>NW_012118502.1:0-1730 GCF_000951035.1 Colobus angolensis palliatus
TTTTAATATGGGACGTGTTCTGAAGTCATGAAATAATATTTGTGTGTATAATAACTGGTAGACTCTTCTCAGCATCGAATCATTCTTGTCAAAGTCAACTACTGCATTTCTAACTGTGATCTTTTGAAGCAATAAATATAGAGATACTGATGCAACCTAATCTGTATTTTGTGCTACTAGAATATTCTATCCCCTAAATTACTGTGTTCCCCAAGAATAGATTAATATAATTTTGGATGCAACACAAAATTCTTTTTACAGTAGTCTTTGTTAAATACAAAGAGAACTACCAAAGCTATGAATACCACAAACTAAACATGCTCTAGAAGAGACTGCCCCCTTGTGTGAACCAATAATGTCCAACAGATTCAGAAAACTAGTTCCAACGCTAGGAGCACCCAGGTTTCTAAAAAGGTCTGGATATTTCTGTGTTTTGATTTCAACAGCTTATATTTAAAGTGGTGACTTTTAAAGAAAAGTAAATTGAACAGTATGTTAAGCCCATAAGACATGACTAATTTATGACATTCAGTAGCAAATATCAACATAATTCTTAACACTTAACTCTCATGGATACAAGCTGCTCAAATGCTTATAGGCTAAGTCCACAGAGATAAGTAATTTTCTGATCCTTAGTTTCTACAACAAAACACAAAGTCAAGAGCAAAGAAACCTGTACATTTCAGAGAAAAGTAGAAAAATAAAGAAACAGACTATGGTGGCTTATTTTTAAAACTATATATACTTCATCCAAGTATTTAAGTACCTTCTTCCGAAATCTTGAAAAATAAAACCTTTTTAGAATTTGATATATGACCTAATGTCTCTTTATATGGCTTCTTCATATATAAGTGGTAACAGGCCATTCAAACATAAGTCATTATCAGCATGATTGTTTTACTAATAACCTGTAGTATTGGACAAAAGCTTTAGAGCAAGACTTGCTAAAGAAAAGAACACATTAAGGCAATAAAAAACATGTTAAAGTAACAATTAAGTGATTAGCACAGGATCTTTTCTCATTATGGTCTCGGAAGAGTTGCAATTCCTTTTCTATTGAAGAGAGTCATTAGGAGAATAGAATGAATTAGCATGGATAAAGCACTTACTATCATAAACATCATAAAATGTTTGTTACGTAAGTAAATTAATCAATAAACACGGAAAACCACATCATGCACATACATTCAATAATACTACTTTTGAAGGTGGCCATGTTCTTTCAAAAATAGCTCAGTTCTTCTGTTGTTTACTGCAGACCCACTTTTATATGACCTGGAACAAAAGAGAAAATTTATAAACATTTTTGGCAGAGGATACAAAATCAGAGGAACTGAGTGACCCCAGTGATCTTGAAAGTAGATGCATTGAGTCTCTTCATAGTTTTGAATGAACAACAAAAGTGCATAATCCTTTCCCTCTCACCCCCAAAAATGATATCTAGTATAAACAGGTAAATAGTAATGCCTCTCTATTTTAGGCCTAACAATTTACTATGTTTTTCACAAAAATAACTCAACATTCAGAAACAAACAAAATATCTTACTTTTACTTTCCTTTCCTTCTCTGCTATCTTCATTTTCTCCAAGCGTAAGTAAACCATAGCACTGATTTAGTATGTAGCACATGGGGAGGGAAAGCTGTTGATATGGAATGTTTTCCTTCACAATAATACATGCGGTCCACCAATGGAAACCTAAGGAAGCCAACAATTTTTTTTTTTTTTTTTT
>NW_012118502.1:4435-5462 GCF_000951035.1 Colobus angolensis palliatus
CTCAGTTTCCCCGTTCTCACCCACCATCAAATGTGGATGTGGACGCAGTTTCCCCGATCTCACACACAATCAAATGTGGACGTGGACCCAGTTTCCCCATTCTTGCGCACCATGAAATTTGGACGAGGACTCAGTTTTCCCCTGTTCTCACCGACCATCACATGTGGTTATGGAGTCAGTTTCCCCGTCCTCAACCACCAACAAATGTGGACGTGTACTCAGTTTTTCCCCGTTCTCACCCACTATCAAATGTGCACGTGGACTCAGTTTCCTCATTCTCACTCACCATCAAATGTGGACGTGGACTCATTTTCCCCTTTTTCACCCACCATCAAATGCGGACGTGGACTCATTTTCCCCTTTTTCACCCACCATCAAATGTGAATGTGGACTCAGTTTCCCCGTTTTCACCCACCATCAAATGTGGATGTGAACGCAGTTTCTCCGTTCTCACCCACCATCAAATGTGGACGTGGACTCAGTTTCCCCTTGTTCCTGCCCACCATCACATGTGGACGTAGACTCAGTTTCCCCTATTTCACACACCATAAGATGTGCACGTGGACTCATTTTCCCCTGTTTCACCAACCATCAAATGTGGACGTGGACCCAGTTTCCCCGTTCTTCCCAACATCAAATGTGGACGAGGACTCAGTTTCCCCCTGTTCTTGCCCACCATCAAATGAGGATATGGAGTCAGTTTCCCCGTTCTCACCCACCATCAAATGTGTACGTAGACTCTGTTTCCCCTATTCTCATGCACCATCAAATGTGGACGTGGACTCAGTTTCCCCGTTCTTACCCACCATCAAATGTGGACGTGGATCCAGTTTCTGCGTTCTGGCCTACCATCAAATGTGGACGCGGACTCAGTTTTCCGCTCCTCTCACGCACCATCAAATGTGGATGTGGACTCAGTTTCCCCGTTCTCACCCATCATCAAATGTGGACGTGGACTGTTTCCCCTGTTTCTCCCACCATCAAGGTGGACGTGGACTCAGTTTCCCCGTTCTCACCCACCATCAAA
>NW_012118503.1:0-429 GCF_000951035.1 Colobus angolensis palliatus
CCCAGCTAATTTTTGTATTTTCAGTAGAGACGGGGTTTCACCATGTTGGTCAGGCTGGTCTTGACTCCTGACCTCAGGTGATCCACCCATCTTGGACTCCCAAAGTGCTGGGATTACAGGCGTGAGCCACCGCACCCGGCCTTTCTGAGCTTTTTAACAGAACCATTCTTATTTATTTCAGGAATTCTCAGAATCATTCTTCCTGCCACATTTAGGTTAACAATACTTTGTTTTAACTTTGTGCTGTATTCTACTTGGCCTTGAAGAATGCGGGTATACTTAAAAAGTTACATAATTCAGTGTAAAAAACAAAACCAAACCATTTAAATTGGTCATGGAAATATGCATTTTTCTACTCTGACAAGAAGAAAAGCAAAATGCTACACAGAGAAGCAACTGTTCATGAACTAGGTTTGTCAACAGAGTCAT
>NW_012118503.1:479-2543 GCF_000951035.1 Colobus angolensis palliatus
CTGGGTTCAAGAGATTCTCCTGCCTCAGCCTCCCGAGTGGCTGGAACTACAGGCAACTGCCACCATGCCCGACTGATTCTTTGTGCTTTTAGTAGAGACGGGGTTTTACTCTATCAGCCAAGATGATCTCAGTCTCCTGACTTCTTGATCCGCCTGCCTGGGCCTCCCAAAATTGCTGGGATTACAGGTGTGAGCCACCATGGCCAGCCCTCTACGTTTTCTTAATTCAGGTCAGTTTCACTGAAGACCTATTCCTGTAAAGGAATGAGACAAGAGTCCCAGATCTAACTGGGAAAGAAAAAAGTTAAGGCCCACTAATGATGCCCAAAAGCCTTACAAACTCTTCATAAATAATAAAGATTTCTTCCAGAGTTGCAGTTTCCTACAAAGTTTCAGATAGCCTATAAGCAGTCTGAGCAAATAAACTTTGTAGGACTCCTGTGGATTTAGCAGTGTTTTATAGCTTTGGTAACAACTGCTTTTTCTTTGGGGATCTGAAAGCTTTCCTGTATTAGCTACCTGACCACCTGCTTTCTGAGTTTTTCTGTTTGTTTTTTTGAGACGGAGTCTTGCCCTGTCACCCAGGCTGGAGTGCAATGGCACGATCTCGGCTCACTGTGACCTCCGCCTCCCGGGTTGAAATGATTTTCCTGCCTCAGCCTCCCAAGTAGCTGGCTGGGATTACAGGCGCCTGCCACCACACCCAGCTAATTTTTGTATTTTCAGTAGAGACGGGGTTTCACCATGTTGGTCAGGCTGGTCTTGACTCCTGACCTCAGGTGATCCACCCATCTTGGCCTCCCAAAGTGCTAGGATTATAGGTGTGAGCCACCACACCTGGCCTTTTTTTTTGAGACGGAGTCTTGCTCTGTTGCCCAGGCTGGAGAGTAGAGGTGTGATCTTGGCTCACCGCAACCTCCGCCTCCCGGGTTCAAGCGGTTATCCTGCTTCAGCCTCTGGAGTAGCACAGACAATAGATGCATGCCACCACACTTGGCTAATTTTTTGTATTTTTATAGTAGAAATGGGGTTTCACCGTGTTAGCCAAGATGGTCTTCATCTCCTAACCTCATGATACACCGCCTAGGCCTTCCAAAGTGCTGGGATTACAGGTGTGAGCCACCACACCCAGCCAATCCTTTACCTTTTGAGGATAAAAATTAAATATAATTTTGTGGGAATAATAAATATGATACTATTAAATCAACCCAACCATAAAAGCAATGCTTGTGTTAAAATGTTAATACTCATAAAAATCACAGGAGAAACTGAGGTTAAGCTAAAATAAAATGTTTTCAGTCTTGAGTCCTGTCAAGCACACCCTCCTCAGGGAGTAGGACATATGACATTACGTTTGCATATGACTGATTTCCTGACCTTTTTCAGTCAAAAACTAATAATATGTATCTTCCAATTTTTCCTAATCATTTCATTGTTTATACTCTTAGAAACTTGAATAAGACATCTTTTTTGCACTGGTTTTGTTCATTTCCATCTGGCAAACATCTGTTTCTTGTGCAACATAAGTCACCAAGGCTCTACAATTATTTCTCCATTACCTCCTTGTTTGTTAAAACTGATGATGTCAGCAACAGTCTGGAAGCTGAATTTTTCAATGGACAAATGAGATTCACAATTTCCATTAAGTATATAATATGATGCAGTAGCTATTTTTGCATATTTAAAAGATTAACACATTTAGGTGACAATGATCACCTGTGTTAAGTAGTATTTAGATTCAAAATATAGTAAAGTAATAAAGTAATCCAAGTTTCTACCATATTTCTTTAAGTATTGGTAATTTATGCCAATATTTTGACAGGAGTGAAATATCAAAGTACTGACATGCAACACAGAAAGACTATATTGAAAGGCCTTTATCACACAATTAAAGATTGGCACTGAAGTGTTTTCTTTCAATTACAAATTATTATTCATTTAAATTTTCTTTCCCTACTAGCATGTTAAGGGATAACAAAGTTATATTTTTAAAATGTACAAGGAAAACAAATATACTAATCTCCTGTCAGGTCAATAACTATTAATAAAATTTTGATAACACTT
>NW_012118504.1:0-513 GCF_000951035.1 Colobus angolensis palliatus
TTTTTTTTTTTCTGAGATGGAGTTTTGCTCTTGTTGCCTAGACTGGAGTGCAAGGGCATGGTCTCGGCTCACTGCAACCTCCACCTCCTGGGTTCAAGCAATTTTCCTGCCTCAGCCTCCTGAGTAGCTGGGATTACAGACATCCACCACCATGCTCAGCTAATTTTTGTATTTTTAGTACAGATAGGATTTCACCATGTTGGCCCCACTGGTCTTGAATTCTTAACCTCATGTTATCTGCCCACCTCGGCCTCCCGAAGTTCTGGGATTACAGGTATGAGCCGCCATGTCCGGCCAACATACACAATTTTTATGAAATAGGAAAAGCTTTCTTTAAACAAATATCGAAAGCACAAAATTTGAATTACAATTAAAATCATATATTCAAAATTAAACTTGCAAAGAAAAGAAAAGCTATGTCATTGACTACGAGAAAATACTTCCAATCATGGAACAGAATTTAGTGCAAAGATTATATTAAGAATGTCAACAATCAATAAAGTATTGAATTTG
>NW_012118504.1:5658-6728 GCF_000951035.1 Colobus angolensis palliatus
ATGTGTGAGATGTCACCAATATCAAAAATAATCCCTGCCAGGTGTGGTGGCTCACGCCTGTAATCCCAACACTTTGGAAGGCCGAGTCGGGCAGATCATCTGAGGTCGGGAGTTCAGGACCAGCCTGGTCAATATGGCAAAACTCCCCAAAATACAAAAATTAGCTAGGCATGGTGGCAGGTGCCTGTAACCCAGGAGGGTTGAACCCAGGAGGTGGAGGTTGCAGTGAGCCGAGATCCCACCACTGCAGTCCAGCCTGGACAACAGAGCGAGACTCTGCCTAAAAAGATAATAATAATAACAATCCCAAGATCTTTGTAATAATTTTCTTTAAAAACACAATGTTATAAAATAAAATAGGTAGAATAATCCCAGTAAAATCCCACTGATATCTCTTGAAATTAGAAGACTGAGGAACTGAAGTGCATCTGTGGCACATGGCACTTAGAATTCCTTCAAAGGCAAAAGCAATCACAGTGTGAGGTCCAGCACCATGAACAAATAAATTAAATGGGATAGTTTTCTCTATCCCAAGTTTTCTCCTGATACTGCAGAGCATTACTATACTAGAAAAGGAATTCCAACAACACAGAAAGCCAGGTGTGGAAAGTTACAACAGGTGCAGCAAAAAAAGAAAGAAAAAATGTATTGACAGCTTTTCTCCTGCAAGCACTCTCCAGGCCCTTAGTGTCTCCCAGCTTTCATGAAATGAGCAATCATACTCATCAGCTTTCTAACTTCAGATTCTAGAGCATCTGAGTATCTTCTATGTATCAAAGAAGGTTATACAGACCTTTGCAATGTCTATCAGACTTTGTTTGCTCTCTCTGTATTCAAAATACCACAGGAGTCCTGGGCTAAAATTTGCGATACAGAAGGATGTTATAGAGTACTTAGAATGCACAACACAGGCTGGGCGTGGTGGCTCACGTCTGTAATCCCAGCACTTTGGGAGACAGAGGCGGGTGAATCACAAGGTCAGGAGTTCGAGACCAGTCTAGCCAAAACGATGAAACCCATCTCTACTAAAAATACAAAACAATTAGCTGTTCATGGTGGTGGGTGCCTGT
>NW_012118505.1:0-876 GCF_000951035.1 Colobus angolensis palliatus
TTTTTTGTATTTTTAGTAGAGACGGAGTTTCACCATGTTACCCAGGATGGTCTCGATTTCCTGACCTTGTGATCCACCCACCTCGGCTTCCCAAAGTGCTGGGATTACAGGAGGGAGCCACCCCGCCCGGCCGTTTGTATTTTTAGTAGAGATGGGGGTTTCATCATGTTGGCCAGACTGGTCTTGAACTCCTGACTTCAGGTGATCCACTGGCCTCAGCTTCCCAAAGTGCTGGGATTACAGATGTGAGCCACTGCACCCAGCTAGTATAACATTTTAATAAAAATAACTCGGTTTTTTTAGTGTAAAGAAAGTGGCATTATTTTATACTTTTGCAACCCTCTCTTTAAGACCTGAATTAGTAGAAGTCAACTGATTTTCACATTTGCTTCTAAATCCAGTCTCTCGCCATATCACATCATGTAGCCTCTGGAAAACTCCGCTGTACACCTGAGACAGAATGAAAGTGGAAAGGGCAAATAATGTGTTTGTATGGTTACATATTTTTATTTTTTCTAATCTGAATAGCAATCAGTTTATATTGTTATGAAAACAATTTTGATCTTGGGATGCTCTGTCTTGAATGTCTCGGGAATGCCCAAGCATCCCTGGACCACTTTGAGCACTGCTGAATTAGGAATATAGACCTGTGACACCGGGCACGGTGGCTCACTCCTGTCATCCCAGCACTTTGGGAGGCCAAGGTGGGTGGATCACCTGAGGTCAGGAGTTCAAGACCAGCCTGACCAACATGGTGAAACCCCGTCTGTACTAAAAATACAAAAATTAGCTGGGCGTGGAGGCGGGCGCCTGTAGTCCCAGCTACTTGGGAGGCTGAGGCAGGAGAATGGCATGAACCCAGGAGGCGGAGCTTGC
>NW_012118505.1:1556-1945 GCF_000951035.1 Colobus angolensis palliatus
CCAAGGTGGGTGGATCACCTGAGGTCAGGAGTTCAAGACCAGCCTGACCAACATGGTGAAACTTCGTCTCAACTAAAAATACAAAAAACAAAACAAAACAAAACAAAAGCAAAGCTGGGCATGGTGGTGGGCACCTGTAATCCCAGCTACTCAGCTACTCTGGAGGCTGAGGCAGGAGAATCGCTTGAACCAGGGAGGCAGCGGTTGCAGTGAGCCGAGATTGTGTCACTGCACTCTAGCCTGGGCAACAATAGCGCAACTCCATCTCAAAAACAACAACAACAACAACAAAAAAAAAAAAAAAAAAAAACAGGATATGATCATGTGAGCCTCAAGTCTGGGTGTAAATCTAGAACCAAAGAAAAATAGAGAGAGAGAGAAAGTTTCTA
>NW_012118506.1:0-337 GCF_000951035.1 Colobus angolensis palliatus
AGCCAGGTGCGGTGGCGGGCACCTATAGTCCCAGCTACTTGGGAGGCTGAGGCAGGAGAATGGCGTAAACCCGGGAGGCAGAGCTTGCAGTGAGCTGGGATCGCGCCACTGCACTCCAGCCTGGGCGACAGAGCGAGACTCCATCTCAAAAAAAAGGGGGAATACAAAATATGGGCCCACGGTGCTTGCAAATATGTACTGATGAAGACCCTTTTTCTTCTTCTTTTTTTCATGTGTCTTATCAAAGCAACCAGTGTTGCTTGGAATTCTCCTGAACCAGAATATTTCCTTGGCAGTGTGGACAAAATTCCCGATAAAGGTAAATGCAAATGCATAA
>NW_012118506.1:4552-5387 GCF_000951035.1 Colobus angolensis palliatus
GTGATCTGCCCTCCTTGGCCTCCCAAAGTGCTGGGATTACAGGTATGAGCCACCATGCCCAGCCAGTTTTACATCTTTACCTATTGTTATGCCTCTACCTGATTTATTTATCATGTTTAATTGCATTGCTAATACTTCTAGGTTAATCTTGAGTGGTTGCTGGAGATACAGTGGGCATCCTGCTTTGTTCTTGCTCTTGGAGAAAATGCCTCTTGAATTTCCTGATTAAGAGTCTGGTATAGGACTAATATGAATAAGAGATTATCTATCTGTATATCTATCCTTCCATCTACACACATACATGTAAATATATACGCATACATATATTTATACTGAAAATGATAATGTATCTGTCCAAAAAATACTTTTGGGTATTTTTTTCTGTTTCTATGGGTTGAGTTACTTTAGATATCTCATGTAAGTTGAATCATACAGTGTTTGTCTTTTTGTGATTGGTTTAGTTCACATAGTGTAATGTCCTCAAGTTTAATCCATGTTGTAGCATATGACAGAATTTCCTTTCTTTTTAAGGCTGAATAATATTCTATCGTATGTATATACCATGTTTTCTTTATCCATTTATCTGCTGTTGGACACTTGGATTGCTCTCATGTCTTGGTTATTGTAAATAATGCTGCAATTGGCCGGGCGCAGTGGCTCAAGCCTGTAATCCCAGCACTTTGGGAGGCCAAGACGGGCAGATCATGAGGTAAGGAGATCAAGACCATCCTGGCTAACACAGTGAAACCCCCCCGTCTCTACTAAAAAAAATACAAAAAAACTAGCCGGGCGAGGTGGCGGGTGCCTGTAGTCCCAGCTACTCGGGAGGCTGAGG
>NW_012118507.1:0-693 GCF_000951035.1 Colobus angolensis palliatus
AAAGACCAAAGGCAGATAAAACCACAAAGATAGGGAAAAAGCAGTGCAGAAAAGTTGGAAATTCAAAAAATCAGAGCACATCTCCCCCTCCAAAGGAACGCAGCTCATCGCCAGCAATGGAAAAAGCTGGACAGAGAATGACTTTGATGAGATGGGAGAAGAAGACTTCAGTCTATCAAATCTCTCAGAACTAAAGGAGGAACTATGTAACCATCGCAAAGAAATTAAAAACATTGAAAAAAGAATGGATGAATGGATAACTAGAATAATCAATGCAGAGAAGACCTTAAAAGAACTGATAGAGATGAAAACCATAACACGAGAAATACATGACAAATGCACAAGCTTCAGTAACCGACTCAATCAACTGGAAGAAAGAGTATCAGCGACTGAAGATCAAATGAATGAAATGAAGTGAGAAGAGAAGTGTAGAGAAAAAACAGTAAAAAGAAATGAATAAAGCCTCCAAGAAATGGATTATGTGAAAAGAACAAATCTACGTCTGATTGGTGTGCCTGAAAGTGAAGGGGAAAATGGAACCAAGTTGGAAAACACTCTGCAGGATATCATCCAGGAGAACTTCCCCAAACTAGAAAGGTAGACCAACATTCAAATTCAGGAAATACAGAGAATGCCACAAATATACTCCTCGAGAAGAGCAACTCCAAGACACATAATTATCAGATTCACCAA
>NW_012118507.1:4648-7452 GCF_000951035.1 Colobus angolensis palliatus
CAAGAGCAAACACATTCAAAAGCTAGCAGAAGGCAAGAAATAACTAAGATCAGAGCAGAACTGAAGGAGATAGAGACACAAAAAACCCTCCAAGAAATCAATGAATCCAGGAGGTGGTCTTATGGAAAAGATCAAAAAAATTCATAGACCACTAGCAAGAATAATAAGGAATAAAAGAGAGAAGAATCAAATGATGTAATAAAAAAATGATAAAGGGCATATATCATCACTGAACCCACAGAAATACAAACTACCTTCAGAGAATACTATAAACTCCTCTATGCAAATAAACTAGAAAACCTAGAAGAAATGGATAATTTCTTGGACACTTACACTGTCCCAAGACTGAACCAGGAAGAAATTGAATCCCTGAATAGACCAATAACAGGCTCTGAAACTGAGATAATATTTAATAGCCTACCAACCAAAAAAAGTCCAGGACCAGACAGATTCACAGCCGAATTCTACCGGAGGTACAAGAAGGAGGAGGTAGCATTCCTTCTGAAACTATTCCAATCAATAGAAAAAGAGGGAATCCTCCCTAACTAATTTTATGAGACCAACATCATCCTGATACCAAAGCCTGGCAGAGACACAACAAAAAAAAGAGAATTTTAGACCAATATCCTTGATGAACATCGATGTAAAAATCCTTAATAAAATACTGGCAAACCGAATCCAGCAGCACATCACAAAGCTTATCCACCATGATCAAGTGAGTTTCTTCCCTGGGATGCAAGACTGGTTCACCATACACAAATCAATAAATGTAATCCAGCATATAAACAGAACCAAAGACAAAAACCACATGATTATCTCAATAGATGCAAAAATGGCCTTTGACAAAGTTCAACAGCCCCTCATGCTAAAAACTTTCAATAAATTCGGTATTGATGGAACGTATCGCAAAATAATAAGAGATATTTATGACAAACCCACAGCCAATATCATACTGAATGGGCAAAAACTGGAAGCATTACCTCTGAAAACTGGCACAAGACAGGGATGCCCTATCTCACCATCCCTATTCAACATAGGGTTGGAAATTCTGGGTAGGGCAATCAAGCAAGAGAAAGAAATAAAGGGTATTCAGTTAGGAAAAGAAGAAGTCAAATCGTCCCTGTTTGCAGATGACATGATTGTATATTTAGAAAACCCCATCATCTCAGCCCAAAATCTCCTTAGGATGATAAGCAACTTCAGCAAAGTCTCAGGATAGAAAAATCAGTGTGCAAAAATCACAAGCATTCTTAACAGACAAACAAGAGAGCCAAATCATGAATGAATTCCCATTCACAATAGCTTCAAAGAGAATAAAATATCTAGGAATCCAACTTACATGTAAAAGACTTCTTCAAGGAAAACTACAAACCACTGCTCAGTGAAATAAAAGAGGACACAAACAAATGGAAGAACATACCATGCTCATGGATAGGAAGAATCAACATTGTGAAAATGGTCATACTGTACAAGGTAATTTATAGATTCAATGCCGTCCCCATTAAGCTATCAATGACTTTCTTCACAGAATTGGAAAAAAACTGCTTTAAAGTTCATATGGAACCAAAAAAGAGCCCTGCATTACCAAGACAATCCTAAGCCAAAAGAACAAAGCTGGAGACATCACGCTACCTGACTTCAAACTATACTACAAGGCCACAGGAAACAAAATAGCATGGTACTAGTACCAAAACAGAGATATAGACCAATGGAACAGAACAGAGCCCTCAGAAATAATACCACACATCTACAGCCATCTGATCTTCGACAAACCTGAGAAAAACAAGAAATAGGGAAAAGATTCCCTATTTTAATAAATGGTGCCGGGAAAATTGGCTAGCCATAAGTAGAAAGCTGAAACTGGATCTCTTCCTTACTCCTTATATGAAAATTAATTCAAGATGGATTAAAGACTTAAATATTAGACCTCAAACCATAAAAACCCAAGAAGAAAACCTAGGTAATACCAATCAGGACATAGGCATGGGCAAGGACTTCATGTCTAAAACACCAAAAGCAACGACAACAAAAGCCAAAATCGACATATGGGATCTAATTAAACTAAAGAACTTCTGCACAGCAAAAGAAACTACCTTCAGAGTGAACAGGCAACCTACAGAATGGGAGAATACTTTTGCAATGTACTCATCTGACAAAGGGCTAATATCCAGAACCTACAAAGAACTCAGTCAAATTTACCAGAAAAAAAAACAGAACCCCATCAAAAAGTGGGCAAAGGATATGAATAGACGTTTCTCAAAAGAATACATTCATACAGCCAACAGACACATGAAAAAATGCTCATCCTCCCTCCCCATCAGAGAAATGCAAATCAAAACCACAATAAGATACCATCTCACACCAGTTAGAATGGCAATCATTAAAAAATCAGGAAACAACAGGTGTTGGAGAGGATGTGGAGAAATAGGAACACTTTTATACTGTTGGTGGGACTTCCACAACCATTGTGGAAGACAGTGTGGCGAATCCTCAAGGATCTAGAACTAGAAATACCATTTGACCCAGCCATCCCATCACTGGGTATATACCCAAAGTATTATAAATCATGCTGCTATAAAAACACACGCACATGTATGTTTATTGCGACATTATTCACAATAGCAAAGACTTGGAATCAACCCAAATGCCCATCAGTGACAGACTGGATTAAGAAAATGTGGCGCATATACACCATGGAATACTATGCAACCATAAAAAAAGATGAGTTCGTGTCCTTTGTAGGGACATGGATGCAGCTGGAAACCATCATTCTCAGCAAACTATCGCAAGAACAGAAAACCAAA
>NW_012118508.1:0-314 GCF_000951035.1 Colobus angolensis palliatus
TACAGATTTCTTCAAATTATAACCAGAACAAGGCTATGAAACAATGTAAAATCCTCGCATCAAGGCAGCAGAACTACATGATATAAGTACTTAATACAAAGTGGGGAAAGTAAGGCCTGAGCAAAACTTATCTAAATAATATAACTTAAGATCTCAGAAATAAACATCTGTGGAAATAAAGAAAGCATAGAGGGACAATCAGCCACCTCTTAATCAAAATAGATTTCTACTGCTTTAGAATTGTACACATTGGAGGGTGGGGAAAATGAAAATTAGGAAGAAAAATATAGAGACTTATAAGATATCTGTAACAT
>NW_012118508.1:2054-4302 GCF_000951035.1 Colobus angolensis palliatus
CTTTTTCCATAAAGGTATATATTCTAAGACTAGAAAAAGAGAAGTGAAGATTTTATTTTAAAAAACAAAGATCTCCAGATCATTTACTATTTTGTTTTTGTAAAATATTTCTCTTCTTGCTTGCTTAATTAACTAGTCAGGTCAGCACTTTGTTATTTAGCAAAGATGAATAAATCTGGGAATTAATGACTATGAACAAGGGAATATTCTTACATATTATGACCTTGACTTTAATGTGTCTCTAGAAACATGGGATATTAAATGAGTTGGAATTTGTTTATTTTTCATCATTTGAAGGAATATTCATTCTTACCTGATCTACTTTTCCCACAAGCTCTTGAGATTTATAATTCTAATTTCATGTTAGTTGACAGCTCTGAAATGTTTATTTCATTTGGAAAGGGTGCATACATAGCAAATGTTAAAATATGACAGATAAAATATCATAATTACAGCTTGAATTTAAATTGTAAAATCGTTATTTTAATCATATTTTATAAGACTATTTTAACCAGCCATCGGCTTCCCCTCTTCCTCTGATTCCTGTGTCCACACAGCACTCTGCTCCAACTGGGGCAAAGGATTCTTTTGCTTCAAAGCATTTTTGATCATTTATAATCTCACTTACCCAGAACTAATTGCTTAAAAATCCCTTACACATTTTCCTTTTACTAAGTTCCACTTGAGGTTTACCATTGCTTAGAGACTTATTTCTGCTTCTCTTCTCCTCTCTGCATGAATTCTTCCTGGCCCCTCTCCACTCTATTTCTGACATATTTTAATTCCTTGTCTCTTTTTAATGTTGAGAGCTTAAATTCAGCCTTAGCTTTGCTCCACAGACATGCATATCCCAATTGATGCCAAAACTCAGAAAAGCAAAGAGGCTTCTAATGAACAGTAGTATCTGAATGAGAAGCCATTGTATTAAGCATACATTCTGGAGTCTCATTCCCCTCTTCAAACACAAATACTTCCTCCTAATATGTAGTATGCCCTCCCAAAGGCAGTTCAGATGAATTAGGATTTTTCTATATCTTTACACCACTTAAATATATCCTAGTGGTGCTAAAAATGTGGTCTCCAAATAGCATCAGCATCACCTGTGACCTCATTAGAAATGCAGATTCTTGGGCCCTAATCCACACCCACTGAATCAGAAATTCTAGGAGTTTCTCTGGTGATTCTAATTGCATCAAAAATTAAGAACTACTTAACATAGTCTGCAGCAACATAGAAAAAAGTAATATGTATAATCTCAAAATGAATTCTTATGTAATTAGGTCACATTTAGAATGGCAGAATAAGGCTGGGAAGGGGGATGTGGCAGTAGGGGATATCTGCGTGTTCAAAATCCAGTCCTGGTCATGCTCCTGAACTTGCTTCATCCCTAGTTTTGATATTCAATAACTCCTTGAGCCAGTTTGTACTACCCCCACCTTATTCTGCCAATCACATTATTTACCTTAATTAATTGCTAGATGTCTGCACAGCTGGCCTGGATTTAAATCTGCGCCATCCAAACTTCCCTGTGGCTTTCCATGTACAGAGTTCAGCCTATGCCAACGTGAGACTCACCTCAAGGTGACTGCTCAAGGTATCCTTTCATCCTGTCCCTGATTTCCTGTTTCTAGAGCCCCACACCACCTGATACGCTGCTCATTTCAATGTTCTAGTATAATTTTCCTAATCCTAATAAAGAATTTTATCCTTGTAATAATGTAGTGCATGTTCACCACAAACACAAAATGGCCTCCTTTTGCCAGTTCAATAACAGAGAATTAGTCTACATTTTAAATATAGTTGGATTTAATGAATGTACTTTTTTTCCCCTTCCTAGCTAATTACCACAACCAATGACAGATTTGGGCCAGATTGTGAAGAATCTCGAAGGAATTACATTTTATCCTATATGCAATGGTAATAGCTGAAGAGTTTGATAAGAGAATAGAAGTTGTCATGGAGATGAGAGGGTAAGAATTACCTGTGGTAGACAATGTAGAGGCCTTTGAATTAGGCTAAGAGATTGCAATAAGGGTTAATAGTTTGGTCTAAGTTGATAATGGTAAAGATTCAGGTAAGTGGATACATTTGAAATTTATTAAGGAGAAAAAGATATAGGACTCTGATTTAGGTAGAATAAGGGGGAGGTGAGGAATGGGGTAGAAATGCCGAAGATAGTTCTCAGATGTCTGCCTTGTATTAGTGGATGATGATGGAATCATTCAACGAAATAAGAAACCCTGGAAAA
>NW_012118509.1:0-985 GCF_000951035.1 Colobus angolensis palliatus
CTTGCAAGTGTAACGGAAGAAAACACCCATGAGCTTTAATTCTCACTCCTGACTTGAAAACACGTCAAGCCAGACGGAAATTAAAATAACAGACTTAAGAATGTGAAGATTCAGTGAAATGAATGATGGTGAAAACTACCCTCTATTTAAACATGGAAATTAAATTAGAATGAAACAAAATCTTTGTCAATCACGATTAACAGAGAATAACTTTTTAAAGCATTGGCAATGTAAACTTAATAATATAACAAAATAAATCAATCCATATGGAGAATAGACGTACAAATATTATATCCTCTTCTATTAAATATGAATATGAAGTTACTAGTTCAAATTGAATCATAGAAAAAATGACACAATACTCTTAACTTTATCTTCTGTTTTTGTTGCTTTTGCTGTTTTTAATTTAGAACTACATTTTAGAATTTTTTTTGTGCTAGAATAAAGTTTATTTTTGCTGTAATTTTACTTCTGCTTTATTTTTTTCATTAAATTAAATATTATAAAAGTAAAAATAATGTAGTGTGGTGTAGAATCTCATTTGTGCGATTGTATGAATTGATCTATTCTTCTATTTATTTACATGTCTAGTCATATGTCTGTCTCTACAGAGAAATATCTAGAATGCTGTTCACTAACTAATAACAATGTTTCTGTTTTGGTTTCCTTTTCTGAGTAGTAAGATTTTGGTAATTTTTTTTTAGCAGCCTTTTATTACACTTCTATAGAAAACTTGCCCTAATGTTGCAACAACAAACATCAAGGTTTTTTTTTGTTTTGTTTTGTTTTGTTTTTTTGAGACAAGTCTTGCTCTTGTCCCCCAGGCTGGAGTGCGATGGTGCTATCTCAGCTCACTGCGACCTGCGCCTTCTGGGTTCAAGCGATTCTCCTGCTTCAGCCTGGGATCACAGGCACGCGCCACCATGCCCATCTAATTTTTGTATTTTTAGTGGAGATGGGGCTTCATCATGTTGGCCAGGCTGGT
>NW_012118509.1:2398-3575 GCF_000951035.1 Colobus angolensis palliatus
GTGATAAGATCCTAAGATAAAATGGAATGTAATAGTGAGAGGAGTATTCTGGGAGTAAAACTGAATCTTACAAGTTTTCTGAAAACATAAAGACAGGATACTGAGATAAAGACTTTGCAGGCTGGATGCAGTGGCAAACAGCTGTAATCCCAGCACTATGAGAGGCTGAAGCATGAGGATTGCTTGAGGCCAGCAGTTCAAGACAAGCCTGGGCAATGTAGTGAGATCCTGTCTCTACAAAAAATAATAAAAAGCAAAGATAGCCAGGTGTGGCGGCACGTGCCTGTGGTCCTAGCTACTTAGGAGGCTGAGGTGGCAGGATTGTTGAGTACAGAAGTTGGAGGCTGCAGTGAACCAGATTACACCACTACACTCCAGCCTAGGAGACAAAGCAAGACCTCATCACAAAAAAAAAAAAAAAAGTCTTTTTCTATATCACCATGTATGTTAATCTTTGCAAAAGCTTTATTAAACCTCATTATTCTTATTTTATGGATAAGAAAACTGACAGAGAGTTTAGATAACTTCTAGGTATCCTTCCATTTATAGATTGGGAAGCTACTATCTGAATTTAGATCTTTTGATACTAAGTTTATTTCTTCAGTCATGTTCTGGAATATTTATTATGTAAAAAGTAGACAAAATGTCAG
The DNA here is from genome assembly GCF_000951035.1 of Colobus angolensis palliatus. Classification (NCBI taxonomy): domain Eukaryota; kingdom Metazoa; phylum Chordata; class Mammalia; order Primates; family Cercopithecidae; genus Colobus; species Colobus angolensis. The sequence goes on from NW_012118509.1 coordinate 3,049, forward strand.
ATTTAACTTCCACCTTCAGTAATTTTTGAAAAGATTATGGAAGTGTCATGGTTACCTATGTGTTTATGGCTTAAAATTAGAATCTAGATAATCAAGTGTGGAACATAATTTATCACATTATTTTAAAGAATGACTTCTCTTAAGTACTGAGATGAAAACTTGTTTCAGGGGATTCCTGGAGTCTAGTTTGCTGGTCACTGTTCTCATACTGTTCTGTTTTTTTTTTTTTTTTTTTTTTGCCTGATGGCATGCTCCTGAAGGTTCTTATACAGATATGTGGTAGTCTCATTTTCAATAAATGCCTAGAAAGTGTAGTTGTGGTCACACTAGAACATGTATCTTAGGCATTCAGATTCAAGAATTAGGACTTGTATGATTACATGGCCTTATAAGATATGAACAAATGATGGATGTTCACTTAGGAACATTCAGCTGAGTGAATTATCATATATATGAAGAAAAATATAAACCAAAAGTGTTAAACTTGTCTGCTGATCACACACAAATAGATATATCAGTGAGCAATG
>NW_012118510.1:0-1330 GCF_000951035.1 Colobus angolensis palliatus
CTTTCTTATTTTGAGACAGAATCTGGCTCTGTCACCCAGGCTGGAGTGCAGTGGTGTGATCTCGGCTCACTGCAACACCGTCCTCAGGTGATCCTTCCACCTCAACCTCCTGAGTAGCTGAGATTACAGGTACACATGTCACTATGCCTGGCCAATGTTTGTACTTTTTGTAGAGATGGGGGTCTCGCTATGTTGCCTAGGCTGGTCTTGAACTCCTGGGCTCAAATGATCCTCCTGGCCTGGCTTCCCAAAGTACTGGTTGTAATGCCAGCAGTTTGGGAGGCCACGGTTGGCCGGATGGATCAGCTAGCAACAAACATTCCAGGCAGAGAATGGTGCTCTCTCAACTCTCAGTCAGCAAGGGGCTAGTACATATTGAAGGGGCTTAGGGCATGTCACCCCAAAGGACATCGCGTCAGCATATGGATTATTTTGACCTGGAAGCCCGTGGGGAAAAGCAGATGCATCTGACCTCCCCCTTCCTACGTAAAAGTAGATCGTAAAATTTCTCATGAGAAAAACGCCCTTCCTGTGCCAGGAAGAGAAGAATGTTCCTATCAGCGGAGACTAGGACCCCATATGCTAAACAACTCAGCTATTAACCCTTATCTTCCTTAAGTTCCCCACGGTTTCCTGGTCACTTCCCCTAGCCCAAGCCCCTTTGTCTTGTCACATCCCCACTAAACCTGCTCCTGCAAAAGTGGAAGCCAGGCCGGGAGCAGTGGCTCAGCCCTGTAATCCCAGCACTTTGGGAGGCCAAGGCAGGCAGATCACGAGGTCAACAGATCAAGACCATCCTGGCCAACATAGTGAAACCCTGTCTCTAATAAAAACACAAAAATTAGCCAGGCGTGGCGGCGTGCACCTGTAGTCCCAGCTACTAGGGAGGCTGAGGCAGGACAATTGCTTGAATCTGGGAGGTGGAGGTTGCAGTGAGCCGAGATAGCGCCACTGCAGTCCAGCCTGCCAATAGAGTGAGACTCCATCTCAAAAAATAATAACGAAATACATACACTGGGCACAGTGGCTCACGCCTGGAATCCCAGCACTTTGGGAGGCCAAGGGGTACGAATCACCTGAGGTCAGCAGTTCAAGACCAGCATGGCTACAATGGTGAAACTCGTCTCTACTAAAAATACAAAAATTAGCCCGGCGTGGTGGCATGCACGCTACTTGGGAGGCTGAGACACGAAAATAGCTTGTATCCGGGAGGTGCAGGTTGCAGTGAGCCAAGAGCGCGCCATTGCACTCCAGCCTGGGTGACAGACAGAGCGAGACCCTGTCTCAAAAAATAAATAAATGAATTATTATTATTATTATTATTATTATT
>NW_012118510.1:5033-5720 GCF_000951035.1 Colobus angolensis palliatus
TGCCTGTAATCCCAGCTGTCTCACGTGTCCGTGTGAAGAGATCCCCAAACAGGCTTTGTGTGAGCAACGAGACTGTTTATTTCGCCTGGGTGCAGGCGGGCTGAGTCTGAAAAGAGTCAGCAAAGGGTGGTGGGATTATCGTTAGTTCTCACAGGGTTTTGGGATAGGCGGTGGAGTTAGGAGCAATGTTTTGGGGGCAGCGGGTGGGTCTCACAAAGTACATTCTCAAGGGTGGGGAGAATTACAAAGAACTTTCTTAAGGGTGGGGGAGATGATAAAGAACCTTCTTCAGGGTGGGGGAGATTGCAAAGTACGTCAATCTGTTAGGGTGGGGCAGAAACAAATCACCATGGTGGAATGTCATGAGTTAAGCTGTTTTCACTTTTGTGGATCTTCAGTTGCTTCAGGCCATCTGGCTGTCTACGTGCAGGTCACAGAGGATATGATGGCTCAGCTTGGGCTCAGAGGCCTGACACCAGCTACTTGGGAGGCTGAGGCAGGAGGATTGCTTGAATCCAGGATTACAGGCATGACCCCCGCGCCCGGCTACTTCTGGGCAACCTTTTTAAGAGAACTTATCCCAGCACTTTGGGAAGCTGAAGCGGAAGGATCATGAGGTCAGGAGATCGAGACCATCCCGGCTAACACGGTGAAACCCCGTCTCTACTGAAGGTACAAAAAATTAGG
>NW_012118511.1:0-1320 GCF_000951035.1 Colobus angolensis palliatus
AACAGTTTTCTATGTCTTACAGCTAAATAACTACAAAGAGTTAACTCTTCTCACATACATTCTGTATTATAAATATGTAAGTCAAAAAAGAAACAGACAAAATCATAAAAACACATGCATGAACAAATGGGCCTTGGCTCACATTTAATTGCATCTGCCAATGCACACAGGTTATAGCGGAATTTTTGTGTGTAATTTTATGAGTGGATTGTCAAAATAAAAATTGTCTACTATCTCTATTCAGTGGTATATTTGCACAAATGGTAAACATATTCATAGAGATAGTGGGAGAAATTTATTTCATGGCTTACAAGAAGACAGGTTAAGTTGGGACATTTAATTGTTTCATTAATGCTACATTTTATAATGCGCTTGTATGGGCAAGGTATTTAAATGTATTATAACAACTTTTAAATGCTCAATGTTACAGATGGAATTATTAGAGAAAGTAAGTACTAACTGATATTTTCTTTGTGTGTGCTTTGAAGGCACAAGGAAATAATAAAGCAGCCCTTTTCCCTTTTCCCATCTATTTCCTGAAGGCCAAGCTGTGTTTTTGCAGATTAGGCCTCTCTGTAACACACACACACACACACACACGCACATGGCCTTTATGGTTTTAAAGGAGGAAAAGAGAATTTGCCTGGATAACTCTCACCTAGGTATTTTCAGGGGAGATCTAGAATCATCTGAGGGGTTAAGCTGGACTAGCCAATGGAAAGACAAAATTAAGATACCGAGGAGATATTCCCAGAACAGTAGCATTCCTAATGGGCTAGGCCCTAGCCACATGCAATTCCCCAGATGTGGTTGGTGTGGCCAAGGTTCCAGCATGTGACGGCTGCCTTCCTGGCACTTCTTGTGCCGTGAGGAGCATCCCCTCCCCAGTACCAGGGGCAGTGGTCCTCTCACCCCCTTCAGAGTAAAGGGCCAGCAGTTGGTAGTCACAGGAAAAGTAGTGAGACAGGAAGGTGAGGAGCATGAAGTGCCACCATACCTGCCTCCAGCGTCTGGCACAGAATATGACGGGGAACCTCCGTGAATTGGAATCTTCCATATCTTCATACATGTGAGTTTCTGCTAGATATAATTTGACTTATAAAAAGAAAAAAATATGATCTTCTTGTATCTAAATATTGTAGAAGACTTAATGATTGTAACCTGGATGTTTTAAATTCTGAGATGCTATTAATATTCATCACAAATGTATTGATAATTTTTTAGAAGAACAGAAGAGATCTCATCATATTTAATGCAGTGTATCAATTGTAAGATGCATGCTAATTCCAGAAAAAGTAAAGCATTAAAAAAAAAAAAAAA
>NW_012118511.1:1370-7403 GCF_000951035.1 Colobus angolensis palliatus
TATTTCAATAGTTGTGGGGAACAGGTGGTTTTGGTTAAATGCTAAAGTTCTTTATTGATGGTTTCTGAGATTTTGGTCCACCCATAGCCCAAGCAGAGTACAATGTACCCAATGTGTAGGGTTTTATCCCTCCCCTCCCTCTCACCTTTCCCCCTAAGTCCCCAAAGCCCACTTACCGTTCTTAGGCCTTGGAATCATCACCATAGCTTATGTCCCACTTATAAGGAAGAACATACAGCATGGAGTTTAGGTCAGCAGAGGGCTCCAGGGGACAGGTGGGGCAGGCCAGGACATAAAAGAGGGCCAAGAGCCAGGGTTACCCGGGAGAGGGTGGACCCATTTTGCCAAGCACCCTAACCCTAAAAACTGTAACCCTTACCCTTAACCCCAACCCTAACCCTTAACCCTAACCTTTAACACCTTACCCTAACCCCAACCCTAGCCCCTAACCATAACCCTAAAACGCTAACGCTAAAACCCGAACCCCTAACACTAAACCCTAATCATAACCCTAAACACAACCCCAACCCTAACCCTAACCCGAACCACAACCTCAACCCCAGCCCCAAGCCTAACCTTAACCCTAACCCTACCCCCAGCCTTTCTTACCCTTTACCTCTGTCCAGATTCTCCAGTAGAAGCAGGGACCCTGGGTTCCCAGGTGTGCACCACTGCATCTGGCACAGGACTCCCTATCAGTCCCCAAATAAGCACCCGAATGCGCACAGCGCAGCCATGCAGTGGAAGCCCAGGGTGTATTCTTGCCTCCAGAACCAGGGCCCAGCGCCTGCATCAGGCTGATCAGGGCAGAAGTGAGCTGTGGCACCCAAGGTCTCCGTCAGACCAAGGCCACGTTGTGCCTCCTATCACAGAGCGAGACGCAGCAGCCTTCGAAGGCAGGGGCCCTTCCCTGATGACACTCCAAGCACAAAGCACTGGACTTTCACACAATGAGGCTGCACACAGTATTCTGTTTAAATCCCCACCTAGGCCCCTGGGAGAAATGGCGATAGAGGGACCCTCGTGCTGCCCTGTGGTATACATGCTCCGGTTCATACGACTGCAAGCCATTTACAGGAAACTCAAGCTGAAGCGCTACTTGTTTCCAACTTCTTGTTTGCAGAGGATTTACAATTTACACTCCAAAACAGACAGCCACAGAGCACACTACTTCTCCTCTGAAGTCGCTCTGAGGGCCTCCACATCAGTCCTAGAACTGGAAGACTGGTGGACAAGAATTGGGATGTTGATGGGGCACTGGATACTTGCTGGACAGCAACCTCCTCTCACCTGACCTTACAGACGGCCCAGATCTCACCTGCCCAAATCAGACATTTTAACACACACAGCTCTCAGCAGCAGGACTTACAGACACAAAACTCCAAGGTAAAGGATTGTCTCAACTCCTTGGTGTCTCAACGAACTAAAACACTGCCTAGCACAGGTACACCATCAACCTTATTCACTAAATAAACCTCTGTATATTTTATTCATCTTTGATTGTGGAAATGATATAATGAACAAAAAGATGTTTTATAAATTGGACTAAAGACCTTTGAGGTGTCTTCACAGGATCCTATCTGGTGGTGAAACTAGTAGGCCTCACAAAACCTAAAAAGTTAGCACCAGGTGGCCCTAGATAGGGTCAAATGAAACTAGTAGGCCTCACAAAACCTAAAAAGTTAGCACCAGGTGGCCCTAGATAAGGTCCCACCCTGCCTAGATAGGGTCCCACCCTGCCTCGATAGTGTTCCACCCTGATAGGGTCCCACCCCTGCCAATTCCGGGAAACAACCTCATGAGGTCCCACCCTGCCAATTCCAGGGGTCTCACCCTGCCTCAAAGTTCCCGGAATTATCAACTCCAGGAAAGAACCTCATAAGGTCCTGCTCTAACCAATTAAACCAAGACCCCTTGCTCAGGCTATAGCTAGACCCAATCATTTTACGCCTTAAGCTTTGTTTGAATTTCGCGCCATAAGCTGTGTTTGAACTTGTGTTAGCATATATAAACAGCCTGTAACAAGCAGTCGGGGTCCCAGGACCAACTTAGAGCTTGGGACCCTAGCGCGCTAGTAATAAATAACTCTCTGCTGTGAACTTCGTGTCGGTGATCCTTCGCGACGACCCCTGCCCAGGAGGGAATCGAGAGTTTGGTTCCAACAGTGGACCCCGAAATCTGCCAACACAGAGAAGTCATTCACAAACACGTGCAGGGCAGAGGCCAGACAAAACCATCTCCCTCAGCCTCAAAGTGGCCTGGCAGTCACAGGAACGGCCATGTGGGGTCTGGCCTGTACGAGGAAGTAGGCTTTTGGTTTGAGGCACCCTACTGCACCACAAAACCAAGTTCTGCCTGACAAAGAAAAAACAGCCCACTCGCTCTCCCTAACATCCCAGGTGGTAATCTAAGAGCAGTATCTGCTTGACACCCCTCCTCCTCCACCCTCCACATCCAAGCTATCACCAAGGCCCTGGCAATCCTACCTCCTAAATGTCTCTCAAATCCACTTCTCTCCCTTCGGAGTCCAGACCACCAGCATGACTTCTGCATGTGTGTAGCAGCCTCCTCGCAGGATCTACAAATGCAAATCCAGTCATAGGCTCTGTGGAAAGAAAATCTTGGGGCCCCAAAATTACTAAGCTAAAGGGAAAAGTCAAGCTGGGAACGGCTCAAGGCAAACCTGCCTCCCATTCTATTCCAAATCACTTATCTCGTCACTAAGATAGGTGCACATCCGATCGCCTCCTTTGGAGAGGCTAACCAGAAACTCAAAACAACGCAACATTTGTCTGTCACCTACCTGTGACCTTGGAAGCCCCCTCCCTGCTTCCAGTTGTCCCCACCTTTCTGGATGGAAGCAAGGTGCTTCTGACATGTATTGACTGACGTCTCATGTCTCCCTAAAACCAAGCTATGCCCTGATCACCTTGGGCACTTGTCGTCAGGATCTCCTGAGGCTGTGCACCCGTGGGTGCACGTCCTCAACCTCGGCAAAATGAACTTTCTCAATCACCTGAAACCATCTCAGATAGTCAGGGTTCACAGCTCCCTTTCCCAAACCCTCCCAGGAGCCCCTCGTGGGTGCCCAGGTCCTGCATGCTGTTGTGGCCCAGGCTCACCTGGAGCAACTCGACTTCCTTACAGCCTCATGAACCTTTCAGTTCCTAAAGCTGTTTAGCCTGTGAAAGGAAAGTGAATCTGAGGGCCCAAAAATCACTAATCTAAAGGGAAAAAAGCTGGGAACTGCTTAGGGCAAACCTGCCTCCCCTTCTATTCAAAGTCACCCCTCTGCTCACTGAGATAAGTGCATATCTGATGGCCTCCTTTGGGGAGGCTATCCAGAAACCCAAAAGAATACAACAGTTTGTCTCTCACCTACCTGTGACCTGGAAGCCCCCTCCGTGCTTCGAGTTGTCCGGCCTTTCCCGACGGAACCAACGTTCATCTTACATATACTGATGTCTCCTGTCTCCCTAAAATGTATAAAACCAAGCTGTGTCCTGACCACCTTGGGCACGTCGTCAAGACCTCCTGAGGCTGTGCCACGGGCGTGCGTCCTCAACCTTGGCAAAATAAACTTTCGAAATTGACTGAGACCAGCTCAGATATTCGGCGTTCACAAGTCCATGTATGTGGACATCTCCTGGGGTAGTGCCCCTCTCCACTGAGCTCACCCGCGTCCTGCTCGTGCCTTTCCTTCAGAAGAAATTTCAGAGCTACAAGGTCCACACCTGTCGGCCCTACAGGAACCGCTGTTCTCCACAGGCACATGGGCGGTGTAACTGCTGGGCTGTGTGGAGAGGAACAGACTCCACTCCTACTTCACACTCAGTTAAAAACAAAGGTCGACAAGTGGAGAAATTTGCTAACCCAAACCCTAACCCGATCCCCAACCCCAACCCCAAACTGAACCCTAACCCAACCTTAACCCCAACCCCAACCCTAACGCTAAACCCAACCCCAACCCGAACCCTAACGCTAAACTCAAACCTAAACCCTTACCCTCAACCTGCCCCGCCCCTGCCCCTAGCCCTGCCCCTAGCCCTGACCATAGCCCTGACCCTAGCCCGAACCCAAACCCTAACCCGACCCCAACCCCGACCCCCACTCTGACCCTAACCCAAACCCTTAAACCGAACGCTTAACCCGAACCCTAACCCAAACCCGAACCCGGACCCGAACCCAAAGCCAACCCTAACCCCAGCCCTAACCCTAATCCTAGCCCTAGCCCTAACCCTGACCCCTGACCCTGACCCTGACCCCCAACCCTGACCCGAACCCGAACCCCGACCTTTAACCCAAACCCAAACCCGAATCCTGACCCTGACCCTGACCCTGACGCTAAGAGGCATAGCTAAGGCTTCCTCTTGGGGTCAGGAGTCCAAGACTAGCCTGGCCTACATGGCAAAACCCAGTCTCTACTAAAAATACAAGAATTTGCCAGGCAAGGTGGCGCACGCCTGTAATCTCAGTTACTCCGGAAGCTGAGGCAGGAGAATCACTTGAACTTGGGAGGCAGTGGTTGCAGTGAGCCGAGATCATGCCACTGCACTCCAGCTTGGGCAACAAGAGCAAAACTCCATCTCAAAAAAAAAAAAAACCATAGTATCTCAGCCGGGCGCAGTGGCTCACGCCTGTAATCCCAGCACTTTGGGAGCCCAAGGCGAGTGGATCATGAGGTCAGAGTTCAAGACCTGCCTGGCCAATATGGTGAAACCCCGTCACTACTAAAAATACAAAAATTAGCTGAGTGTGGTGGCAGGCGCCTGTAGTCCCAGTTGCTTGGGAGGCTGAGGCAGGAGAATCCCTTGAACCCAGGAGGCAGAGGTTACAGTAAGCCGCATTCGTGCCACTGCACTCCAGCCTGGGCGACAGAGCAAGACTCTGTCTCAAATAAACAAATAAATAAATAGTATCTTATACATTTAAGCAAACCAAGGAAGGTTCAAAAAAATGAATAAGGGAGTAAGTACAGGAATAAAGAAAGAAACTGAAATCCCACTGATTAGTATTTTCACAGCCTGTTCAAATCTAAGTATGTAGTCAATTCTGGGATCACTGTGATTTCGGGTTTGCTTTCTACCTCGTAAGCTTTTTAAAACACTGAGAACGCAATATTAGAACTTTCATTTTAATGAAATACTCAGAATTGTGATTAAAATAAATAATAAATTACACAAGTTTACAAGTAACAGTTAAATATTTAAGGTTAAGTTTTGCAAACAGTACAGATGTTTAAGAGTGTTGATTGGGAGTAAGGGAATGTCAACTGCCAATAAATATGGAAGATGAAAGAATAGGACTTTAAACAGAGCATATTTAGTTATGGGTCTCTGTCTCCTCCCCACACAGAAAAACTCCCAGACATTCATGACTTCATCCGCTCAGACTGGCAGATAGATCCCATTTCCTGATTCCCCAGCTCTTCACCTCAAAAGGTTTATCTTTCCACCACACCAGCAAAGACCCTCAGGACACACGGTAAGCACACGCTAAGGCAGCTGGGCCATCCTGGCCCTAATCCCTCCAGCGGTGTCCACACTGAGCATTGCAGCACTTGTAGAAGGTGGTCATCGGCTCATCTGCAGAGCGGGTCTGAAGCTGCATGAAGTAAGCACGAGGATGTTCGCATTTGGGACACGGCTCTGGCAATGAGAAAAAAGAAGTGACCCACATTAAAAGAAAGATGATGCTCAGGACTGTTAAAAGTAGGTACTACTTAATATGTGGGAGGTGAAGGCGGGCGGATCACCTGAGGTCAGGAGTTCAAGACCATCCTGGCCAACACGGTGAAACCGAAACCCCGTCTCTACCAAAAATATAGAATTAGCCAGGCGTGGTGGCAGGCGCCTTTAATCCCAGCTACTTGGGATGCTAAGACAGGAGAATTCCTTGAACCTGGAAGGCAGAGATTGCAGCAAGCTGAAATTGCGCCACTGCACTCCAGCCTGACGACTAAGTGAGACTCCGTATCAAAAAACAAAAGAAAAATAAGTCGGTACTTTATGTCTTTTTTTTTTTTTTTGAGAT
>NW_012118511.1:8478-9815 GCF_000951035.1 Colobus angolensis palliatus
GGTGTAGTGGCAGGCACCTACAGTCCCAGCTGCTGGGGAGGCTGAGGCAGGAGAATGGCATGAACCTGGGAGGCGGAGCTTGCAGTGAGCCAAGTCGCGTCACTGCACTCCAGCCTGGGCGATAGAGACACCGTCTCAAAAAAAAAAAAAAAAAAAGGCCAGGCGCGGTGGCTCAGGCCTGTAATCCCAGCACTTTGGGAGGCCGAGGCCAGCAGATCACCTGAGGTTGGGAGTTCGTGACCAGACTGACCAACACGGAGAAACCCCGTCTCTACTAAGAATACAAAATTAGCCAGGCGTGGTGCCACATGCCTGTAATCCCAGCTACTTGGGAGGCTGAGGCAGGAGAACGTTTGAACCTGGGATGTGGAGGTCATGATGAGCTGAGATCGCGCCACTGCACTCCAGCCTGGGCAACAAGAGTGAAACTCAGTCCCAGCCCAAAAAAAAGAATAAAAAAGTGGACTGGGCATAGTGGCTCACACCTGTGATTCCATTAATTTGCGGGGCTGAGGAGGGAGGATTGCTTGACCCAAGGAGTTCGCAAGATCTAGTCTCTACAAATAATAATAATTATTAATTATTACTAGCTGGATATGATGGCAAGCACCTACGGTCTCAGCTACTCAGGAGGCTGAGGTGGGAGGAATGCTTGAGACTGGGTGGTGGAGGCTGCAGTGAGCCATGATCGCACCACCAGAACTTGGGCACCAGAGCAAGACCCTGTCTCAAAAAAAAAAAAAGAACAAAAAAGTGGATGTAGAAGAGAAAACCAGGGGTATGGTCAAGGGACCATGTGATACCGAGATGAGTACGGACAGAAGGAAGCCAGATGCTATTCATCAAGCAATGGGAGGATGACCCCTTCAAGGCATTTTGGAGATCTTGGGGTGGGATGAGGGGCTGCCATGCCCGTCACAGGCCCAGAGTAGTTTCGAGGGACCTCAGGGTTTCCTATAGCTCCCCTGGCTCTCTGCTCCCTGTATTCCAGGGCACCATTCCTAAGCCAGACCCTACCAGACACCAAACCTGCTGGTGATTTGTACAAGGACATCTCAACCTCCAGAATTGTGAGCAATAAATTTCTGTTCTTTATAAAAATTACCCAGTATGTGGTATTCTGTCATAGCAGTGCAAATAAAGATAGTGACTTATGGGCTGAGCGCGGTGGCTCATGCCTGTAATCCCAGCACTTTGGGAGGCCGAGGCAGGCGGGATCACGAGGTCAGGAGATTGAGACCATCCTGGCTAATATGGTGAAACCCTGTCTCTACTAAAAAATACAAAAAACTAGCCGGGCGAGGTGGCGGGCGCCTGTAGTCCCAGCTACTCGGGAG
>NW_012118511.1:10540-12543 GCF_000951035.1 Colobus angolensis palliatus
TTATATCTGGAATCTTAAACAAGAGCCTGTCTCTTTGAGAGAAGAACGTGGCATGTGTGTGCGTACCTACTTTTTTTTTTTTTTTTAACAGTTTCCCTCTTGTTGCCCAAGCTGGAGTGCAATGATGCAATCTCGGCTCACTGCAACCTCTGCTTCCCGGGTTCAAGTGATTCTCCTGTGCCAGCCTCCCGAGTAGCTGGCATTACCGGTGCCCGCCACCACACCTGGCTAATTTTTTGTATTTTTAGCAGAAACAGGGTTTCATCATGTTAGCCAGGCTGGTCTCAAACTCCTGACCTCAGGTGATCTGCCCGCATTGGCCCAAAAGTGCTGGGATTGCAGGTGTGAGCCACCGCACCCGGCCTGTATGTTCTTCTATAGGGGAAAAAACACAGTACTAACCATCACTTATCTCTCTCCCCTCTCAACACAACTTATCTTTAGGGCCTTCCCCTTTCCTCTGCTGGTCACATCTATCTCTATCAGACATGAAATACACATTTATTTTACCCAATCTGCAGTTTAATGCTCATGCTCATTGGTATTAACTTCTAGAAATCTATATGAGCACAGTGTATTAGTCCGTTCTCACACTGCTATGAATACCTGAGACTGGGTAATTTACACAGAAAAAAGCAGTTTTGTGTGTTGGTTTGTGTTTGTTTGTTTTGAGACAGACTCTCACTCTTGTCATCAAGGCTGGAGCGCAATAGTGCGATCTCAGCTCACTGCAACCTCTGCTTCCCGGTTTCAACCAATTCTCGTGCCTCAGCCTCCTGAGCAGCTGGGTCTACAGGCTCGCACCACCATGACCGACTAATTATTTTATTTTTAGTAGAGACAGGGTTTCGCCATGTGGGCCAGGCTGGTCTGGAACTCCTGACCTCAAGTGATCTGCCAACCTTGGCCTCCCAAACTGCTGGGATTACAGGCGTGAGCCGCCGCGCTCAGCCAAGAAAAGAGGTCTAAATTTACGCACAGTTCTGCGTGGTTGGGGATGCCTCAGGAAACCTACAGTCATGGAGGAAGGTACCACTTCACACGGGCAGCAAAAGACAGAATGAGTGTGCGCAAGGGAAATGCCAAACGCTCATAAAACAGTCAGATCTTGTGAGAACTCACTATCAGAAGAGCACAGTGGTGGGGGAACCACTCCCATGACTCAATTCCCTCCCAGTGAACCCCTCCCAGGACACCTGGGGATTACAAGAACTATAATTCAAGATGATATTTGGGTGGAGACACAGCCAAACCATATCAAACAGAAAGAACATACTTTTTTCCTTAGACTCTTATTTTTATTAATCTACTCATCATTGCCATTATCAAAGTTATCACCTGCTCAGTGCCTCTTATATACCAAGCACGGCATAACTCACTTTATGCTCTCACAATCTATGAATATGGATTAGCCCCAGAGAAGTCAAGAGATCCAAGGAAGGTCCTACCACAATACAAGGGCCTGAGAATCTAACACGGGCCTGTATGACTCCAAGGCTTGTACAAATATTGCTTGTGTAACAGATTACTAAACAGTAACAAATACTAATAAATTATTCAAAAACCATTTTCTATTTTTAGAAACCTACATCATTTATACGACATCACAGACTCTGCCATGCAGTGGCATCAACAGCCTCATAATTATCCAGTTTAGCAACAGAAACAGTTTTCCCTCTTACCTGCAGTAGAGTCGACATTCTCCCAGGCAGCTGCTCCACCAAGCACATCATCCACTTCTTTCAGTTTTGGGTACTTCCGATTTGTTACCTAACAAAAACAACCCTTCAGACTCCAGGTAACTGAATAGCGCAAACCTGGGCTGCCAAACCTCAAATTTCAGGATTATATAAGAGTTCACGGCTGGGCGCGGTGGCTCAAGCCTGTAATCCCAGCACTCTGGGAGGCCGAGACGGGCGGATCACAAGGCCAGGAGATCGAGACCATCCTGGCTAACACAGTGAAACCCCGTCTCTACTAAAAAATACAAAAAACTAGCCGGG
>NW_012118511.1:13225-33305 GCF_000951035.1 Colobus angolensis palliatus
CTGGCTAACACGGTGAAACCCCGTCTCTACTAAAAATATTAAAAATTAGCCGGGCGTGGTGGTGGGCACCTATAGTCCCAGCTACTAGAGAGGCTGAGGCAAGAGAATGGTGTGAACACGGGAGGCGGAGCTTGCAGTGAACCGAGATGGCGCCACTGCACTCCAGCCTGGGCGACAGAGGGAGACTCCGTCTCAAAAAAAAGTAAAAGTATTCTAAAAAGTAAAAAGAAAACATGTATTATCAAAGGAAAACAACCAGTTATAATACAGCATGCATCATCTGCTTACTGAACACCTACTATATTCTAGGTTTCATTTTAGTTGTTCAGAATATAACATAGAAGGGAACAAAACAGAGAAAAACTCTGCCCTCCTAGACCTTAGGTCCTACTTTTTTTTTCTTTTTTTTGAAACGGAGTTTCACTCTTGTTGCCCAGGCTGAGGTGCAGTGGCGCGATCTTGGCTCACTGAAACCTCCGCCACCCAGGTTCAAGCGATTCTCCTGCCTCGGTCTCCCGAATAGCTGGGATTACAGGCGCCTGCCACCATGCCCGGCTAATTTTTGTATTTTTAGTAGAGATGGGGTTTCATCATGTCAGTCAGGCTGGTCTCGAACTCCTAACCTCAGGTGATACACCCGCCTCGGCCTCCCAAAGTGCTGGAATTACAGGCGTGAGCCACCATGCCCGGCCAGGTCCTACTGTTAATAAACAAAGCACACGATACATTACATAACATATTCGAAGGTAATAAGCCCTATGGAAACAATTACAAAGGGAAGGAGGATACATTGGCCAGAGGGGCTGCAATTTAAAATACCGTAAAGACAAGACCAATGAGTAAGGTGGCTATCTAGGGGAAGAGCCAACTTAGCAACAGTAAGTGCAAAGGCCCTGCGAGCGCCACGTGCACGATGAGAGATCGTCCAGGAGGCTGGTGTTGATGGGGCAAAGGGCAATAGCACTTGAAATCGGAGAAGCAAGTCGGGGAGGGGGTCAGTGTCAGAATATGGAGAATACGGTAGGCCCTGGGAGAACTGCGGCTTTTCGTCTGCATGAGCTGGGGAACGGCCGAAGGTTTCTGCGCACGGCACGGACCTGTGTGCCTCAGCTTTAAGGGAATCACCGTGGCCGCTGCTGTGAACGCAGAGGGGGGCGCAAGCGTGGGAGCAGGAACCCAAGGAGGCGGGAAACGACGGGGCTTTCTGAATGTATTGGAGGCCACAGAAAGAGCCCACAGATCTGCTGCAGACCGGAAGGGGGCGCGAGAAAGAGCGGACAGAGGCAGACGCCGGGGCTGGCGGCGATGGCGCAGCAGTCGGAGGAAGGGGAAGGCCTGCGAGAGGCGCCCGCGGCCCAGCGCCGGCCTTCGGGTCCCACCTTGCGGGTGATGTTGTGCACGTAGGGGCACGTGTTGCAGGCGAAGCGGTGGCAGCGTTGTCCCTCCTCCACGATCAGCCCGTTCCCGCAGCCGGGGCAGAAGAGAAGCATGGTCGGGAACTCCACAGGCGCCAGCCACCGGCAGCTCCCACCGCCGCTCAGCGCCGACGCGCCGCCCGCCTCGAGCTTACATTGGTCCTGGCAGCCGCCTCGCCCCGCCCACCAACCAATAGACAGGGCGATTCTGCGCTCTCAGCCCTGCCGCTGGCTGTCTCGCCCTTGTCATTGGCCACTGCAGCCGCCCCACCCCTCGGCGCACCAATGGCTGGGCGGCCTCGCTGGGACCGGCCGCAGTTCCTGCGCGTGCGCGCTGGGCACTCCCTAGTGCGGACTGGCGGTGCCGGCAGAGACCGGCTGAGAGGTGCGGCCCTGGAGGAGTCGGAGGCCGCGGGTGGGCCCGAGGCGCAAGAGGAAGATGAGGACGAAGAAGAGGCGCTGCCGCACTCCGAGGCCATGGACGTGTTCCAGGAGGGTCTGGCTATGGTGGTGCAGGACCCGCTGCTCTGCGATCTGCCGATCCAGGTGTGTGCGGGCGGGGGCCGGGGGGCGGGAGTCGTCACCGGGGGCCGGGCGTCCGGGCACCCACAGCCTCTGAAGGTGCTGGGGGGAGGCTGCGGCCCAAGGCCGAGGAAGGCGCCTCTGGGCGTAAACAAGGGTCTTTACCGTGGCTGGGCTCACTCGCCTGCGGCGCGAAGTTGAAAGAGGAACCAAAAACCTCATTAGTGAGTGACATTAAATGACATTTTAATGTATTGTATTTAGGGGGCTGCGGGGACAGGGTCTTGCTCTGTCGCCCAGGCTGGAGTAGTGCAGTGGCGCGATCTTGGCTCACTGCAGCCTGCACCTCCTGAGCTCAAGCCATCCTCCCACCTCAGCCTCCCCAGTAACTGGGACCACGGTTGCGCGCTACCACACCCGGCTAATTTTTAAATGTGTGGTACAGAGGGAGTCCCACTATGTTGCCCAGGCTGGTGTCAAACTCCTGGGCTCAGGCGATCCTCCTGCCTCAGCCTCCCAAAAAGCTGGGATTATAGGTGTGAGCCACCCCCTCGGCCTGTAATAGCTTTAAAAGTCAAAGTTGATGCAAAAAAAAAAAAAAAAGAGCCTACGGTAAACGAAAAAACTTAGTTCCATTTGCCTCAAGCGTCAATATGCTTTGGCACAATACTTTTTATTTATTTATTTATTTAGTTGAGACTGAGTCTTGATTTGCCGCCAAGCTGGAGTGTAGTGGTGCCATCTCGGCACCACTACAGGTGTAGCAACCTCCCACTCCCGGGTTCACTACAGGGACGCGCCACAACGCCCGGCTAATTTTTTGTATTTTAGTGGAGACGGGGTTTCACCATGTTGGCCAGGATGGTCTCGATCTCCTGATCTAGTGATCCGCTGGCCTCGGCCTCCCGAAGTGCTGGGATTACAGGCGTGAACCACCGCGCCCGGCCAATTTTAAATGTTTTATATTTTGCCCATCATGGATATTTTAATTGCCTTGTATTTCTTAAATGTCGTATTACAATATTTGTTACTACCGATTTCTGTGCACACCTGCCTTACTCAGTCCTGGGCCCTGGCCTGGGTCCTGATGATCAGGGATACTCAGGGTGAACTGACAGGCCCCCACCCACCCCTGGGGACGGATCCTCATGTGAGTTTATTCTCTTGCCTGTTTTTTAGCACCTCTTTCCCCCAGAGACTCTGTCCACTTTGGACATTAAAATGTGAGTGGAACATGAGATTGGGGCTCTGATGAATTGGGAAACCCTAACATACATCCAAGCACCCTTCCTTGCCCTTCATAAAATGGAGCACCACTTTTTGGCCACTGTCAGCTTGTTCTTTGTTGTTGTTCAAGGTGGTAAAGACAGCCAGGGTTCCCACTTCTGCCCTTGGTCTTTCCTAGGTTACTTTGGAAGAAGTCAACTCCCAAATAGCCCTAGAATATGGCCAGGCAATGACGGTCCGAGTGTGCAAGATGGATGGAGAAGTCATGCGTAAGTGTGCCCTCCGCCCTTCAGGTTATGTGGTCCAGGCTTTCACAGCAGCAAAATGTAACAGTGCTGGTCAGCCTGCTCAGAAACTCACAGGCCATGACCGGGGGTACTGGGGCAACCACAAACCTGCCCTGTGCACAGAGCTTCCGGGTTCCTTTCCTGCCGTCGGAGGCTATGGCTTTGGGTTCTCACTGTGGATCTTCTCCCATCTGTGTCCGTGGTTGCAGCTGTGGTTGTAGTGCAGAGTGCCACAGTCCTGGACCTGAAGAAGGCCATCCAGAGATACGTGCAGCTCAAGCAGGAGCGTGAAGGGGGCATTCAGCATATCAGCTGGTAAGTGGAACAGCAATCCCTTCATTGTAGCCCTTCCTGGGGCTCGTGCTGTTCTTGGCACTGTCACCAGGCACCACCTGGAAACAGCTCTCAACTCTGCATGAGTACAGCGCCCCTGAAGTGATGAGCTCCCTGTCACAAGAGTTCAGACAGTGGAGGTCCTTCTGTGCCTGGGACTCTTGCCTCGGCCATCCCTAGCATACTGCTTTCATCGCCATCACCCCATCCAGGCTGCTGGATATCCTCACTTGGGGACCCCGTCGGGCATTTCCAGTGTGTCTGGAAGTGGCCTCCCTAGTTATGGATGGTACGCCTGTACTGGCTACCATCCCCTTCTCACTTGGGTGCTGGCACCCCTCGCTCTCCCACTGGATCAACTGTCCTGTTCACTGAGTCTCAACGCTGTCCCCTATTGCATTAGCAAGGTGTGTTTGGCCAAGCCGCCCCATACAGCCCTCTGAGAACAGAGCCTCCTTGCAGCTGCCTCAGAGCCAATTTGCACATCGTACAGAACAGCCCAGGTAGGGAGGACAGCTGCCGCAGGTCCCATAGGGCTGAATGCCTCAAGCCCACGCCATGCACAGCCACTCGGCTCACCCTGCTCAGGGCGTGCGGTTTACCCGCGTTCCCCTCTTGCAGGTCTTATGTGTGGAGGACATACCATCTGGCCTCTGCAGGAGAGAAACTCACAGAAGATAAGAAGAGGCTCCGAGAGTAAGTGGCCACCACATCTTGAGCTGTAGGGGACAGTTGTTCTGTTGCCTCTTAGTCCCCCATGCTCTGCCCGAGGGCTGCGGCTCCCTCTCTGGAGGTAACACCGTCTTCCAAGGAGCTTCCTTGGGGCCCTCCCCACTAGAAGAATGGCAGGCAGAGGGCACTGGAGGGGCCTTGCTGCTTCCTTCCCGCCAGTGGCAGCTTAGGGCTACACAGTGCCAGGAGGGAGAAATCAGAGTGGGCATGCAGGCGAAAAGCTGTGACTCTATCTGACACTCAGGTCCCTGCCCCAGGGACTTGTGAGCCAGAGTGCTTCTGGGTCTGTGAGAGGATGGCCACTGCCACTTCCCGGCCTTCCCAGAGGCCACATGCCTCCCCTCTGTTGTTTCTTTGTGGCCCCCACAAGCCTTAGGAGGGGAGTCCCAGATGTGACCTTCTGTAGCGCAGGTGCTCTATGCCTCTCCTTCTTTTTCAGCTATGGCATCCGGAATCGAGATGAGGTTTCCTTCATCAAAAAGCTGAGGCAAAAGTGAGCCTCCAGACAGGACAGCTCTCTTGATCACTGGTGGCTGAGCTTTTTCCCAGCAGGATCAGATCCTCAAATCATTGTACCTCTTTCACAGAAAGGCACCCAACAGGAACGGTCAGCATGAACCTGGGGGCCCTCAGGACTAGGACAGGGTGTGCCAGTGCTCCCTGCTTTCATGTACTTGGCCTGAGACTGACCTCTCCTTGGGTCCAAAGACCCTCGTCACATGGCAGAGCCACGGCCTGGCCCTGTGTATAAAATAAACCTGTGTGCTTCTTAGTTTGAAAAGTCAAAAGCCACAGTACCCTGGGTAGCAAAGACTGAGGTTGCCCCATCACAGAGGTGAGTTAAGGGGCGAGAATGGGTACAGGTGAGTCCTATATTCCAAGATGTCACACCAGCTAAGCCTTGTGGCCACACCACTCCCCACACCACACAACTGGGTTACCATGATCTCCACAGCAAGGAGGAAATACAAGCAGAGTGGCTTTAGGGTCTGCGTCCTGGAGCTCACGGTGGCAGCGAGCACAGCACAGCTATGTGTGGGCCCTCCAGCCTCAGCCTTTAGGGTTCGCCTGCAGCGGTGCCTTCCGCAGATTCAGTGGACAGGGAGGTAGTGCGGGGTGGAAACTGGAGCTGCTGAGGGTAGGGAGCGGGGTGTTTCCCAGCACGTGGGGAGGGTGTGACAGCACATCTCTAGGTCCTTGTCCCAGCATCAGCTACCAGCCACTCTAAGGAGAAAGAGCAAGGTGCACGTGGCCGGCTGAAGGATTTCACTGGGAAGCAAAAGAGCCTGTGACGGTATCTGACGCTCAGTTCCCTGCCCAGTGAGTTGGCTGCAAGGGGCCTGCAGGACCTCCCTCCACAGCTCCCAGCCAGAAACAAAGAAGGAAGGGGAGGCCCTGGTCAAGTTAATGGCAGCTAAAACGCTCCCAGTCCATTTATTGGCCACATGAGGTGGTCGTCAAGAAACAAGTTAGAAGGTTATCACAGGAAGTAGTATAATAAATGCCCGGCAGTACGAGGGGTCCAACAGAAGTGAACAAGGCACAAGAAGGAGGTCTGTGTTCAGGAAACAGGCCAGTCCCCACATGGAGCAGGTGACTCCGGTAAGCCTGTGAGGCTCAGGGTTGTCATGTCTGGCTCTGGCCTGCTGGACAGCCGGCTCAGTGGAGCTGAGCGTCCAGTTCGTACTTCTCGCAGAACTTGTCGGTGAAGGGGATGCAGGTGAGGAACTCGCACCACTCGCAGCGGACAGGATAGAAGTAGAAGAGGACCACCAGGCCAGCCAGGAGGCCCAGGAAGACCACCTGAAAGACGATGATCTGGCAGCGTTTCCGGTACAGGTCGAACTTGCCAAAGCTGATGTAGGGCAAGAAGGCGAAGGAGAGGAAGAGGCCACTGATGAACCCTGAGATGTGGGCAAAGTTGTCGATCCAGGGCAGCAGTCCAAAGGTGAAGAGGAAGAGCACCACAGCCAGCAGCTTGAAGAAGGCACGCCAGGGCCGCGCCAGGATCTGCCAGCTCTGGAAGAGCTCCACAAAGAGGCAGGCCAGGATGCCAAACTGGGAGCCAGCCGGACCCACCTGGGGGATGGTTGGGGTAGCTGTAAGGCTGTGGGGCTGGGCAGGCCCCCTGGACCCCAGGCCTCATCTTTGTGCCCCACTTCCCATGGCCCAGAGCATATTGGGACCGAGGATCCAACTGGAGATGCTCCCAGACAGTGCTCCATATGGACAGGTTCCCAGCAGACTGCAGGTGCACACGGAGGATCCCCACCCTGAGGGCCAGCCTTACCTCTGCTCGGTACGGCAGGAAGATGGCACTGGCCAGGTTGCCGGTGACACCACTCAGCAGGTAGATGATGGCTATGCGGTGCCAGCCTGCCAGCTTCTCCAGGTCCCGCAGGACGGTCATCTGGAAGCAGATGGACACCAGGCAGTGCAGGATCCTGTAGTCAGTGGCAGGTGGGGGTTGGGAGACATTCAGCAGGGAAGTGACCTCTCTGCCACCCCCAGCCAGCCAATCCTGGGGACCCTGAGTCCCCCCACCCAGCCCACAGTGTCACTTGCCCGGCGTGCAGGAAGAGGGACAGCCACAGGCGGTAGAACTGGTCAGGCACCTCGGGGTTGAGGAAAGGCAGGAGCCCACACACATCATCCATGCAGTGCACCTGTGCAGAGCAGCCTATCAGCACTCACAGCAGCTGGGGGAGGGGAAAGACGGACACTCCGGACACCTACCTGAGAGCAGAGCGTGGCCTCCTCATGGAAGTAGCCCCTCATGAAGTCACAGTACTCCCGGGAGGTGATCTCACACCTAGAAAGGCAGGCCAGGGTTCGGAGGCTGCTGCTTTGCCGAGGGGGATTGCTGACATCCAGGGAAAGTTTCAGCTGCACCTACCCACCTTTTTGGCCCCGAAGAAGTCCAGACCCCCTCTGACCCCACACCCTTGGTATATTGGGTTGTTTCAGGGTTTAGTTAGGGAGAAGGCACAGCCCTAGGGCGATGCTCTGAGCCCAGAGACCAGCCGCACTCGCTCACACGCACACCTACCTGCCCTTGGTGCCAATGCAGCAGGGCCGACCTGTGATGACGCAGTCCATGTGAGGATGGTTAGTGTGGTTCCCAGCGCTGTTTTTGGTGCAGATCTGGGTCACAAATGGGGACGAGCTGGGTCAGGGCCTCCCCCAACCTTTGGCCCCACACCATGTTTGGGGGTAGAGGCAAAGATGGGCGGGCTCATAAAGTAGAAAATGGTGTGGCTTCCTTGACTTCAAGCCACCACACTCTGAGTCTCTATCACACTGGAATAATGTCACTTGACCTTTCAAGTCTCCATCTAGTTCTCTCGATCTACTTGCTCAGAGGGGCAGGCGTTGGTTGATGGACAGGCTGTGCAAAGGCCAGGTGCACAGCATCTGAAAACGTGAGGTGGTCCCAATGGGTGGGGTGTGGCATTCTCCCCCACATGAGAAGGAGGACTCCCTAACAGCCCCCACGGCAGCTCACCGGCCACTTGGTGATGTCTTCTGGCCACTCATGGGGATCTTCAGAGGAAGGCTCATCACATACCCTGCACAAGCCAAGTATGTGGTCAGGCCCTGCTTCGAGCCCCGAGCATTGGCACCCTTCCAGCTAAGTCCCCAACAAGGGGAGCCCCTACACCCTCTGCACCACAGCCCCTGGGGAAGGTGTGGACAAAGGCAGGTGAGAGAGCTGCCGGCAGGACTAACCTGGGATCCTGGTGGCAGACAGAGCCAAACTGTCTCTTGCGGCCGGCAAGCTCTGGGGCGCTGGGATGGATGGGCCACTTCACCCACACTGCCAGCGTGGACTGTGGAAGGGGGACACAGGGTCAGGTCCAGTTGGGTCAGGGCAATGAGGGGCACTCAGGGAGTCAGGAGTCAAAGGCAAAACCACTGAGCTCTTCCCTTCGCTTCTACAAGTCACCCCCACTCTTGAGATACACATGCATGTTGGAAAAGACTCTTACAAGGAGTTCAACAGCATAATTCCTGTTAGCTGAAAATCAGAAACAACCTCTGTCCTAAATCAGGGAACTGGTAGGGACTACGGCATCTCCATACAAGATGATGTGATTAAAGTTTGGATGAATCTTTTTCAAAAAATTGCTTAGGGGAAAAGAGGCCAACACCACTTATGTAAGCTTTAAGACACATGCTTGAAGGGTACCCCCAAATCAAAAGACCAAATCAGATGACGGTCTATGGAGCCAGGAGCTGGAGATGGGGGAGGGTGGGGATAAGGAGGAATGAATATGACAAGAAAGGCCTTGCACATAAGGACGGCGAGATGTGCCAGGAACGAGGGCGAAGGATCACTCTGCTGAGTCTATCTGAAGTCTGAAGTAAAGAGCGAACACGAGGCAGACGAGGGTGGGAGTCCAGGGCGGGACACGCACCGAGCACTCCTCCTCCGAGGTCTGTACGCAGCCCGACCTGTCGTTGCGCACGCAGCAGGCCGAGTGCTTCTCGCGCTCACGAGCTGAGCGAATGAAGCTGTGCACCTGCGGGTCCTGGCGCATGCAGGGCGAAAACTTGGCGCCCAGGTGGATGAGGGCCTCCTGCGGGCGAGGGTGACAGGCAGCTTCAGTCCAGGCCTCCTGCCCGCCGGGCACCTCCACGTCCCGCCCCCGCCGGCCCCGCCCCAGCCCCGCCCTCACCGAGCTGGGCCCGATCCAGAAGTTCTCCTGCTGCACGTACTTGACGTTCTCGTAGACCCCGCGGTTCCGCAGCACCTGGGAGGTGGGGGAGCGGGATCAGACGGCCCGACTCGGGCCCTCTCCTCCCAGAGCGGGGCGGGAGGGGGTCCCGTGCCCAGACTCCACTCGTCTGGGCCCAGTAAAGGCACAGGGGCTCACCGAGTCCACCGTTTCATGCTGCGAGAAGCCCACTGGCGCGATGCCATAGATGCACACGGCTAGAATGGTGACGAGCGAGTGCACGAAGGTGAGCCAGTAGGTGAAGAAGGGCCTGCGGGGTGGAGCGTCAGCGGCGGCCTCATCCCCAGCCCGGAGCCCCACCCTCCCCAGGAGCCTCCATCCCAACCAGGCCTTGCCTGCCGCGCCTACCTGTGGTCGTCCATGTCCTCGATCTGGCGCTTGACAAAGCTGTCGATGCGCTTGCGGTAGGTGCGGTTGGTGAGCCGTCCCACCATGCCCAGCCCGTACGGCCGCTTCTCCCGGGCGAAGAGCTTGCGCACGGGCACCGCGATGCGCTGGCCCCGCCGCGGCCCGGCTGTGCTCACCACCTCCTGTCGGAGCCGCACCTTGGGCTGCGGGGCTGCGGCGCCCTCCTTCTGCTTCCGCCAGCCTCGCTCCAGGGGCCTGGAGGGAGTCGGCGTTCATCTCCCGCCGCAGCCCCCCAGGCTGCTGCCGTCCCTCCCCGGGGGTACCAGGGCACCCTGTCTCTATCCTGGTGGAGATGCTGGGCAACTTGCCCAGCATCTGCCTCCTCCTTGCCCCCAACACTGCGTGCCTCCGGGGATGGCAGGGAATCAGAACCGGGACCCACCGACTTCTGCAACTCAGCAA
This sequence comes from Colobus angolensis palliatus, assembly GCF_000951035.1. Taxonomy (NCBI): domain Eukaryota; kingdom Metazoa; phylum Chordata; class Mammalia; order Primates; family Cercopithecidae; genus Colobus; species Colobus angolensis. Next base: position 23,291 of record NW_012118511.1, read on the forward strand.
GTATCACCTCTGTCACCTCCAGCTCCCCGTTGGATTCTGTCCAGCCCCTGGGCTCTAAGACTGCTGTCCCATTCCACAGGCAAGCCCTGAGGCTGGGGCCATGCCCAGCCCTGGGTCTCCCACCCCCGATGGCCAGTGAGTTCCCAGACCATCCGTCCATGAGGCTACCCCCTTCCATCGCCCACAGAGGTGAATGCCATACTCGCTCAGCTGCTCCTGAGGGGCCCCCGGGTCTGTCTCTGGCCCCTTTCCCTGCCTGCGGCACTCACAGCATCAGATGGCTACGCTCAAGCTCGCTGCGGTCCAGGGCCCCGCCGGTGAGGTCCGCCTGCTCCGGTGCCCTCTCCCAGTCCTTCAGTGCTGCCTCCGATGGGGACTCAAAAACTTCGTCCGGGTATGTGGAGAGCTCTTCATGGAGGATACCTTCCTGAGCAAACACATGAGGTCAGGGTGGACGCAGGGATGAAGGGAACGGGGAGGCGGGTGACGCCCTGGGCGCTTCTTACCCGGGCAAAGAAGGATGTGTCCAGCTCATCGGGAAAATCAGTTGTGTCCTCCTCCAGAAAGCTAGCTGGAGTGAAGCTTCGGCGCTGTGCCCGGCGCAAGGTGCCATCCCTAACAGAGCGGCCCTGGGGAGGGGAAGTGAGCATGAGACCCGGCTGCTGGCTCGGCCCCCACCCCCACCTTTCGCCCCTGCACCCACTTTCATCAGTGCTGCAGCCGCCCGGAAGCTCATCTTGGCCACCGACTCTCGCTTGCGCCGCCGCGGGAGACGGTGGAAACCGGAGCGGGAGCTGGAGAAGGAGCAGAGGGAGGCAGCACCCGGTGTGACGGGAGTGTGAGGGGCACTCAGGCCTTCTGCAGTGTCATCTGCCACACGGAAGGCTCGGCCACGGGCCAGGGGGTCTATGATCTGGAGGAGGGGAGGAGATGCTGGAGTCAGGACCATGGGGGCTCCTAGCCCACCCAGACACACAGAGGCCTTGCACAGACAGTGTGACTGCTGCTCCTGACTCCTCATGGGCCCCTGGACAGCTGTATGGGCTCCACTCCCACCCCACAGCACCTAGAGGTCCTGCCTGGAATGCTCCCCCATCCAGACACGGGTCCCCTCCTGCAATCCCAAGACCATGTCCCCATCCCAAGGTACCCCTTCCCAGAGACTGTTTCAGGTGCCTTCAAGGGCAGGCTGTCTGACCGCCCTTCCAGACTGTGAACTCCCAAAGAGTCTCTTCTGCTCAGGCTAGCTGTGTCTGCAGCCCCAGCCCCTGGGAGCAGAAGGAGGGGCCTGCAGGAGGCAGCAAGAGGCAGGCATACCTTCTGCATGCCCAGCTGGCATGGCCCCACATAGAGTGGGGGTGGCGTCTCGGTGCTGGTCAGTGACACGTTGTCCTGGCTGGGCAGGTCCAGCTCCCGGAGGACCTGGGGCTTCAGCTTTCCGTAGCGCTGGCTGCAGTGACGAATGCTCTTGCGCTGCCATTTCTGGGTGCTGTCACTGTCCTTGCTCACTCCAAACCAGTCAGCGGTCCCCCTGGCATGGCAGGGACTCAGCAAGGGGCAGCCAGATCACCCCCTCCCAGGCAGGGGACTTCAAAGGCCCTCCTCTGGGGCGGCATGCCCTGTCCCAGGCCTGCAGTCACTCCAAGGGCCAGGGTCTGGGTGGGCAAGGTCTAATAAGAGGATGAGTGGGTTCCAGCCACCCCCTGAACTGTTAGCCAACTTCAAGTTCCCACTAGACCACAGCTGGCAGGCCCTGCCCAGCTGAGTGCTTCATAGAGGCCCTAACCCCACCATCCCTGAGGGGCAGTTGAGGGGAGACACTGAGTCCAGAGAGGGAGCTGCAAGCTCAGCCCAAGAGAGCTTGGTCCCGGGACACCGCAGAGCCCAGACAGCAGGTGCTTGCAGGCCCAGGCAGGCTGTCCACAGCACTTGGACATGCAAACAAAACACTGCCAGCACCTGCCGTTAGGAGCCGCAGGGAATGCCAACCACGCTGGCAGCTCCCAAGAGGCCACATGCCAAGCACATGCCAGAAAACACCAACACACTCATGACCTGTATGAGATACCTGAGCAGGGACCAAGAGAGAGACTGGCGCTGTGGGCAGGCCCTGCGGGCAGCCCAGGGACCCACGAGGGGCAGAGTGTGGACACGGCCGAAGTGTACTTGTCGGCTGCCAAGAGGCCAGAGCATCCGGGTGGTGGAGACAGAGAAGGAGAGAGTGAGTGCTGAAGAGAAGGGAGTGGAGCAGGGCAGTGGGGTGAGAGCGGTCAGTCTCCAGAACAGGAGGAGGGCAGGGGGATGTGGGGACCAAGACGGGGGAGGAAGCTGAGACAGGAGGGCCCCTTGTCCTCATTCCCATCCTCAGTGTACCTGCCTCTGCCCCCAGCCCCCAGCGCCCACCCCATGGAGCAGCTGGGAAGTGTTGGTACCTGCGGATGGTCTGTGTGATGGACGTCTGGCGCTGCAGCACCGACCGCCGGAGCTCATGGTGGGGCGAAGAGATGTGGGCTGTCTCGGCTGGCATACTCACACTCCTCAGGAAAGCCTGTCGCCTCAGGGGCTGGGCCACAGGGTCATGGTGAGGGTACTGGACAGGGGGCACCCACAGTCCCCGCTGGCCAGGGCCTACCTGCAGGAAGCTGGGCTCTTCTGCTGTTGGGGGCACCGCAGAGGGAATGTCCAGCTTGAGCCAGGGGGGCTTCTTGCGCTGCAGGCTGCTCGTGCTGTCCCTGCGGGCCTCACTCATGGTTCCCGGCAGAGCAAGGCAGGCCTGCAGGGCGTGGCGTCTTATTCAATAATGACGACGCTGACAGCTGAAGATTCACTGTGCCCAGACCCAGGAGGGAGAAGCAGTGATAGGCCCAACTGTGGTGCCCCTGTCCCCCACTGTCAGAACCCTGCGACGTGCTCAGCACTGACTTGCTCTCTGCCTGCCTTGTTCATCCCAACAGATAGTGCTGGGACACGGACATCCTACGTCCTCAGACAACATAAGTCCATGGGACAGCTGTCTGAGCACCCACTGTGATCAGGATAGGGCTCCAGGTGCTCGAGGCACATTGGTGGAGAAACGAGACAAAATCCTTGCCCTCCTGGAGCTTACAGTCTAGACAATAAGCTTTTTCGATAAGTGAATGTACTGGTTAAAAGATGCTAAGCGTGATGGGGGAAAGAAAACAAACTAGGGTTGTTGACAGGGGGCAGCGAGGCCTCACTGTGGAGTGACATCTGAGCAAAGCGTTGAAGGAGGGGAGTGAGCACAGTTGGGGTTCCAGGGGTTTCCACACACAAGGAACAGCCGATGTGAGGTCTTACTGACATGGGGCTCACCCTAGTCTGTGCCCAGGGCAAATCTCAGACCTGTCTTACCCAGGCCTCACCCTCTTACCCACCAAAACTTCCACTCCAGAGACAAAGGGCCCACTATGCACACGACAGCCTGTAAGGGGTGTGTGATCGGTCCACTGCATAGAGTCACCACATTCAGGAAAGAGGGTGACAGACCAGCAGCTGGTGGCCCAGGCTCCCTTGCACAAATGACTTTCCAGAGACCACCTGGCCGCAGATGCCACAGTGACCAGCAGGTGGCAGCAGGTGCCCAGAAACAGCCCTGAAGCTGCCCGGGGCTGGGGCTGCCGGGCATTGCGTGGTCAGCTCCACCATGAGCATCCCAGGCACCGGGCCAGAGCCCAGGGGAAGGCCCCAGAGCAGAGAGGCCAGGGTTCGATTCTGGCCACTACTGCCTGGCCACGTGATTGACTCCATTTCCCCCTTACCCCTTCCTGGCAGACCTGCAGCTGTCCCCTACCCAGGCGGACCACACGGGGTTTCCAGGGGAGACCCAAGTTGAGGAGGGCCCCTGAGCATGACATGGGAGATAGTAGGGGGCTGGCCAGAGCTTCCTGAAGCAGTTTTGGACAGAAAACCCCAAATTCCTCAGCCTCTTTAAAGAGCTGCAGCCTCTGACAGGCTCAGAGCTGCAGGGTCTGCAACCCACCCACTACGGCCCCAGAAATGGCTTTCACTCACAGGTCTCACTCTCAACTGCTTGAAGGAAAGTCCCACCTATGTGGTACAAATAGGGAAACTGAGGCCAGGAGAACACAGGCTTGCCTTGCTCAAGGTCATATATGGAGGGTAGCACAACTAGAGACAGCGCAGGGTGCTGCTCACAGCTCCTCATGGTCTTATGCCAACCAGGGACAGGCCTGGGACAGAGCTCACAGCTTCTCCCGACCCTGCACTACCACGGAAAGGCTGGGAATGCTGCTCACAGCTCCTACGGGCCCTACATGGACCAGGACACAGGTGGGGGGTCCTTCAGCGATGCCTTCTGCTGGCTCTTACCCTACCCCTCACACTCCAGCCCCTGATCTGAGCTGACTGTGCACTTCAGGTCCCAGGTGAGAGTTGGGGGGCAAAGCTTTGGGGCACTCCCCAGGCATGGTGCCCAGGGGTCGTTCCATCCACATGGCCCCTAAGGCTGAGTTCCTGTCCCTGGCCCATACTTGGCCTGGAATCAGGGGCAAGAGCCAAGGGCAGCAGCTTGCCTCCACATCACTGGGAATCCCTCCAGGGCTCCTCGCCCACGCAGAGCCCCAGAGTGCAACAGGGTCAGACAGGAAGGCATCCTGAGAACTGGGTGGGTCAAGATCCCTCTGGGAGCAGCACCAGGAGACCCCTCTGCATCTGACGCATGGCCCAAACCCAGCCCAGACCTGCATGTCCTGGATACGGCCCAGCCACAGTGTGAAGGGGTCACAGCTCAATTTCCTCATCATCCCCCAGCCCTCTCTCCGCAGAGCATACGGACTGCAGTACCATCACCCTGTAAGGAATAGTCAGGAGGGGCCACCTCTGAGTCTCAGACACTAAGGGTGGAATTGCAGACAGTGTCAGGCACGTTGGGAAGGCAGGTGGTGCTCGGGAAGGGGCTTCCGGAACCCACAGTGCTGGGACAGCATTCTGAGTACACCCCCAGCATGTTCTCACCCAGAAAACGGACGACTGCTCTTAGTGAGGCCATTATGGGGGCCAGAGAGGAGCAGGGCCCAGAGTAGAGACTGGGGCCACTGCCAGGAATCAGCAGGCTGAATCCAGGGGGCCAGCCTCTCCAGGAGTCTCCACCTGTGCCCAGCGGCACTAGGCAACATCCAGCTGGTTCTTCACTCAGGAGTGTGAATGACTTTTGCCAACAGAGACCTTTGCCAGCTAATGGGCTCACACACATCCGTGACTCCCATGGCTCCTGCTCTCCACCGCTCCTCACACCTGACTCTGTCGCATCTCAGAGCCCTGCAAACGCGCTCTGCCCAGCCTCCCCTGTGTTGAAGGACCTGCAGCCTCAGGCTGCTCCACCCCCCAGAGGTGGTCCTTGGCCTGGATCCCCGGGTACAGCACAGGACAGGAGTTCATTCACATATGTATGGGCCACTGTCCTGTCACTGCTGGTTCCACAGTGCTCAGGACCAGCCTGGTCTGAAGCCACTATGGGGTAAACTGATCACTGAAGAACGCAGGCCATTCGGTCCCCAATCTGAGGTAATGGGGGATTCCTCAAGATGACCCGTCAATTGGCTCTGGGAAGAGGAGCCGTCTGGCATGAGCGGGTGCGAGCAGGAACAGTTAGGGGGTGAGAAGAGCTGAGAGCTGTGAGCGTGTACGGGGAACCTGACCTCCCAGTACTGTCTCAGCCGGGGCCCACATTCAGCCCCAGGAGGCAGTAGAGTACTCAGCTCATGAGGGAGGCACCAGCCACCATGCCTGTACATCCAGGTCTCCTGGGGTTCCCCCACCTCCACAAAAACCACTCCTGTGCTAGGAGTGCAGGCAGGAGGGAACCTGAGAACCCACTCAGTTACAGGTCCTGCGGGTGGGCAGTGCTGGGTGTTCTGGCCTGCCCCATCCCTGTGCCTAGATCCCCATCTGGGCTCGAGTGGGTGGGATTCACAAAGGAAGAGCCGGAGTAGGCGTGGGGAGAGGCTGGCCCAGGCTGGACAAAGAGTCTGGCCAGGGAGCGGCACATTGCCCTCCCAGAGACAGTGGCTCAGTGTCCAGGCCTTCCCCAGGCGCACAGTGGGCTCTTGTTCCCAGAAAACCCCTCGGGGGATCCAAACAGTGTCTCCCCGACCCCGCTGACCCTTCAGTGTATGGGGAAACCGTGGCCCACGGAAGGCCTGACTGCCTGGGGTCACACAGTATCTGAGTCACCGCAGCAGCATCACAGCTGCCAGCCCAGGCCCAGCCCCATCAGGAGACACCCAAAGCCACAGTGCATCCCAGGACCAGCTTGGGGACTGGGGGCAGGAAAGGGAGCCACTGGCGCCATGCACACTGAAGTCCACTCTGGCTGCCTGCGGAGCCTGGTGGGGAAGAGCTGGCTGGGGGATGGTGGAGAGTCCCGTTAACTCAGGTTTTTGCTCTGGGGATGTCTGGGGACCCATCAAGCTGGCCGCATGCACAGGTGCAGGAAGAGCCAGAAAGCAGGAGCTGAGGCCACTGGGTACAGCCCAGGCTGATGCTCAGGCCCCATGTGTCTCCACCACCTACAACCCTAAGCAAGCCTCAGCTTTCCCATCTGGAAATCAGGGGTCACGGCAGTGCCTGGCACAACAGGCAGCAGCTGACTCCACCAGAGTGTCTGGTGCAGCCTGTGGGCACTTGGTACTCTGTGAGGGGCAGGAGCTGGGGGGTGAAAGGGCCCTAACTAGAGCATATGTAACAAGAGGGCAACCCTGGGGACACCTGAGGACAGGACCCTCCAAAGGTGTCGAGTTTGGGAAAAGACTAGAGAGAAGCTCTGGCCAGTCCGGGCGCAGACAGTGGCCACAGCCAGTGTGGAGCTGCAGCCTCAGGTGTGAGCAGCAACCACCTCTGTGCTCAGGCCTGCCCTGCACACTCACGGGACCACGCTGGCAGGGACAACCGGTGGCAGAGTTGACTACCAACCCCAGGACCAGAACCATCAAGCCTGGGCTCTGCTCCGCCAAGGGAACTGCCTGCTGCCAAGGTCAGCTGAAGCAAGGGGCCTCACCCCGAGACACCTGCCCAGAAGTGTCCTCCGCTCTCCTGAGCCTCATCCCAAGGGGAGGTGGCTCCTCCAGCGTCCCCACCCACACGCTGCTCTCTGACCCTCAGTCTTCTGTTTGACTCCTAATCTGAAGCTCAATCCCAGATCTCCCTTGAGAAGGGGGTCACCAGCTGTCTGGCAGCCTAGCAGCCAGATCTTCTGGATTAATGAAGGGAGAGTCACCCGGCCTCTCTGCCTTGTCTGCTCATGGCATCATGCTGAAAATGATATTTGCTAGGCCCTTTGCAAACCCCAAAGTGCTCTTCAACCCTCCCAGTGAAGCCTCTTCTTTTCTGTGGAAGAAATGAGGTTTAGGGTGGAACAGGGCAGGCCTAAGACCTTTGCAGGGTCCTCTCCGGGTCCCCAGCAGGACACACTGGCTCCCTACCTCCCCTCATCACCCTAGACAAGTAGACAGAACAAGAGGCTTCCTGCCACAGGCCATCTGTGAGGGAAGCCGCCCTAGGGCCTGGAGACACAGGAGTCCCTGAGGACCTGGCCTGGGAGGGTAGTGCACAAAGGGGCCAGCACTGGGGAGGAGGCGGGGTGCTGCCCCAAGGTTCAGCTAGCAAATGTGGCACAGGGGTCCCCAGAACTAAACCCCCGACTCAGTTGGGTCTGACAGTGGCTGACATGGCAGACACACCCAGGAATCAGGGGACGCCAAGTGCAGGTCAGGGCACCTGTCCAAGCCACACAGTCAGAAAGGGGATGGCAGCAAGGACTTAGCTACACTAGATTCTGGGTGTCAACTGCCTGGTAAGCTGGTCACTTCTAGTCCCCGGTATGGAGTCTAGCTGGGTCCCAGGAGTTAGGCGAAAGCACCCTTCCCAGACTGGAGGTGGGAAAGGCCCACATCCCATGCCCACGTCTGACCAGAGGACAGATGGACAGCCCAGTCACCAGTCAGAGCCCTCCAGAGGTATCCCTGACCGACGCTACACACATGTTCCCGGGTGCCCAGGCAACCTTGGGCTCCCAGGTGCCCAGGCAACCAGGCGACCCTGCAACCCCCTCCCAGGACCCACCAGAAGCAGGACAGGACTGGAGAGACCCCAGCAGGGAAATCAAGTCAGAGCAGAAGTGGCTTCAGTCCTCAGCAGCCTGGCTCAGCTTCCTCAAACCAGATCCTGACTGATCACATTGGTCTGCCTGACCCCTGGGAGGGGTCCTCCGTATCCATCGTCCACGTAAGGAAACTGAGGCTCAGAGAAGCCAGTCACTGCCTGAAGTCCCAAAGCCTATAAGGGAGTTCAAAGCCTTGGGCCAGGTCTGCCCAGGAGCTGTGGTAGAAGGGACCCTGTCTGCAGACCCCCAAAAGACAAGGCAGACCACCCGGGTTCTTCAGCCTTGTGGCTGTGGACAGCTGTCAGACCCCTCTAAGACCCCTTGCCACCTGCTCCATCAGGGGCATCTCAGTTGAGGGAGGAAGGAGTCACCCCCAAAATCGTCCAACTCAGAAAACAGGCAGAGAAGCCAAGGAATCCGATCACTGGGCAAAATGTGATCCTGGCACAGACACTGAGGTGAGGGAACTGGAGCCAGTGTTGGGGAGGCCCTCACAGCTGCGAGCAACTGGGGGTGCCCTGGGCAGGGACTGCAGCTGGAAGATCCTAGGGGAGGGCCTGATGGTCCCTGAAAGGCAGGGGAGACCTGGGCGACTCCCCCTAAACCAAGAGCGCCCCCTAGAAAGTCAGTTCCCCAAAGCGGTGGTTTGTCTGGCCAGCTCATGAAGGGTGCTGGTTGAGGGACAACAGCAACCCCCCTACTCTGCTCCAGGGGCCTGTTTGTGCAACGGAGGCCAGCCAGCCAGTGAAGGCTGCTTGGAAGGGCTGGGAAAGGGTCTGAGGCCCAGTGCCTTCAATCTGGGACCACCAGACTCCCATGCACTCCGTTTGCCCCTGCCCCATTCTCAAGAAAAGGGGCCCAGCTTACCCAGAATGACCCCTGGTGGCAGGGGGCTCCGCCTCAGGGACTCCTGGAGCCCCAGCCAGCTGCTAGGTCCCCAGCTCCTGCCCACCCTTGGGGTGGGGGCTAGGAGGTTGGGGTTGGCTCCACACGGGTGGGGAGAACCCAGCCTGGGACTGCCCGGGCATCTAGCTGGGTCAAACCTGAAAAGCCAGTTTCATCCTTGAATCTTCTCCCCGTCTCCAACAGGAAGTCCCGTTGGCGGGTGGGAGTTCCCAGGATAGGAGTAGGGCCTCCAGACCTAGGCCCCACCCACCCAGACAGACACACACATTCACAATCTCAAGCGGCACACACAGAAGGAACTCTGGTCAGGACCACCTGGACTGGAAGCAGGCCTTGGGGGGCCAGGGAAGATCCCCTGCTCATTCCCCACCCAGCCCCACAAACATGCCCCCAGCATGACAGCCAGTCAGGCCCTCTGCCAATGCCCTGAGCATCTGGGGTCTGGCTGTCACGCCAGCTGGGAGAAGGCCTGTCCCTGTTGGCCTCTGCACACAGAGTGAGGGTCTGTCTTTGGGAGTCCCTCCCAGACCACCCTGGAGCTTCGATGTTTACAGATCGGGGAGTCAGCGTCACGGGGCAGAAGGTGGAGTCAGTCCCCCACCCCCAGCTCCGGGGCTCCTGCTATTGCCATCGGTGAGGGCGGCTGGGACAGGGACCATCCCGCCTGTAGCTGGAGTTTCAACTTGGAGACACCACCCACCGGTGGTGGCCGGGAAGGAAAATGTAGTGGGGGGAGCTCCGAGGAGCCTGGGGCACCCCCGGACTCCAGCCTCCCGCTCCTGGGACCCTCAGCTGTTGCGCGGGGGCTGGAGCCGAGCTGTCCGGCCAGGCCAGGCCGCTGGGACTGCTAATCCGGCCACGGGCTATTTTTGCGGCGCGCCGGGCGAGGAATCCGGGGCTGGGCCGCCTCAGCGGGCGACTAGGGAAACTCCGGCAAGAAAAGTCCGGCCGCCCCAGCGAAAACTCGCC
>NW_012118511.1:33712-39182 GCF_000951035.1 Colobus angolensis palliatus
CGCGCTGACTCAGGGCTCAGGAATGCGCGCCGCCCGCCTGCCCGGCCCAAGTCACCTCCTCCCGGAAGGCCGCTGGGCTCCCTTCTCCCCAGAGGCCGCCCGTGGGGACACCTGGGGCTGGGGTCTCCAGCGCCTCGGCCCGACGGAGGGCCTGTTGGGAGCCGAAGGCAGCATCAGCGCTGAGCGGCTCGGCCTCTCCCCTGGCTCCAGATTGAGGCCTGACCTGTCGTCCTGCCCTGATTTGTGCTGAGAAGACGGGGAGTGAGGAGGGAGGGCAGGTACCGGGTAGAGGGTGGAGGATGGGTGGGTATCCCTGGCTCCCCTAAACCCGACCTCCTCCAGAGGCCCACAGGCACCCAATCCCACGGAGCACTCACATTCCCTCACACACATTCATGTGCACCGATCACTCACAGTCATACACACACACACCTTCCCACATTCTTCCACTTCATGCGTTCGTTCGCCTACACATGCACGGGCTCATGCACCCACCTACTCATGTACATCTTCCTGTGGGTACATACTCATACCACTCACACATGTACACGTGTGCTGTACACACTGATGCACACACTCAGTTCAGGACCACAGTAATTACCCCTCCCCCCGCCCCGTGCCCCCACCCCCAGAAGCCCTGCACCACCAGCAAGCACTCAGGCCAGGCTGCACCAGGCCCCACCTGAAGCCACTGAGCAGAGGCAGTGCAGTGTCTGGTGTCCACTCCGGGCTCTTGCCACTGTCTCAGAGCTCAGCGGCCACCCCGGGGTGGGCTCATATCCCTGCACAATCTGGGCTGTACTCAAAATGGCCCTCTGCTTTCAGCTGGAGCTGCTGGTGGGAGTTTCCCAGCATTTCTCTCCTGACACTGGGTGGGTTGACCCACCCAGGGCACATCCCAGGGTGGGGGACAGGGGTGCCAACAGCAGAGTACAGGCAGGGTTGTCCAGGAGCTCTGAGTGGTGGGGGCCGAGGCTTCCTCCGGAGAGAGTGCAGGATCCCTTCTTCCCATGGGTCCCTAAGGATCCCTCGACAGGGTGCCCCCTCAGGCCTCGGACAAATGTGTCTTCAGGCCCTGTGCTGGTCACAAGGCTGCTGCTGCTTCAGTGCCATCCTCTGGGTCTGGGTGGCACCAGTCCTCTCCAAAATGAGCTGTTGCACCCAGTGCCCAACGCAGACAATGGCCTGGTCCTTGGCTACACAGAAAAGAAAGGGGGCAATTTGAACTAAAGGTGCTGGTACACTCATGGGTAGATCCCAGAGCCTGGGCAAGAATCCTCTGCCCATATCCTTGTCCATGCCATGGAACAGGGTGGTGCCTGCACATAGTGGGTCCTCTCTGAACACAAGCAGTATCAACACAATTCTCATGGAGAAGGAGATAATGAAAGCTTTGGAGGGGTGGAGGGGAACTCCACCAGGGGGATGGCTGCCAGTGCATCAGGGACACCGAGTGAGAGGGAGCCTGCCCCGGTGCCAACACTCAGTGCTCCTGTAGCCTGTATGTGCCACCCCTCCCATGCCAGGCTCACAGCCAGAGACAGGACAGTCTCCGTGCTTAGCAATATTGACCCCTGCCAGGGATAAGCAAGCCCTACCGGGCCTGGATGCCCAGACCAGGCTGGCAGGGCCAGAAGTGGTGTCCTCTCTGGAAAGCTGGGGACTGGGCTTGCCTCCAAAGCATGCCACAGCTGGGCATCTGGTGTCAGCAGGTCTCCTCCTGCAGTGGCCACTGTCAGACCCCACCCAGACACGCTCCAAGTCCCAGACACTCATTGCCAGCTGCCAGGAGCACCAGCCACAGCTGGCTCAGAGCTGAAACACCCCACACCCAGCAGTCACCTTCGGTGGAGAGCATGCCCCAGTCCGCCCCTGCAGACAAATTCCCATCTTAGAGCCTGTGTCCAGGAATCCCCAGGTTCTCAGCCCACCCTGGCCTCCTGAGTGAGGTCATCAGAAGGATGATCAGAGCGGGGTCAATACATGTGTGCTCAGAGTCAGGCCTCTGAGCCTTCAGATGGCCTGAAGCAGGTGAGGAATCACAGAAGTGAAAATGACCGGCTCCTGCCTTAACTGATGACATTCCCTTGTGAAGTTCCTTCTCCTGGCTCAGAAGCTCTCCCACTGAGCACATTGTGACCCCCACCCCTGCCCACCAGAGAACAACCCCCTTTCACTGTAATTTTCCGCTACATACCCAAATCCTATAAAACGGCCCCAGCCCTATCTCCCTTTGCTGACTTTCTTTTCGGACTCAGCCCATCTGCACCCAGGTGAAATAAACAGTCTTGTTGCTCACACAAAGCCTGTTTGGTGGTCTCTTCACACAGACGCGCATGAAACTCAGGACTGTACCCAGTCCACATGGACAACTGTGTGCCCTGCCTCATGCCTGCCCTACTACTCTCTGTTCTGGTGGAGGAGCCCCCCTATACGGAAACCCAGCTCCTGGTCCCTCTCCTCCCGCTTCTGCACCCTGGAGAAACGGAAAACAGCTACAGTTGCCCAGCACTCACAGGGCAGGCGTCTGAGAATGGGTGGGTGTCTAGACCAACCCCAGGGTTTGTGGACCTCACACCAGGACACGAGAGAACGGGAGCCCTGACCAGTAAGAGGAGTGGTCCCAACAGCTACCCCAGAATCCTCAGCTACCCCAGAATCCTCAGCTCAGCTTTCAGGCCTCAAGTAATCACCCCAGGGGTCAGACCCTGGGCTTTGGAGAGACCCTGGAATGATCAGAAGAAACTGCCCCTGCCTGGGGAGCTCCAGGGATGGGCCCAGGACCAGCTCCTGGCTATTTGGGGAAAAGGCAGAAGTGGGCCAGGCCAGCCAGTGGCCTTAAGTCATAGGCTATTTCTGAGGCAGCTGCCCCCTCCCCATATCCCAGGGTTTGGCAAGGGGTTCCCATAAGCACCTGGGCCCAGGGCCCAGAGCACAGCCCCAGGCAGGGAGGATGTAGCTCACACACAGCCCACTTCCGCCTGCCCAGTGGCTGCCTTCTCTGCCCAAGGAAGCTTTGACCCTCCAGGGCTCACCAGACACAGAGGGCGCTGGAGACCAGTCAAGAGGCCAGCAGCCATCCTGCTGGGAAGCTGCCAGCTCAAAGCTGTGTAGAGGAGCCCATGGGCTCTGACTTGACACCCACTTCAACAGTTGTCAGCACCCCCCTCCATCAGAGAGAAGACAGAGCCAGTGTGCTGGGCACCCTGGGGTCCTGAGGCTGATACTAGAACCCTGGCCCCTGTGGCCGATAGAGCCACATCTCTCAAGGACTTGCCTATAAAGGCTCCAGTGACTGATGGCCACGCCTCCTACAGCTAGAGGCGGCTCCAGCCCCTCCACAGCCCATGGCCTGTTGTGGAGGTCGGGGGTCAGGGCTGCTCACCCCAGCACCAGTACTAGCCTTCACTCCTTTCAAAGCCTCGCGGGTGTCCTCATCTCCATCTTCCACTGATATCCTTGCCTCCTCCAACAACCCTGTTCCAGCCCAGCAGTGGGGCAAACTGGGAACAGAGGAGGCCCCAGGCCCCCCTCCTCTCACCTGGCACCTCTTGCCCCGGACCAGCCCGCCAGCCCACTCTGCAGGCCACAGTTGGAACTCTCATCCCACCACTTCCAGCCTGTGGTGGCAGCCTCAGACCACAAACCAGGAAGTCCAGGGGGTGCGGTTGTGGAGGGGTGGGGGGGCACCCAGAGATTGCACAACCCGCAGCACTCAGGCCAGAACATCTGGAGAAGTTGGTTGCTGGCACCCCAGCGCCAGCCTCTCCACCTCCTGGAGCAGGGGCCAGTCTGCCCTCCAAGTGATTCTCTTTCCTCATAAGAAAGGTGGGGATAAAAACACCCCTCTGGGAGCCTCTGGACTCCCCATGATTTCTGCAAGGACCATGTATGACTTGTAAAACCAGAATAAATATAAGTACAAAGTAACACCAACACTCTCCCTGCCCATCAAGAAGACAAAGGCTCAACTGGGGCCTCAGTTTCCCTACTAGACTGAGGGGAGCACTGGGAGGATGGGGGACTACTCCCACAGGAAAGAGAGACTTATTGTTTGGAAGGCATGGCTGCAGAGGATAAGCAGGGAGGGTGTGGGATCACATCCAGGGCTGCTTTATAAACACGGATTGATGACACATTGTGCCCCCACCCCCGGAAGCGGCACACAGTGCTACAAACAGCTGGTGGCTTCCAGCAGGCGGCTCATGGCCCCCCCCTCCCCAGGAAGTCCTGGCTGGGGACCATGGGAGTGGGGCGGCTGGTCAGGGGAGGAGACGCAGTTGGAGACCAGGGTCCTGCTCTGTTACCCTTTCTGTATGTACAACCACGTGTCACACTCATCTGAAGGCTCCAGACACATGGCCCGTGCATCTGTCCTGCCCAGCATCTCCCAGCTGACACAGCCAGGTACCCAATTGCTCAAGGCCTTTTCAGGTGCCCCTTTCCAGGACCAGGGTCACAGAAATCAAAGACACCTCAGGAAAAGCCCCTCGAGGGTTTTTGTATGGTAGAGGTGGACTGCGGGGTGGCATTGTGCCTGCCACAGGGGAGGGGCCCTGCAGACCCAGGTAAACCCCCAAGTGGCCAGAAGTGGGGGATGGCTCTGCTGGGTGCTGGGGCTGCCATGAGCCATGGGAGCCAGCAGTGTGCCCAGCTCCCTCAGGGCCCGTCCCCTAGGCCCTTCTTTCCACTGGGCCTAGCACCGTCCCTGCCCCTGCCTAGGGGCATGGATCTGACTTGAGAGGCAGTGAGAGGTTACAGGCCGCTGGGCCTTGGGGAGGCCTCAGAAGGCTGCGCACTGACAGGCTGTGTTCAGGTCTGGCCTCAGTCTCTAGAAGGGGCTGGCTGCGCTCCAGCAGGCCCAACCCAGAAAGTGGGCGAACTCCGTTCAGCATCCTTGGGCGGAAAGAGGGATGGGGGCTCTGCGGCAGAGGCAGAATCCGCGCCGCTCCCTCCTTCCTTCCCCCCACCGGGCTGTGACAACCCCGGACCAGGGGCGGGGGCTTCCGCACAGGCCTGGAGCCCACTTCCTGGATAAGGACTCCCTGGCCCACTCCAAACTAGGGCTCGGGCGGTCTCCCAGGCGCCACTCCGCAGACACCACACCGGAAAACACGTCTGCGGCCTGCCCCCTCCCCCAAAGCACGACCACTCCGCCCCGGCCCCTCGAGGACCCACTCAGGTTCACGATTGGCCCGTCCTCCTGGGTGGTCTGACCACCCGCTGGTGGAGTGGGCTCTGAGGCCGCCAGGCGACCAGGGCGCAGGCGGGGACGGACAGCGGGTCATTGGGAGGGGCGCCGGGGCACAGTGGGGTGCTCGCCCCAACCCCACCTGCCCCTTCCCCGCTGTCGTTCCGCAGGCGCCGAATCAGGACCGGGCCTGGGTCAAGAACTGGCGGTGGGCGCTGGGCAGAGGATCCACCTCCCTGTGGTCTGCCCCGCCCCGGGGGCGCAGCCCGTTCCCGGCGC
>NW_012118511.1:40002-42316 GCF_000951035.1 Colobus angolensis palliatus
AAAAAAAAAAAAAATGCATCTCTCCCATGCCAGGAGGACTTAGGTGCTGCTGAAGACCAGCCCTCCGGGTGCTGCCAGGCCGACGCTGACCCGCCCCCTTTATCTTCCCTCCTCCTCTGCGCCAGGACAGCTGATGATGTGTGGTCAGGTTCCCCCTACACATGGGGAGGCCACAGGTGGGAGGATGAGGGCCTGCTGGGTCTCAGCAGACCCTCCTAGTCCCTCAGGAGACCTTGCCTTTGCCCCCCTTGTTCGTTATCCAACCTGGGCCATGAAGCAGAGAACAGTTAGGGACCCTGAGCACATGGGATGGGGCCAGGCCAGTGGTCACCCCGGTACGCACCCCTCCCTGTGTGTCAGGCCTTGGGGGCCATTCCAAGGATTCTGACACTGGGATCCCTGCTAAGGCCCTGCCAAGGTCCTGGCTGTGTTCTGAATTCCTGGTAAGGGTTGGATGAAAGGGCAGGGTTCCAGAAACCAGCTCAGACGTTTGCTTGGGACCTGCATGATGAGTGGGAATCAGAGGGCACCAGCCCTGCTGTCCCAGGCTCCGGCCACCATTTGCTGTCCAGGTCGTGCAGCCTGAGCCCCCATGCTGTGCAGCTCACACTTATGTGGGGCAGAGCAGCCACCCTGCCACCACCAGCAGCAGCCGTCCATCAGATGTAATCATTTCCTGAGGCCTCGAGTGTGTCGGGGTGTTTGTGCCTTATAACTACCCACAGGATGGTCACCCCCGCTTTGCAGATGAAGGAACCGAAGCAGGTGGTCAAATCCAGTCCTTGCATTTCCTGAGCCTGACCTTACCACACAGCTGTCTTCTATTCGGATGCTTATTTATTTATTTTTCCCATTACAGTTTTCCCGAAGGATGGGGCAAAAAAAGCAGCGACTAACCAAAGCAGAGCAGCCACACAGCCCGTCTGACACAGCCCAGGCACCTTGCCCCAAGGAGCCCTGTTTGGGACCACCCACCACCCTGGGCCCATACCGCAGCATCTATTTCTCAAGCCCGAAGGGCCACCTTACCCGACTGGGGTTGGAGTTTTTCGATCAGCCGGCAGTCCCCCTGGCCCGGGCATTTCTGGGACAGGTAATGTGAACATAACAACGTGGTCTCTCCTAAAGTGCCTGTCGCTGCAGTTGTCCCTGAAGCCCTGTCCGCTGCCTGCTGGACTTGGCCCTCAGTTAGTCCTCCTTGTCCTCGTGCAGTTAGCTGCTTTGCTCACACGGGTCCCTGGATAGCTCCTCTCAGTTGCCTGAGATCATCTGGGAAGAATGTGGAGATTGTCAGTGTTGTTTGCCCAGGGTGCAGCAGGGGTGCCACTGTCTTCCCCCCCCCGGCTTCGGGCATCTAGGGCAGGAGCACTTGCACTGTTAGCCTTCCTCACCTGGAATCCCCCTCAGTTTTTCCACACATGGGAACTGTGGCTGTGGCCAGTGTTCGGTTGCCCCTTCCCACTGTAGTGGCTCTCAGTGCAGTGCTGGCTTCCCAGGGCCCCTGCAGCTCAGTGTAGGTCCAGGATCTGGGCTCTGCCTATCAGACTTGTAGTAAGCAGGGACTGCCCAGGGCCCATCCTGGTGGGCCTGCGGTGCAGGCTGTCCCCACAAGCAAATGCTCACATAGCCATGGCATCTTGGCTGGATCTTTTGGGAGCGCCGTCTGGGTGGTGGTCCTCAATGCCAAAGCCCCAGGCCTGCCTTTCTGGTTCTCCAGAGGCTCCAAGGCCTTCTCTTTGTCCTTTAATGAGCCTACTTTTACGTTATAATCACCAAGAAGAGCCAGAAGAGAAATACCAGTGACAGGAATTGGGTGCTAAAGGAGCAGACCCTAGAATGTGGGCTTGATCTCGTGGAGAACAAACAACATTCTGTCCCCATGTGGATCCTTCTAAAAGCACCTTAAATGGGCATTTGTGGCCAGGCATGCTGGCTCATGCCCGTAATCCCAGCACTGTGGGAAGCCGAGGTGGGCAGATCACGAGGTCAGGAGATCGCAACCATCCTGGCTAACACAGTGAAACCCTGTCTCTACTAAAAATACAAAAACAATTAGCCGGGCGTGGTGGCAGGTGCCTGTAGTCACAGCTACTCAGGAGGCTGAAGCAACAGAATGGCGTGAACCTGGGAGGTGGAGCTTGCAGTGAGCCAAGATCGTGCCATTGCGTTCCAGCCTGGGCGACAGAGTGAGACTCTGTCTCAAGAAGAAAAAAAAAAATTAGCCCGGTGTGGTGGCGGGTGCCTTTAGTCCCAGCTACTCGGGAGGCTGAGGCAGGAGAATCTCTTGAACCCGGGAGGTGGAGCTTGCAGTGAG
>NW_012118511.1:42626-51683 GCF_000951035.1 Colobus angolensis palliatus
AATATGATGGGCATTTGTGATACAACAAAACGGTACATGTGGCAGGTGCATCGTAGGAGCAGGGCAGGGGCCCAGCATGGCATCAGGGACCACGTTTGTCTATTCAGCATCCTTGGCAGGCCAGTCATGCCCACCTGAGCCCACTGGTGGACAAGATGATGTCCAGCAGAGAAGAGGGTGTTTCACCATGTGTCCCTTGGATTAGGGAAAGCCCTCTCCGTAACCTCCCAGTGGATGCCCTTGCAGACCCCTCAGCCAGGCTTGGGTCATACACTCATCCTTAAAAGGGTCACTGCAGTGAGTTGCCATGAAATCCCAGGCCACTCTCTGGGCTGAGGAGGGTGTGGTGTCCCCCAGGAGGCTCTGCCAGCAAGGAAGAGGGTGTGTGTGTTGGCATTGGGGGTGGGGTGAGAGGCCCCAGTATCTGCCATTGGTGGAAATGGTATCAGAGTGAAATCCAGATCAGAAATTTGGGATGGAAAAGGAAACCGTGAGAAAAGCGCTGTGGGAACCTCCTCTCCAGAATGGTAGCTGGGCCCCCCCCAGTGTGCCCCCATGGAGGCAGAGGAGTGTGCGGCGTGAAGCCCCTGCAGGGGCATTCCCTCTACGCTCCAGGGAAGATGGAACAGGGCCACCCTTTCTCCCCTGGACGTGGTCTGGCCAAGCCTGGCCTGTTCACTTCTGTCCTCACGGTTCTGGGTGCCTAAGGATTTCTGGGCTTCCAGCACAGGCACTGACCCCTTCTTCCCTCCACCCAATCTCCAGGAAGGCCTCCTGAATGCTCCCCCAGCAAGCATCTGCGCTCCAGTGCCCCTCCTCCCCAGCCCATGATACAGACCATGATACAGCACAAGGCTTCCTGGGCTGAGGTGAAGGTGGTCTGGCTCTCCAGCTGACACCTCTGGCCTAAAAACGAGACAGGTGCTGGGGATGTGGCTGGTCCCCAGTGCTCTGCTGTTAACTCGGGCTCCAAGCACCGAGGGCACAACTGTTGGCTGTTACCAAGACCATGGTCCAGGCTGGGGCACCGTGGGGCAGCTGGGCCTACTGCTCAGAAAGGCCTTAGAGCCGGAGGGTGGGAGCTTAGTATGAGGGTCCCTTGTGGCCACCTCAGCAGCCCAGGTTTAGGGGACTTCACAGGCTCTGGGATTTCCCAGGGAGCTGGTGTGGGGACATCCTTGGGGTCCTGTGCCTTCCACGATGCCTGGCCTCATGCTAAATGCCGATGGTCTTCGCAAGGGTACTTGGGAAAGGAGGAAGCTGGGGAATGGAGGGCCCTGCTGAGAGGACTTGGAGGTTGACCTGCAAGGTGAATCCACCACTGCTGGTTCCCAGCCCTGCCCTGGCTGTGGCCTGAGGTGTCTTCGGCCTGCGGTCTCCTGGTCTAGCAGGACTGGAGGAGACAACTGGTGCCCTCAACAGCCATATTCAGACTCAGCAGGAGCAAGAGAAGAGGCAGGATGGAGACGGGGCAAGGTCCCTGGCTAGACCTGGGCAGCTGACACACCCTGAGCTGGGGAGATGAGGTCCAGGCTGGGCACTGTTAGGATGAGTGGACCCCCATCCCTTCCTGCCCTGAGCAGAAACTGACTTCGCACAGGTCCTAGTCCGGCGACTTCCTAATGGCACAGAACTCCGAGGCCGCATCGTGGAGACGGAGGCATACCTGGGGCCAGAGGATGAAGCTGCCCACTCAAGGGGTGGCCGGCAGACCCCCCGCAACCGAGGCATGTTCATGAAGCCGGGGACCCTGTACGTGTACATCATTTATGGCATGTACTTCTGCATGAACATCTCCAGCCAGGGTGAGCAGTGCTGGGGCATGGGGGGTTGGCGGTTGAGGGGGCTGGAGGGCTGGCAGAGCCCCGTCACCTACCAGCCAGGGGACCACCAGGAGGACTGAGGTGGGGCAGATATTTGAGCAAGGAAGTGCCATTTCCAGGGCCAGGTCAGGGTTTCAGGAGCTCTGGCTGCATTGACAGGGCAAGGTTGGTTAGAGGAGTAGAAAAGGTTGGTTGGGGCCAGTCGTGGTGGCTCACACCTGTAATCCCAGCACTTTGGGAGGCTAAGGCAGGCAGATCACCTGAGGTCAGGAGTTCAACACCAGCCCGGCCAACATGGTAAAACTCTGTCTCTACCAAAAATACAAAAATTAGATGGTCATGGTGGTGGGCACCTGTAATCCCAGCTACTAGTGAGGCTGAGGCAGGAGAATCACTTGAACCCGGGAGGTGGAGGTTGGGGTGAGCCGAGATCACACCACCGCACTCCAGCCTGGGTGACAAGAGCGAAACTCCGTCTCAAAATAAAAAGAAAGGGTTGGTTGGAGTGGAGGCCGAAAGGAGGCCGAGGACACAGGTGTCACCTGCCCTTGATGGAGGCAGCACATGAGGATTAGAAGCTAGTTTGAGAAGAGGATGATCGCAGTGCTAAGAAGAGCAGAGTGGTCAGGTTGCCAAGGATGGAGCAGTGGGCACAGCAGCAGGGAGTTAGGGTGGGCAGAGAAGCAGGCGAGGACAGGGAGGTTTGGCAAGAAGAGATCAAAGGGGTCGTATTTGTGTCAGGATGTGGGACTTGGATGTGTTGTGTGTGAAGGAGCCAGGGCAGGGGTGTGGTGATGAGGGCGGCCAGGCTTTGACTTATTTCCAGGCAGCTCTGGGGGCTCAGTGAGACTGTGAGGGGCATGTGTCTTACACCCACAGGGATGTAGAGGGTCCCGCTCCTTCCTACTGAGGTGGGTCAGGGTGGGCGGCGGGCGCCCCATCTGGTGAGCTGGAAGCAGCATGGGAATCACAGAATGGACAGGAACTTAAAGGCTTTGCTTGGCCTTGATTTTAGCTTGAAATACTTTGACAACTGGCTGGTCAAGGGTATCTGCTCAGAGGAGTGCCGCACTTGCTGGCTTGGCCGGACGGCATGGCTTTGTCCACTAGTGCTCGCCCCTGGCTGCTGATGCAGAGGCTCACATGGCCACAGCCCAAGAGTGGGGACTGGCTTGGCCACCTCTGGGCTAAGCCTCTGACTCCCAGCTGGCTGGGAGGGCCAGGGGTGCACAGGTGAGTCACAGCAGGTGTCTCCAGGGAGCTGCCTTGCTGGAGGGCTAGGGCTCCTCTGGCCAGGGTCCAGGTCATCATTGTCCCCAGCCGGGAATCCAAGGGACCTTTCCAAACTTGCAGGGCAGAGGAAATTTGGGGATCTGTGCTTGAGTGTGCCCCTGGGCCCAGGAGCCTTTACTTGCTGTCTCTGCTTCTCGAGTGGCCTGGCCTGGTGAGGGAGGATCCCAAGGGAGGTGAGGGGGCTTCGCCAGCCTTCTCCTGCCCTGCCTGTGCAGGGTGTGGCAGTCAGTCTTTCCACTGAGTCACTGCATGGGCTCTCCCAACATCCGGTGCACACTGGCAGCTGCTCTAAGCCAACCCCTAGCCCCCACCACTTGACCAACACAGATGCTGAGTGGGTGAGGCAGAAGGGGAGCCCTGGGGCCTGGCTAGGCCCAAGGTTTCCTGCTTCCTGACAGAATGATCGCAACTGAGGATTGGCTCTCTGGAGCTTCCTTTGCTGGCCTCATAGCTGCTGCCAATCACAAGTCCAGGGGAATCCAAGTAGAAAGGAGCTGATATCCGGCATTCGTCATGTGTTTTTGACAGTCTGGCTTTGTGGGGGCGGCCACAGTGGTGGAGGCGCTGCCTGGTGGTGGCAGCCAGGGGTGCCCACAGGAGCCACACCTCGTGGTGCAGGCATGGAGGATGGCAGGGCAGGCAGAGGGGTCTGGACACTGAGGTGCAGCCCCCTCCCACCAGGTCAGACCCAGTAGATGGTGCAGGTGCACAGAGCAGGTCCCTGGCCCAGGCAGGAAGGCAGCTGCACCCTCCCTGCAGCACGGGATGTCTGGACGTGCACTAGGGCAGAGAGGACAGGAGCCTAGGGAGGCTCCACTTCCAAACGTCCTTCTATCCCACAGGCGACGGGGCTTGCGTCTTGCTGCGAGCGCTGGAGCCCCTGGAAGGTCTGGAGACCATGCGTCAGCTTCGCAGCACCCTCCGGAAAGGCACCGCCAGCCGTGCCCTCAAGGACCGTGAGCTCTGCAGTGGCCCCTCCAAGCTGTGCCAGGCCCTGGCCATCAACAAGAGCTTTGACCAGAGGGACCTGGCACAGGACGAAGCTATATGGCTGGAGCGTGGTCCCCTGGAGCCCAGTGAGCCAGCTGTAGTGACAGCAGCCCGGGTGGGCATTGGCTATGCAGGGGAGTGGGCCCGGAAACCCCTCCGCTTCTATGTCCGGGGCAGCCCCTGGGTCAGTGTGGTCGACAGAGTGGCTGAGCAGGACACACAGGCCTAAGCAAAGGGCCTGCCCAGACAATATTTTTTAATTGTTTAAAAAACAAATAAATGTTTTATTTCTAGAAAACTGCGCTTTAGCCAGAGCTCTTCCAGGTGATCAGCACATGTCTGGAGCCAGCTCTTCCTCCAGGACACGAGGGCTGGGGGCCCTGAGTACGTAGTGCCAGACCCAGTGTGGATGCTGGGGAGAATCATCAGTGTGGGAGCAGAGAGCCCCCGAGGGTGGGGTCCTGCACAGTGGGCCATGCCTCCACCAGCAAGATGTGCACAGCCTAGCAGGGGAGCTCAGGCCCTCGCGCCCCAGATGGTCAGGACCAGGTCACAGCTTGGCTATGAGCCTGTCTGTGGCTTCCATGGGCTGTGGTGAGGGCTGGGCCAGGAAAGGCTCATGGCAGCCTGGGAGTAAGAAGTGCATGGCAGACAGAGGTGGTGCTGAGGACAGGGCCACAGGGCACTTCACAAATGGAAGGCTGTCAGAGAGACGGGGACAGGCCACACAAGTGTTTCAGCACATTCTTCAGGGTGGCCACAGAGGGGGGTTCCAGGGAGCAGGTGTAGGGACAAAAGGAGGGTCTGAGAAACGCACAGCCCACAGATGGGCCGAGAAGGATGCAGCCCTCACCCAGAGACAGGAGTTCTGGCGGGCCCCCTCCAGCGTGGAGACGCCTACACATGCGGCAAGGACTGGAGGGAAGCATAGGAAAGTGGAGGGCAGCGGCCCCACAGATGAACCACCAGGGGCCAGTACAGTGGGGCTCTGCAGGCTTCACTGAGCCATGGCCGGCTGGCTCCACCCAGTGCCAGGCCTCAGGACTAAGAGGCCTCAGCCTCAGCAGGGAAGAAGCCCTGGGTGGGAAGATGCGAGCGCCCACCTGCACACCCCAGCAGCCTTCTGCCCTCCACCTGGGCTCAGGGAAGCAGAGCCTGGAAGACGGCAATCACGGGGTCCTCGTGGGTGGTCACCACCAGCACGCTGCGGAACTTGTCAAACAGCATGAGCAGCTGGGAGCGCCGAGTGTTCTCGTTGTACATGATCTCCTCTAGGTGGTGACGGCCTCGGAAGTAGTGAAGGAGCCTGGAAAGGATGGGTGGGCGTGAGCCCAACCTGACGCTAGCCCCCAAAGGCCTCTGCTGAATAGCTACTGGTGGGAATCAACTCTGAGCTGCCCACAGGCCTGAGCAGAGCTGGCAGTGAAGGCCAGGGAGGCAGGCCTCCAGGACCACATGCCCACCATAGTCCTGCTGACCAGCAGGTGGGCAAAGTGGGTCCAGGAGGATAGACAGCTGTTCACACCCAGAGCTGCCCCCGCCTCCTGTGTCCTGACGTTGGGATCAGGGGTCTGCTGGTGGCTTCTTTTTCATGCTATGGTGAATCCCACATAGCTCTGAAGCCAAAAGGTCACTCCTTTTTTTTTTTCCGTTTTGAGAGAGGGAGTCTCACTGTCACCCAGGATGGAGTGCGGTGGCTCGATCTCGGCTCAGTGCAACCTCCACCTCCCAGATTCAAGCGATTCCCCTGCCTCAGCTTCCCAAGTAAGCTGGGACTATAGGAGTGTGCTACCACACCTGCCTAATTTTTGTATTTTTTAGTAGAGACAGGGTTTCACTATATTTTGGCCAGGCTGGTCTCAAACTCCTGACTTCAGGTGATTCACCCACCTTGGCCTCCCAAAGTGCTGGGATTACAAGTGTGAGCCCCTGTGCCTGGCCTGCCTTTTTTTTTTTTTTTTTAATGTCACCGTCATTTGGAAAATCACTGCTTTAGGGTGGTTTCTGCAACTGAGGCTGGCACAGAGGATGCTAGGATGCAGGTGAGACCTGGACCAGCTGCTCAGAAGCATTGCAAGTGGTTCTCTCAAGGGCCTGGAGTGTGGTTCTTAACAGGGAACTCAGTCCCTGACAACCTGACCACTCCCAGGAAAGTGTGCCGCTACACTATCCCATCAGGTGGGGGTGACAGAGACCACTGAGCCACGTCACCTATAACGTGGGGGATACTGGGTGCCCCCAGGGCTTAGAGTCCTGGGAGACCCCTGCCAAGTCTCATGAGGGTGAGAACTTGGCACTGCCTCTCAAGGGACAAGAAATATCTAAGAAGTAGTGGAGAGCAAAGAGGCCCAAAAACAGGCACACCAGGCCTGCAGCCCGGGGTCTTGGTGACAAGCTGCATCCCCATGCCTGGGCAGTGCCACCTGCCCCTACACACCTGAATGCAGAGACTCCATCTCGAACAGGGCCCCATTTGTTCTCAGTGGATTTGGTCCTGTTGCGTACGTCCCTATCCACTTTCTGCCCTGACCCTGCAAGTGGCCCCAGTCCCAACGGGTCAACCTGCACCCACCTGGCAAACATGCGGAGGTCCTCAGGGTTCTGGGCTGCGGGTACACTGAGGATGGCGGCACGTTCATTCTCTGACAGGCTGGCCAGCAGGTTTTCCGTCATCCTCTGGTTCAGTGGCGAGTCCCCGCTGGGAAGCAGCTCTGCGCTGGAGTTGTCCATGCTAGGGCTGGTGAGGGTCATGTCATCGCTGCTGGCTGTGGGGGCCATGGGTCAGGGTGACCAAGTGAAATTCCAGGACACCCAGGGGAACAGCGAGGGCAGAGCCAGCAGTCAGCCTCCAATGACACCCCTAACTCCCACAAGGGCCCTATCTGGTGCCCTAGCTGCAACATCTGCCTGCAAGCATCCGCGGCTGCCTCGCCTCCTGGGTGTGACACACGCCCCTCATAGGGCTGACTTGGGAAATGGGTAGCCTCCCCTCTGGGAGCACCCTCAAGGGACCTGAACAGAGGTGCAATGTGTGCCCCACAAACACCCCATGGTGGGCCTGGGCATCTTGCCCCTCACCCAGGATGGAGGACAAGGCACCCCAGGCAGGCGGGGTCCTCACATGAAGCATGAAGCCTACAGCCAGACCTCAGCCAGGGGAGGACTTTCAAAGTCTTCCACCCCCTTCCTTCCCCAAGCCTGGGGACCTGGGACCTGGCAACAGGCTGCTGCCCTCGAGCCACACTGGCCATGACAGCTCTTCTGGGGCACAGAGGTGTCAGCTGTCCTGGTAGTGGTGTGAGATCCTGCTCTGGTCCCAGGCTGGGGCAGAGATGCCAGCACTGATGTGGTGGGCTGGGAGCTGCTCCTGACTCTAGCAAGCCTGCTGAAGAGCCTGGAGGCAGAGCTGCCACCTCAGAGTCATGGTGGCGCTAGGAGACAGGAGAGGTGTCTCCACGGGGGACACGCGGCGCGTGCCTGTGCGTGTATGTGTGCAGCCATGTGGAGGCCCCTCAACACTCACAGCAGGGCCCATGTTGAGCCTCCTGGGCACCACCCCCAAGCATCTCCCTGACTATCACAGCGATGCCCTGGGGGCCCTACTTGGGGAGCCAAAGCTGAGGGCGTTGGGCGTGCTGAGGCTGCGACCGCCGACCCGGGCAGTGAAGGGGACGTCGTCCTCTCGCGGGCGGGGCTCCTCCTCGCTGGGTGAGGCCATCAGGCAGACATAGGTGTGCAGCTGGATGAGAAGCCGGCGCTGCAGCATCCACACCACCATCTGGATAAGCTGGGTCTGCGGGTGGCAGCAGGTGAGGCTGGTCCCCCTTCCCACTCCCACTTCTTCCTGGGGGATCAGGGAGCCATGGCCCTAGACATGGCCACAGCACACTCCCTGTGCTGACTCACAGCAGAAAGACCCTCTTCGCAGAAAGGGAGCCCCCAGCTGCCAGCCAGCTCTGCAAGGCCGGCTCACACTCCTGGGAAGGGAGAGGGGCCAGGGGACATCTGGATCACACCTGCATGGGCTCCCACCACACACCTGGGCCACCCGGCATCTGGCTGAGGAGCAGGACCTGAGATGTGGAGGCCCCCTGTGACCGCTGCTCTGAGCAAATCCCCCACACTGTGCTGCTGCAGCTGCCCCTGTGCCTCCTCTCTCCTTCGGCCCGCTGGCCCTGTTGTTGGTCCCAGCCAGCCAGTCCACCTCCAGACAAGCCCAGACATTGTTTAGAAAGAGGCTCTGGGCAGGCACCCTGAGAGCAGAAAGTCCTGTCCTTGGATCTACCTGAAAGTCCACCCTGAGCACAAGGGTGGATCCACAGGAAAGCTGAAGCCAGTGACCCTGGGCTTGGGGGTGGAGCACCCCCCTCCCCATCCCCACCGTGAGAAGGTACGTCCTGGCCAGGCCGTCCAGTGTCTCTGGGTTAGCAGGAGGGGCTGGCAATGAGGAGCAGTGAGGAGCCTTGTGCCAGGTAGAGTTCAGTCCCCGTGAGAAAGCACTGCCCAGACACAGGCGTTGAGCAGTGAGGAGTGTGAGACAGCATCAGTGTCCTCAGATACACATCTGTCTCCTCATCTCTGGGAGGGTTGACAAGGAGCTGCTGGCCAGCGTTACCTCCTGGGAGGGGGCTGGGGAACTGGGGATGGGAATGGGGGATATACTCCAGGTAAATAAGAATAAGACCTGGTCAAAAGGACTGCAAAATATCCAGACTTAACGCGAAATTAAGAAATAAAACAGATGGGGCTGGGTGTGGTGGCTCACGCTTGTAATCCCAGCACTTTGGGAGGCCGAGGTGGGTGGATCACTTGAGCTCAGGGGTTCAAGACCAGCCTTGCCAACATGGTGAAACCCCATCTCTACTAAAAATATAAAAATTAGCTGGGCATGGTGGTGCATGCTTGTAATCCCAGCTACTTGGGAGGCTGAGGCAGGAGAATCACTTGAACC
>NW_012118511.1:52508-60416 GCF_000951035.1 Colobus angolensis palliatus
GGCGTGGTGGCGGGCATCTGTAATCCCAGCTACTTGGGAGGCTGGCAGGAGATTGCTTGAACCCGGGAGGCAATGGTTGCAGTGAGCCGAGATCATGCCATTGCACTCCAGCCTGGAGTGCAATCAAAAATAAATAAAATCAATGAACAAAAAATAAAACCGAGGGGCTTCCCAGCACTGGAGCCTAGGCAGAACCTGGCTCCATCTAGGCCCTTGACAAGGCCTGGGGCACCACTCAGTCGTGGCCTGGAAAAGCCACCCCGTCATCTAGACCACAGGAGGCCTCTGGGATGGAAGCACCAGCAGCTCCTCCCTAAGCACTGGCCCAAGAGAAGGGGTGCAGAGAGTGCCTCTTATTCAGCTGATAAAACCTGGCTCAGCTCCCAGAAACCAAGGGCTCTATGAAAGACCGCACTAAGAACTCTGTCAGGTTTGTTGTCTAAAGGAGCTGAAAAACCAGAATCTTACTCTCATTCACAATTTGAGAACGGAAAGGGTTTGACTTTAAGGACTGGTTTTGCCTAATAGATCTGGCACTTACTCAAATACTTTTGGAGACAAAGACGTGAGAACACCCAGTTCGTCTTCGTCTGTCTCCAACACTCTGTCCTATCTGGCCCTGCTCTGAGTCTCTGCCCAGAACTCAGTGGAGGGGAGGATGGCAAAGCCACCTCAGCACGAGGCTGTGACACCTGCAGCCCACAAGGGAAGCCACTGGCCCTGATACAGATACCGGTGCACCAGTCCATCCCCCAGATCTGCAGGAGGCCTCCTATCCCCCAGCCACTCCTAGCTCCCAACCTGCCTGCCCACTGCCCTGACCCAGGCCCACTAGGGTCCTCTCTAGGCTCTCTTGGATGAGGAGATTCTGGGGACCACTGACCCCAGAACTCATACCCACAGACCCTGTGGCCACCTGAACCATGGCAGGGAGTGAAGGCAGAAGCAAAACTCTCAGAGAGTCAGGCCCTGGCCCAGTGAGAACAAAGCTGCCTTTGCACCCTCATCTGTAGGCAGTCCCCAGTCCCAAAGGGGTACAAGGCAGGTCTGCAGGGCCAGAAAAAGTAAGCACTCTCCTGCCAAGCTTAACTCAGTTCTAACCCTAAAAACTGCCTGCCACAGCCAGGGTGGGCTCTATGGGGAGGGGACAACTGCCCAAGTGTTGGGTCACTGGCCAAGCACCTGCAGGTGGCCCGGCAGCTGACTTTTGGGCCCTGCTGAGCACAGAGCACTTGCATGGCAAGCCCCCAAAACCAAGGAGAAGCAGGTGGCAGTGGTGAGGGCTCAGATCAGAACCAACAGCCAGGCAGGTAGTGCCTGTCCACTACGCACCTGCCACGCCAGGTTCCTTGAGCTTCTGTGACTCACCTCCTGCACAGCGGGCGCCAGGGGATTCCTAAATTCTGATAAGGAGACCGGCAAGGAGAACTTGGCAAGGACAGACGGCAGGTCATGAGATGGGAACTGATGGGAGAACTGCTCGGCCAGCGGGGAGTACCTGGAGGCAGACAAGCATGCCAGTGAGTGCAGCAGAACCCCCACCGTGTTCTCAGACCCCCCACTGTGTTCTCAACACTGGCCTCAGTGGGCAGCAGAGAAGCAAAGTGTGGCAGGTGGGCCAGGATGGTGCAATGAGGGCAGAACGGTATGATGCCAGGCAGGCCTCCAGGTGGACAGAGCCTGGGCACTTCCCCTTGAGCAGCAGCGGGAGCCATGGGCACAGTTCACCCTGCATCTCACCTCTGATCCCTCAAGGCAGATTAGGAGAGCCAGCCTGGAGGAGGGGGCCCGGCATAAGGGGGATACAGGAGAGTCACACAGCACAGAGCCAGACCAGAATTGGGACCTGGGCACGCTGGTGGCCAGGAGTTAGGCTGAAGTGAGAGCCTCGCCTTGGGGCTTCCACAGCCTTTGGTGCCTGGCCAACACAGAGAACAGCATCTGGAGGGCCCTGCTGGCCTCACCCCTTCCCACTCAGGGCTCCAGGCTCTGGCAGCCAGCAGCACTCACAGACATACGCTGGCATTGGGAGACAGCATGTAGACGTTGTTCTCACACAGCGGGTAGATGATGATGGCCTTGCCCCAGTACACCAGATGAGCTGCAAGCTGGAAAACCTGCAGGCAGAGGGGAAGCTGCAAGGGCCATGCCTGAGGCTGGCCCTCCGGGAGCTGTCAGAAGCTCTCAGCATGGGTGGCCATGGCCTACCAGCCCAGAGAAGCTGGTCCCAGGCTCGTGCAGAACACACCTGGCGGCTATGGCCCAAGACTTCCTCCCCAGTGTGGAACAGCACCTTCCCAACCTCTCACTAGGATGCGGGGCACAGCCAGCGCACAGCACACAGCACTTTCTGTGAGCAATGGCTTTTTTTTTTTTTTTTGGAGACAGTCTTGCTCTGTCATCCAGGCTGGAGTGCAGTGGTGCAATCTCAGCTCACTGCAACCTCTGCCTCCCAGGTTCAAGCGATTCTCCTGCCTCAGCCTCCCGAGTATCTGGGATTACAGGCACCTGCCACCATGCCCGGCTAATTTTTGTATTTTTAGTAGAGACAGGGTTTCACCATGTTGGCCAGGTTGGTCTCGATTTCCTGACCTCGTGATCCACCCGCCTCAGCCACCCAAAGTGTTGGATTACAGGCGTGAGCCACTGTACCTGGCCACAATGGCCTTTTTATCTCTGCTCCCTGTGCTGTTTGGTGCCACTGTTTTCCCATCCTGTACTGTCTTGACTCCCACTGAAGAATGGTGGTCTCAGGCCACAAGCATGGGAATGTCTGGGGTGCTGGGAACACAGGGTTGGCCCAGCTGGGCAGGGGTCTTAGCTGGATATACTGGTAGGGCACAGCCCTCTCATACCCCGTAAAACTCCAGCATGGCCTTGCCCCAATGATGGGTGTGGAGTCACTCAGCGTGCCACCTCTACATACCCAAAGGCCCCAGGTCTGCCCCATGTGCCTTGACTTCCACAGAGACTCCCTCCAGCTTTGCTCTTGTAGACCGTTGAACAGCAGGAAACACAAACACACCCAAAACCCCTTCCAGAGGAAAGTTCAGGCCTGAGGTCTGAGAGCACCACAGCACTTCATGAAAAGGTGTGTGCAATCCTAAGCACTTGCACTTTTGCCTCTGCGTCACCCCAAGACACCACTCCACCCTCTTGGCCAGTAGGCCTCTGTGGGGGTGAGTCACCCCGGCCTGGACACAGTGCTGCCTGCTGCTAAGGACGCTTATACCTCAGCTCAGAAAACAGGGCCTCCAGACTGAGTGCAGTGGCTCATGCCTGTAGTCCTAGCACTTTGGGAGGGCAACGCAGGAGGATCACCTGAACCTCAGAGTTCGAGACCAGCCTGGGCGATATAGTGAGACCCTCATCTCCACCAAAAATGTTTATGTAATTAGCCGTGCACTGCGGCACATGCCTGTAGTCCCAGCTACTCGGAGGCTGAGACAGGAGGACCGCTAGGACCTGGAAGGTGGGGGTGCTGTAAGCCGAGACTGTGCGAGTGGTGCCGAGATTGTGCGAGTGGTGCCTCCAGTGGCACCGCCAGCCCCAGCACGGCAGGTTTCAGTCCCATCACCAGCCTGTTCCCTCACCCCACGTGCCACTGGCATGTGCTCTCTCAAAAAGACACACCCACTTTCCCCCAGCTCTGCTCGGCATAGTGGTCTCCACCTCCTGCCTCTCCCTGCAGCAGCCTCTCCAAGATGCTGTCCATTCTGGAAATCAAAAGTCCAAAATCAGTACTTCAGGGCCAGCATAAGGTGCCAGCAGGACCAGGCTCCCTCTGGAAGCTCCAGAGAGAATTCATCCTGCCTCTTCAACTGCCAGTGTCTCCTGGCTTGCAGCCACATCACTCCACTCTGCCTCTGTGGTCATGTCGCTGCCTCTTTTTAGTCAGAGCTTCCTCTGCCTCCCTCTGATGAGGGCCTTAGTGATTACATTTAGGGCTTAACAGGATGATCTTCCCATCTCAAGATCTTTAACTTAGTAACATCTCCAAAGTGCCACATGAGTTCACATTCATAGATTTTGGGGATTAGGATATGTATGTCTGTGGGGGCTGTTATTTAGCCAATCACAACGAATGTACTGCACGATCCTAATTTTCATAATACAAAATAAAATGTTTGTATACACACACACACACACACACACACACACACACACACACACCTGTGGGATCTAGGTTACCTGGAGGGATATGGGACTGTGGGAACTTTTTGTGTCTATAATTTGTGTAGTGTTTGAAGTCTTATAACATTAATTTTATCATGACAAACCCAAAATTTACTTGTAGATTCTCTCTGGATTGATGTAAATATGAATTATTTTATTTTATTTTATTTTATTTTATTTTTTGGGACTGGGTCTTTGCTCTTTTGCCCAGACTGGAGTGTGTGCAATCAAAGCTCACTGCAGCCTCGAACGCCAGGGCTCAAGTGATCCTCCCACCTCAGCCTCCTGAGTAGCTGGGACCACAGGTACACACCACCATGCCCAGCTAATTATTTAATTTTCTGTAAAGACAGGGTCTTCCTATGTTGTCCAGGCTGGTCGTGACCTCCTGGGTTTAGGCAGTCCTCCTGCCTCATCCTCCCAAAGTGCTGGGATTATATGCATGAGCCACTGCACCCAGCCACATAAGGGACTTTAAACTACCTGGTGACATTCACACCTAAGGCAGATGCTCCCCAGGGGACTATCTCCAGGAAACAGAGTGATCCATCAGGGATGGGCCCCAGGGGCTTCTGCACTGCCACACTAGCAGCAAAACTCTGCTGACCTGCAGCAGGGACAGCAGGGAAGGGTTACAGACAGAGGAAAACAATGACAGCCTTCCCTCTCCCCAGTCAAGGCCATGGCAGGGAAGTGAAGGGGACATCAAAGGGAGACCAAAGCTTTGTCCAAGGAGACTGACACAAGGGTGAGAGGCACGGTGTCCACACAAACTCCTGCCAGACAACCTCAGAAGAGGACATCAAAGCTTTGTCCAAGGAGACTCTGACAGCAAGGATGAGAGGCACAGTGTCCAGCAAAAACTCCTGCCAGACATCCTCAGGAAAGCCAGGCCCAGCTTCTTTCAAAAGCTCAACACAGGCCCTGTGAACAGCCACACGCATTTACCACGTGGCCGCTGCTCCTCAAGACATGGGAGGTCACTGACTCCCTCACTCTGCAGGGTTGTATGGAGCAGTGAGTTCTTTTAAAATTCTGTGTCTCCTGGATGCTATGAAGGTGGGCAGGACATGGTCTTTACTGGGTCCTGTCCAGCCCACGAAGTCCAAAGGCACAGCTGGGCATGGTGCCTCGTGCCTATTAATCCCAGCACTTTAGGAGGCCAAGGTGTTATGATCACTTGAGCCCAGGAGTTTGATGCCAGCCAGGGCAACCTAGGGAGACCCCATCTCTACCAAAAAAAAAAAAAAATGAGCCAGGCGCACACCTGTAGTCTCAGCTACTTGGAAGGATGCTTGAACCTGGGTGAACCATGATGGCATCACTGCATGCCAGCCTGGGAGACAGAGCAAGAACCTGTCTCAAAAGAAAAAAGAAATACAAGGGCACAAGCTGGTAAAAGTCTCACAGAGGATAAAGGGTCCCTGAGATACAGAGGCGGGAAAGACTTACTCTGAAAGACAGAATCCAAAAAGGCTGCTTTTGGGGAAAAGTGTCCTGAGAGTCAGGCCTTGCCGGACAAGTTCCCCTAACGTGCTAAGAAGCAAAGGCCTGTTTCACAGTCCAAAACAGCATGGAAGCTCAGCCAGAGGGACCCAGGCCGGCCCACCTCACACCTGGGTTCCTTGGCAGCCTCTGCTGCCCCCTGGTGGCCATGCCGTGCACGCCGCCACCAGACGAGGGCGCCACCCACAGGCACCACCTGCTCCGCCCTCAGGCCACACTTCAGTGGTCCCGTGGCTCTGGGCCACTTCACATGACTAGCAGCCACAGATGACCCCATGGCCTGGTGGCCGCCCCATCAGCAGACCCTGCTTCTGATTTCTCCCTGTGCTTTTTTTTTTTGGAAACAGAGTCACCCAGGCTGGAGTGCAGTGGCACGATCTCAGCTCACCGCAACCTCTGCCTCCCAGTGATCCTCCCACCTCATACCCCCAAGTAGCTGGGACTACAGGTCACCATGCCCAGCTATTTTTCTGTCTTTTTTTCTGTATTTTCTGTAGAGATGGGGTACTGCCATGTTGCTGAGGCTGGTCTCAAAGTCCTAGGCTCAAGCGCTCCACCTGCCTTGGCCTCCTGAAGGGCTGGGATGACAGGCATGAGCCACCGTGCCCAGCCTTCCCTGTGCTTTTCCTCCCACGCTCCACCCACACTCCAACCAGATCTGCAGACACGGCTGAGGGGCCCTCCATCTAATCAGAAAGGGCAGCCCTCTGCATGGACAGGCCCATGGGCATGTGGCTCAGCAAAGAAAGGGCATCTTGTACAGAGTGCACAGGCCAACACATGTGCACACACAGGGGGTAAGGCCACCAGGTCAGGTCTTTGTTCTGCATAGGGGAGGGCCCTCCATCCAAGCTTCCTGCCCTCAGTTCCCATATGCTTGTTAATCACCACTGTGAGGCCCCCATGGCCCTGCCCGCTCCTGCCCTGCCCACCCACTAGCTCTGGCGTCTCGACCTCCAATATTGGGAGCACCCCAGTCCTTTCTCTCACAGACTTGTCTTACCTCTCTGAGACAGAAGAACAAGTCAGTCCCATGGCTCATTCACAAAGCCAGCACTGAACCCAGGTCTGACTCAGATGCCAAAACCTCCAGCCATCCCAGGGACTGGCCCCACCCCACGGTGGGCTGTGCCACAGCTCTCAGCTGCACAGAGCCCCTGTGGATGTAGTGTGGCAGATGGCCTGCCTTTCCTGATGCCCCAGCACCTGCCACATGCCACCCATCCAGGCCCCCAGAGCTGTACCTGCAGCAAGGCCAGGTCCGCATCCTGAGCTAGCTGCTGCAAGTTCTTCACAGCAGATGTGGTCTTGATCACCCGAACTAGGGCAGGGGAGCAGTCGATAGGAAGCTCCCCCAGCAAGGACTTCTCATCACTGAGCAGCAGCAGGGCGTGGTAAGGGCTGCAAAACAATCACCTGTTACGGAACACACGAAGTACAGGAACCTGCACCAGGTATGCACCAGGTACGCACCTGGGACACAAACGTGCAGCTGGAGCCTCCCGGCCCTCAACTGCGGAGAGAAGGGCCAAGAGCAGGATCTGAGAAAAGGGCAGTGGTCTGTTCAGAGGCCTTCACAAAATCTGCCAAGGATTGGCTCATGTCTGTAATCCTGGCACTTTGGGAGGCCAAGGCAGGCAGTCACGTGAGGTCAGGAGTTCGAGACCAACCTGGCCAACATGGTGAAACCCCATCTCTACTAAAAATACAAAAATTATCCGGGTGTGGTTGCACCCACCTGGGGTCCCAGCTACTCAGGAGGCTGAGGCAGGAGAATCGCTTGAGCCTGGGAGGCGGAGGTTGCAGTGAGCCGAGATTGCGCCATTGCACTCCAGCCTGGCGCTGAGCGAGACTCTGTCTCAAAAACAACAAAAACAAAAACCTGCAAGGATTATGTCACCCTCAGAAAAAAACACATGACGAAAGTGGGGAAGGTTTGAAGACTGGACTCCATATCCCACCGCAGAGATGCCCAGCAAACATTTGTTGATTGAAGAAATGAATGAATCTTTCCTAAGGAAATTGTCCCAAATATGAGAAAAGCAAAATCCAAATATGAGAAAAGCAAAATTCCCTTCACAGACTAAGAACAGAAGTGCGTTAAAATATGCTTAGCTAAGATTGAAAGGAAAGAGCACGAACTGGGGAGGGTGGAACTAGGCAGCGCTTTGCTTTCTGTCATTTCCAAATTTCAGCAATGTGCCCAGATATATTTTTTTAATTAAA
>NW_012118511.1:61354-65174 GCF_000951035.1 Colobus angolensis palliatus
TGTACTCCAGCCTGGGCGGTAAGAGCAAAACTCTGTCTTTCTCTCTCTCACACACACAAAGAAAAAGAAAGTAACTGAGATCCCACAAGTGCTGACTGAAATGCAAAAGACTGGGGTAGGGGCCACACCATCAAGATGAAGTCCCTTCAGCCCTCCAGCCTCCCCCAGGACACTCAGCCCCACATCCAGGCTGCCCTGCCCAGGCCTAAGGTGGTGCCAGGAGGGCCCAGGGGAAACCTGGAATTGGTCATTTCTGGACACAACTAGATACAAAACTATGTGTTTTAACATCTACAAACAGCAGAGCCCCACCTGCCAGCTTCCGCAGAGGGAAGAAGAAAAGAGAATTTTCGGAACAAAGTTAAGTGGTAAAATCTCAGGCAGAAGCTAAAGGGAAGGACCCTGGCAAGGAGTGAGCATGTGGGGCTGGGCACTCACCGGATGGCTTTCAGGCTCCGTTCGATGGCCTCTGGGGGGATCAGGCTGGAGGCCGCATAGTGGATCTTGTGGGGCAGGCAGAAGCTCACCTCCAGCCAGCTATTGATGTGAAGCCGAACCACACCTGACGTGCACAGGCTGCAGAGAGTGGGTGCTGTTACCCCTTCACACAAACTTTCCAACCATGCACACAGATCAGGAAACACCCTGCTCAATGGTGCTGATTCCCCTGCTGTTGAAAGGAAACTGCAGGTGGAGACCTAGGCAGGAGCGCATCTCTTAAGATCACATTATGTTTAAGAAAAGAAAATATGGGGGCCAGGCGCAGTGGCTCACACCTGTAATCCCAGCACTTTGGGAGGCCGAGGTGGGTGGATCATGAGGTCAGCAGTTCGAGACCAGCCTTGCCAACATGGTGAAATCCTGTCTCTACTAAAAATAAAAAAATCAGCCAGGCGTGGTGGCACACACCTGCAGTCCCAGCTACTCGGGAGGCTGAGGCAGGAAAATCGCTTGAACCCAGGAGGCAGAGGTTGCAGTGAGCTGAGATCGTGCCACTGCACTCCAACCTGAGCAACAAGGCAAGACTGTCTCAAAAAAAAAAAAAAAAAAGAAGAAGAAGAAGAAGAAGAAGAAGAAAGAAATGTATTTCTGGCTAGTCCTGGAATCTGGAGTCCAACCAGACTGCCAGGGCTTGAGAGAAGCCGTAGCCCTGTCCTGGAGACTCAGTGCACTAGAGGCACTCTAACTCAGGCCCCTGCCCGTCCAGACCCCTGACAGACACCCAACACCCAGAATGCATCCTCCCTGTGAATGGGCCTGCCCTGCACACCTTATGAAGACCCAGTCACAAGTGCACGTCCAGGCAGAGCAGTGGCTGTCTCAGAGGGAGAGGAGGGCAGGGAAGGAGTGCCAAGTCCCCCCAGAGTGTTCCAGTGGTGAGAAGCACACAGTGCCCACCTCCCTGCACTCTGCAGATGCCCACAGCACCCCAGTTCCAGTGCATGTGGATACCAAGTGATCACCACAAGCCAACCGTCCCAGCCAGCCCCAACACTTCATTACCACGGAAACCCTCTCACTGCACATTCTATCAGTAACGGCAACTTGGTTCTTTCAGGTCCCAAAGCTTGCTCAGGCCAAACACAGCAACACCATCCCAGATTCCTTATTTCTTTCACAATCCACTTTAAACCATCAGCAAATCCCATCCGCTCCACCTGCAGGGATGTCCAAAATTCAGGCCTTTTCAGCACCACCAGGCCCAAGACACCCAGAGCACTGGCCCCTCTGCCTACCCCTCCCCACACTCTCACCTGGACAGTCCCAGCCATGGGCCTGCAACACCTACGTTCCTGTGACCTCACCTCCGGTGCCCAGTCACTCAGGTCCAGCTGTGCTCAGGGGCCCTGGCATTTGCCCTTGCCCACGAACTCTCTGCAGACACCAAGGCTCCTTTACTCCATCGGTCTCCATTCAAGTGTCACATTCTCCGTGAAGCCATCCCGGACTCCAAGCCCACTGGCACTCCAACCCCTGACCTGCTGCCTAATGCTGTCTCCCCAACCAGAACTCACTCCTGAGGAGGGGGTTTGTGGGTTTCATTCTCTGCTCTCTACACATTGTAGAATGTGTCAGGCATGTAGGCACAGAGCTGCATTTTTGGAATGAAGTCAAGGAACACACTGCCCTCCCTGTGTGCACCGTCTTTCCTAGGAAGCCCTGCCCCAGGAACGGGCTCCACACTGGGGATGCAGCCCACGTCATCCCCTGGGGGAACCACACAAAACCAGGAAGGAGTTGTTTTCGCCAGGAGCTTCTAAAACTCCCTGATGGAGAAACCAAGGCCCCCATCCTGCTCCACCGCTCACCACAAAGCCCCTGTGCCTTAAATAAGAGCCAACAGCACTTGTTCTATGACACAGAGGAGATGCAACTGCTCGAGCAAAGCTCTCTGCAGCTGGCCTTCACCACATCCCTGGGGGCTCCAGGCACCAGGGGTGGGATCTCCACCGACTCTTGCCAAGGCCTGGCCACTCGAAGTAGCCGGCACCTTCCTTGTGTCCTGCACAGGGAACACAGCCTGTAAAGCCTCACAGTGACACCAGTTCTAAAATAGAAGCAAAACACACACAAGTTCTTCTCCAAACTGCCCATTTCTACAGCACCTCCCCCTATCATGTTTCCTCTGTTCACTGCCCCACCACCCAGGAGAGCAGCCAACTGGTGCTTTTCCCATCACCCCCTGACCCTATTCCGCTATTCTCAGCTCCCAGTTGGCAGGACAGGCCAACACACTCACATCCGGCTAAGTCCGGGAGGCTTGGCCAGACTTCTGGCTGCCCCAGGCCAGAAGGTACAAACGGCCCCTCCAACGTCTCTCAGGACACATCAATATGGGTGCTGAGAGAACACCACAGCCCCAAGGTCCCAGAGGAGGGCACCAGTCTCAGCTTCTTCCAGAACTGCATGCTAACCAAGTATGTCAGAGCAGACAGAGGCTCCCAGAACCTTACCTCTCTCTGGTCAGGGTCTTTGCAGGGTGAAAAACGCATATCAAACCCTGAGAAATGTCCCAGCCTCTAAGGAATTAAAGATCATACCAGGAGAGATTTGTCCAGGGGATCCAGGTTGGTTACTCAACTTGAGTGAGCATTAGTTAGGATCTTGGCATCCGTAGGCAACAGGGAAGAAAGCACAAGCGAGAGGTGGCCCCATGCACTGTGCTGTCACCATCTGGGTCAGAAAGGAGGGGCCACTGGAAATAAACGGCCTATTTTTTTTTTTTCTTTCTTCTGAGACAGGGTCTCACTGTTGCCCAGGCTGCAGTGCAGTGGTGACATCTCCACTCACTGTAGCTTCGATCTCCCGGGCTCAAGACAAACTCCCAGGTAGCTGGGACTATAGACATGTACCACCATGCCCGGGTATTTTTTTTTTTTAAGAGACGGGGTCTCACTATGTTGCCCAGGCTAGTCTCAAACTCCTGGGCACCTTGGCTTTTCAAAGTGCTGAGATTACAGGCATGAGCCACTGCCCCCACCCAAGGCTTTCTGTTTCTGTCCTATTTAGGATGCAGCTCAAAGTGGCTGTTGGGACACCACAGAATCAGAATACTGAGGCTCCTATAGTCAAAGGTAGCTGTCCTTGCTCTGCCTAGGAGCGCAGTAAGGCCTTACGACAAGTGCTGTGGCTCCCAGCACCGGCTTAGGTACTTGGAGTGCAGCAGGGAAGAAAACAACTTGGCTGCTCTGCACGTTGGGGGCTTCATTTGGTGGCATCAAGACAGACACGCAGGCCGGGCACAGTGGCTCACGCCTGTAATCCCAGCACTTTGGGAGGCCGAGGCGGGCAGATCACGATGTCAGGAGATCAAGGCTAT
>NW_012118511.1:66144-71153 GCF_000951035.1 Colobus angolensis palliatus
ACACCATAACCCCAGCTCTAATTAAAATAGCAACTGGGGACTGGGCACGGTGGCTCACGCCTATAGTCCTAGCACTTCGGGAGGCCGAGGTTGGCAGATCACTTGAGGTCAGGAGTTCGAGACCAGCCTGGCCAACATGCAGAAACCCCATCTCTACTAAAAATACAAAATTAGCCAGGTGTGGTGGCAGGCACCTGTAATCCCAGTTACTTGGGAGGCTGAGGCAGGAGAATCACTTGAACCCAGGAGGCAGAGGTTTCAGTGAGCCGAGATTGTGCCATTGCACTCAAGCCTGGGTGACAGAGCGAGACCCTGTCTCAAAAAAAATTGAAATTAAAGTTTTTTAAAAAGACACATAATTGTAATCAAATTGTATGGAGCATTAGAAACTGGAGAGAGTTACAGGAAAAGGAACAGGGGCTTGGAACACACCTCATGGAAAGCCAGGAACAAGTGCCAGCTATGGGTATGAAGAAATGAGGGCAAGAGGGAGAACACATCAAGGTTCTTCTAGTGACTTCCCAGCTTGGTCATCTCTGCTGCCCTCACCACGTCAGCTGTCCTTGGAGCTGCAGTCATGCGGTCTGTTTTGTACACTGGCATGGGGCCCTCTCCTCTGGCAGAGACACGCCATGTTGGTTCCTCTAATTTCCACGTGGACTTTACTCCATTTTCCCAGGCATCAGCTCACCCACCTGCTGCTTTCTCCCTCAGAGCACTCTGAACTGAGGCTGGTGCTTCTTTATGAACTGACCCAGCTCCCTAGAGCGGTGACAAGTGCTGTCACCAGGAGTGCCCCGAGGGCCATGGGCAGACCTGGGCAAATTCCCTAAACATGTCAGAGGGACAACTGCTCTGCAAATGTGCCGGCCCAGCCTCCAGCCTGTAAATCCCCCACAGCAAGAGGGTAAACCAGGAGCTGCACTAAAGTCTGTTAAGAGGAGGGAAGAGAAAGGTTTGTCCCTGTTTTTAAGTCTACAGCTTTAAGACAAGAGCGCTCAGCAAAAGTAGGGTTTGGGCCCTGAAAGGTTTCCTGCCGAGCTTATACTTCTGTTTGCAAGGTGTTTAATGGTTTGGTCTGAAAACACTCTGGAGGAAAACACTGTCCTCCTCAAGGCTTATCCAGCCCCTCACACAGCTCTGGGCCAGCCAAGAGGGCCCAGCCCAGTCTGTGACAGGAGATAGGTGCCCCAACCAAAGCCCTGCATCCTGACAATGACTGTGCAAAAGGGAATGGCTGGCTTCAAACACACTCTCGCCGTTTATCTCGAAGACAGAAATGTGCACCCACTTATTCTAGTCCCCTCAGCTTTTAGCCTCTGAGAAAGTATCCATTCCTAACCTTAGAACTGGACAGGACCTCTGAAGCTATCCCACACACCTCTGCATCCTCTGGTCCCACGGATGGGCCCAGCTTCCTACTCTAAGTAGTGGGATGCTGCATAACCCAAAAGATCTATGTGGGTTCCAAACAGCCTGCCTTGAAATTTCAAACAAAAGTTTATATACAGGTTCGTTTTTACGGAAAATTCTCAGGATATTCACAGAGGGTCCATGGGACCAACCCTGCTCTCTACACTTCGCAATGCAAGGCTCTGCACCAAGTACCACCTACCCAGGCAGACCCTGGACAGCGCTCCCCACCACAGGGCCTGTTAACTAGGAGAACCATTCAGCAAATCACTTCTTCACACTCCATGAATCTACACTGCTGTTATTCCCACCCACACATTCCATCGACCCCTAGTGGATGAGCTGTGCTCCTCCACAGGCTGAGTGTAGGGCTGTGTTGCAGAAAGTGAAGAGACATCCCTGCCCTCCTGGGAGACACAACTCAACGGCCGTATGAATGAGTGACATGCTGTCACTGAGGCCACTGGGCTCCATAGGGAGACACAAGTGCTAGGTCTGGCACAAGTGTTGGGGTGGCCTCCTGAGAGAGTCACATTCCCAGACTACATTCACAGACGTTAGGTCCTGCAGGACAGGGCCGCCAGGCTATTCAGCCACACCATAACCCCAGCTCTAATTAAAATAGCAACTGGGGACTGGGCACGGTGGCTCACGCCTATAGTCCTAGCACTTCGGGAGGCCGAGGTTGGCGGATCACGAGGTCAGGAGTTCGAGACCAGCCTGGCCAACATGCAGAAACCCCATCTCTACTAAAAATACAAAAATTAGCCGGGCGTGGTGGCAGGCACCTGTAATCCCAGCTGCTCAGGAGGCTGAGGCTGGAGAATCGCTTGAGCCTGGGAGACAGAGGTTGCAGTGAACCAAGATCGTGCCATTGCACTCCAGCCTGGGTGACAAAGCAAGACTCCATCTCAAACAAATAAATAAATATAGCAATTGGGGGCCAGGTATGGTGGCTCATGCCTATAATCCCAGCACTTTGGGAGGCTAAGGCGGGTAGATTGCTTGAGTCCTGGAATTCAAGATCAGCCAGGGCAACATGGCAAAATCCCATTTCCACAAAAAAATACAAAAACTAATCAGAAGTGGTGATGCGCGCCTATAGTCCCAGCTACTTGGGAGGCTGAGATGGGAGGATCACCTGAGCCTGGGAGGCAGATGTTGCAGTGAGCCAAGATTGCACTCCAACCTGCCTGGCAACAGAGTGAGACCCTGTCTTAAATAAAAAGAAAAAAAGAAGGAACCAGGAACAATTTCTTTGAAAAATCCCACCCCAAGCTCCAACCTCATTAAGTCTCACAGCTTCTGGTCTTTCAGTTCTGTTCTGAGATTTTCCCAGATCTGGCAGTAAGTCACCATCAGGAGAAAGGGGGCTCTGTATCCTATGTCACCTGATCAGTAATGGAAACTCAATCTCCTCTTCTTAGTGCAGAAGAGTGAGCAGCAGCAGACCAGACCCTCAAGGCCAACCATGGACCTGATGCGATGAGGACACAGGAGAGGCCACAGCCCAGAGGGGCTCCTGGATGGCTGCAGAGCCATGCCAGTGCCAGACAAAGATAGGGTACAGGGAGAATACTACTGCCTGGACCCCTGCCAGAGAAACATAGCTCTCAGCATCCCTGGGATGAACAGCTTAGGAGCCTTTTTCACCAACTCAGATTCCTGTCCTCCTTTAATATCCACTAGGTGGCGCCGAGTTGCCTCAAGTTCTGAGCTACTCTGCAGCCCACAGATCACACAACAGGCAGTCCAAGGTTTTGTCCCCTTTCAACTTTCCAGCACAATTCAAACCTAAGAAATCATAGTCCATACTTCCTTTAGAAATATATGGCCGGGTGCAGTGGCTCAAGCCTGTAATCCTAGCACTTTGGGAGGCCGAGACGGGCGGATCACGAGGTCAGGAGATCGAGACCATCCTGACTAACACGGTGAAACCCCGTCTCTACTAAAAATACAAAAAACTAGCCGGGCGAGGTGGCGGGCACCTGTAGTCCCAGCTACTCGGGAGGCTGAGGCAGGAGAATGAAACCCGGGAGGCGGAGCTTGCAGTGAGCTGAGATCCGGCCACTGCACTCCAGCCTGGGCGACAGAGCGAGACTCCGTCTCAAAAAAAAAAAGAAATATAGTCAATGGGCTGGGCACAGTGGCTCACACCTGTAATCCCAACAGACCAGCCTGGCCAATATGGTGAAACCCCATGTCTACTAAAAATACAAAAACTAGCCGGGCGTGCTGGTGTGCACCTGTACTCCCAGCTACTCAGGAAGCTGAGGCAGAAGAATGCACTCCAGCCGGGGCGACAGAGGGATATTGCATCTCAAAAAAAAAAAAAAGAAAAGAAATATAGTCAATGGTTTGGCTTTTATTTACACACATTTTTAAGAGACAGGTCTCACCGTGTTGCTGGGGCTGGAGTACAGTGGCTGTTCATTCAGACACCAGCACACAGCACTACAAGCTCGAGCTCCTGGGCTCAAGTGACGGCCTCGACTGTGAGATGGGACTACAGGGACACACCACCACACCAGCTTGGTTTTTATTTTAATTCCAAGTTAGCCTGATTTTTGCTTGTAATCTAATCCTAGTTGAGGCATACACTCAGAATAAGGAAACAATTTCCAAGCGAGGGATTGGATACTAGGCAATTCAAGACCAGAGGGTAGTAATTCTCTCAACACAGAGAAAACATTAGTGTGGTAACAATGAATAAAAGACACGGTCAGACTACATGACCACAAAGATCCCATTTTCCAACACAGAAGGGGCCAGAAAACAAAGCAATCACCTGGCAAGGGCTGATGTTCTCTCACACCCGGGGAGGCTCAGTCCCCAGGGTCACCAAGAGACAAACAAATGCTAGTTGTAACTTATATCACAAAAGGCAAATCACTCTCTTATATTTAAGGACTTATATTTCCCAATAGAAGAATGAACAAGGGATCTGAGCAGCGAGTTCACAGATAAGGCAGGC
This sequence comes from Colobus angolensis palliatus, assembly GCF_000951035.1. NCBI lineage: Eukaryota > Metazoa > Chordata > Mammalia > Primates > Cercopithecidae > Colobus > Colobus angolensis. The sequence continues at coordinate 70,532 of NW_012118511.1, forward strand.
GGTTCAAACATGTGAAGAGATGCATCAATGCATTACAGTAGAGCTACACAGAGGTACCATTCCCCACCTATTATACTGGTTAAGATCCACAATTTCACGAGACTCCGTGTTGGCAAAGCTTGGGGGAAGAGGCAGATATCTCGTGTTGCTGGTGGGAGTGTAGACAGAGGTACAAACCCCTGAGAAGGAAACCCAACATCACAAATGCCATTTTCCCCATTCGTAGTGCCTTTAGGAATTTACCTTATAGATACAGAGGCGCATATACAAAATAACACAGGTAAATGGTTAGCACTGGAAGGCTGGAACAAATTCAATGAGGGGGGCAGCTGCAGCTCACTAGGCAACCAAAAAAAGAATTAAAAAGTATTTTTTAAATTTTATTTTTTTATTTTACTTTAAACAATTTTTTTATTATTATTATTTTTGAGACAAAGTCTAGCTCTGTCACCCAGGTTGGAGTGCAGTGGCTCAATCTCAGTTCACTGCAACCTCTACCTCCCGGATTCAAGCAATTCTTCTGCCTCAACCTCCTGAGTAGCTGGGACTACAGGTGTGCGCCACCACGCCTGGCTAATTTTTTGTATTTTTAGTAGAGATGGGGTTTCACCATGTTGGCCAG
>NW_012118511.1:71912-78932 GCF_000951035.1 Colobus angolensis palliatus
GCCACCGCGCCCGGCCAATTGTGAGGTTTTCATGGTATCCTCAAGGCTTGCTGCCCTCACACAGTCAGTGTCGCAAATCCCAACTCTCTCAGAGCAAGGAAGAGACAGCTGGCTCCAGCTCCACCCATCGAGCCTCAATTTCCTCATGAGTGACTGGAGTCAGTGACACCCACCTAGTGAAGGCGGGCCCAGAACCTGGTGTTGTGTCATGCTCAGTAAAATGTCATTTTGCAGCTGTGTGATTTCAAAACACTTTCAGACTCTCACGTCTAACTTCAGGCTCGTTTTCTGTTTTAAGAGGAGTCTGGAGGTGGTGGTTCCAGCAGACAGAGTGTGTGCTACTCGGCAAAGGGGCTGGCATTTAAAAAAACGGCCACCGGCCAGGCACGATGGCTCACACCTGTAATCCCAGCACTTTGTTTGGGACGCTGAAGCGGGTGGATCACACCTGAGGTCGGGAGTTCGAGACCAGCCTGACCAACATGCAGAACCCCTGTCTCTACTAAAAATACAAAATTAGCTGGGTGTGGTGGCACATGCCTGTAATCCCAGCTACTGGAGAGGCTGAGGCAGGAGCATCTCTTGAACCCGGGAGGAGGAGGTTGCTGTGAGCTGAGATTACACCATTGCACTCTAGCCTGGGCAACAAGAGCAAAACTCCGTCTCGAAAAAAATAAACAGAAATAGAAGGAAAAAATAAATTAAAAAACGGCCACCAAGGTCACTTCTTTCAAGAGCAGCCACATGACCATCCCTTCCCAGTCCTCTCCGGCCCTAACCTCAGGGAACTCTGATGCTCATACCCCAGGAGAACAGTGGTCAGTACCGGGGAGCCTTACATGTTGACACTGCTCCGCAGGCCCCGGCAGCCTGGCCCAGGAGGATGTTAGTAAGCACACCCACCTGTCTTACCTGTCATAAGCTTCCTTGAGGTCCCTGGCCAGCTTGCACTTGGGCAGGATGTGATGGAACGGGGACTGAGGACCTTCATTTCCTACAAGAATCACAACACAATATTTACAGCTCCCAAAGCAAGGAAACTTTTTGTTTGTTTTTGTTTTTGAGACAGAGTTTCACTCTTTTTTGCCCAGGCTGGAGTACAATGGCACAATCTCGGCTCACTGCAACCTCCGCCTCCCGGGTTCAAGCAATTCTTCTGCCTCAGCCTCCCAAGTAGCTGGGACTACAGGCGCCTGCCACCACGCCCAGCTAATTTTGTATTTTTTACTAGAGATGGGGTTTCACTATGTTGTCCAGGCTGGTCTCGAACTCCTGACCTCAGGTGATCCGCCCACCTCGGCCTCCTAAAGTGCTGGGATTACAGGCATGAGCCAGCGCGCCCGGCCTTTTTTTTTTTTTTTTTTTGAGACAGGGTCTCACTCTGTCACCTGAGCTAGTGTGCAATGGTGTGATCATAGCTAACTTCTGTCTCAACTTCCCAAGCTCAAGCGATACTCCCACCTAGTTGGGACCACACGCATGCACTACTAGACCTGCTAATTTTTTTTTTTTTGAGATGGAGTTTCACTCTTGTTGCCCAGGATAGATTGCAATGCTGTGATCTCAGTTCACTGCAACCTCCGCCTCCTGGGTTCAAGCAATTCTCCTTCCTCAGCCTCCCAAGTAGCTGGGATTACAGGTGCCCACCACCATGCCTGGCTAATTTTCTTGTATTTTTAGTAGAGACAGGTATTCACCATGGCCAGGCTGGTCTCGAACTCCTGTCCTCAAGTGATCCACCCACCTGGGCCTCCCAAACTGCTGGGATTACAAGCATGAGCCACCACACCTGCCCTAGACCTGCTGATTTTTAAATTTTTTGTAGAGATGGAGTCTCGCTATGTGGCCCAGGCTGGTCTCAAACTCCTGGGCTCAAGTGATCCTCCCATCTCGGCCTCCCAAAGTGCTGGGATTACAGGTGTGAGCTACCACGTCTAGCCAAAAAGTCTTTTATTCATCCTTTTTCATAAATTTCTAACAAAATATATGCAGACTTAAAATTTTACTTCCTGTGATAAAGTCACAGATTCTAAAAAGACAATGTTTAAAAAAACAAAACTTTTGGATCGTTATTATGATAATTATAATTAGTACACAATTGGCCAAAACAGAAACATATTATAAATTTTGACAGATAATTGTCAAACATAAAAAGTTTTTCTTTTGTTTTTTTTGTTTTTTTGAGACAGGGTCTCACTGTGTCACCCTTGCTGGAATGCAGTAATGCAATCGCAGCTCACTGCAACCTCCGCCTCCCAGGGCTCAGGTGATTCTCCCACCTCAGCATCCCGAGTAGCTACAACTCTGGGCACACATGACTGTGCCCGGCTAATTTTTGGGTTTTTTTTGGTAGAGGCAGGATTTCACCATGTTCCCCACACTGATCCTGAATTCCTGAGCTCAAGCAATCTACCCGCCTCAGCCTCCCTAAGTGCTGGGATTACAGGCATGAGCCACCACACCCAGCCACAAGTAAACTGTTACTGAAAATGCACCTGAGTCAGAGAGGCTGTTCTTTTATTGTTTATTCATGTCAATAGCTACTTGTACTTATTACAACAACAACTAGGTCTGACTTTAGTTTTGTCCTAATTCTCTCTCTTGTTATAGATGTGCTTGCCAAAGAAAATGGAGATGGAGAGTTTGTTACAGGTGTCCCTCTGTTTTGAAATCTTTACAGTAGGCCAAAAAACACTCAATATTCTATCTGCAAACGTTATTTTTAATAACTGGTTAGTTGATAACCCAGTTAGGTCCTCCTTCAATCTGGCTGAAAGCAAAGAACTAGAAACTGTCCACCTCACCAGCCGGGTATTTCCAACGCCCTCTCCTGCCCCGGCGAGTAAATACTTTCTCCAACATGTCCAACAGGGCCAGGGCGAGGCAGAGCTGCCTGACCTACGTGAACGGTGATCATGCAGCAGTGTGTGGAAAGAAAGAACATCTCTGGTCGGGAAATCTATTTCAGTACATCCATCCAGGAAAGCTCATCTACAAATGCGCCCCTTGGGAGTCTTCCTGTGCCCCCCAGGCACAATTGGTGCAGTGTGAAGATCATGTAACTTCTCTGAGCTTTAGTTTCCACATCTGCAAAATGGGGATGATCATGGACCCTGCCTTGCAAAGCTGTTGTGAGGACTTCATTTTCAATGCCCAGCTCACCAAAAGCTGAGGCTTGCAAGCTTCTGACTGCTCTGCTGCTGTTGGGGTGGGTGAGGCCCCACCAACACGTGCACCATTAACACTGAATCACAGCCCCTCCACAGAGGTCTGCACTGCAGAGAGGCCAGCCAGCCCAGACACATGCCCATCACACCGTGCTGCACTCACCATCAGCCATGGCGGACACCTCATCCTGGAGCGCCAGGATCAGCTTGGCCTCCCGGGTGAGGTACTGGCAGCGGCGCTCCTCATGCTGCAGCACGGTGGCGATGCGACGGGACAGGTTATGCAGACAGTTTATCACTGACGGGTCTGCGTTGGCCTGCGGGAGAGAGACCATACACAGACTCAAATGTATGCACAGGGACACAGGTGGACAGTTTAAATGGAGCTAATACGTGTACACAGCAAAATCTCAAACCATGAAAGAAAGCATCTCTACTCCTTTCCCCCAGGCTCCTTTGCAGAGGCCACTGCTGCTCATTTCCTAAGTCCCCTCCAGGGCCCATCCACAGAAATGCTGGCTGTCAGCCCCCATGCTCTATTCCTGGGAGGGGCTGCCTGAATAGTAGCAGAGATGGCTCTGGAAATGTTGCTCTTAAGAAAGAACAATGCTGCCTCCCTCACAAAGGACTGAATGGAAGACATTAGTGAGCCATGTCACAAACTAGGAATAGAGCCTGCCCTGAGCAAAGACGCTGGTAGTGTCTGTGGTCACCACTGTACTGCTGACTACTGGTAGGCAGAATCAGTCTACAATGTGTAAGAATGCAGTCACAACAGGCCACATTACTACAGGGACGCACGGTACAAAAACAGAGGTGCCAGGCCAATTGTTCACTGAATACTTTTGGTCCTCAAGGATGCGAAGCTCCTCCCAGCAGAAGTGACACTGGTTAACAAGAAAACCAGCAGGCTCCAGGCCCACATCTCTGCCCCAGCACTCCTTCTGCAACCATGTTGACTGGGTCAAAGGACAGTGCAGGAGGCTCTCAGGAATAAGAGGGGCCCTCGCCCCTCTGGAACCTATCAGGCACCACAGTCAGCCAGGCAAGCACATCTGCCCAAGCCAAGGGCGGAGGCATGCAGCTCTGGGGATCTGTGAAACATCTGAGGGAGCAGATAACTGGGCCAACCATGACTCAGTGCTTCTGGAGGCCAACAGGACTGCTGAATCATCCTGTGGGGGTGGAGATGGGACAAGGGAAAGGGGTGAATGGTACTGCTGATTACAGCCTCTGGTGCTGCCTCCCCCTCCTGTTTATCTGAGAGGGAAGGCCATGCCCAAAGTGTTCACAGCCAGGCTTCAGGGGCAAAGCCTCACCCAGACAGTAAATACTTTCTTCACCTGGAGCTGAAGAAATTCTCTATACTCTCACCAGATCCCATGTTCACAAACAGAACTCACACCTGGGTGGACTTACAACAAGGCAGCATCCCTTGCCAGAGAAAGGACCGACTGATGCTCCCATGCCGTGCCCACCACTGGGCAGCAGGCCTGCTCCTCCATGTCAAGGGCATCCCCTCAACAGTGTCTCTGGAACCAGAGGGCTGACACATGGGGTATATACAATTGCCTCAAAACAAAATACCCATTTAGAAGAAGAATCTGTGTATAAATACTTCTATGAGCAAAGCAAGGAGGAGGAGAATGATCCTGGATATGTGATTATTCAGCTGAGGCACAACATCGTCCATGAGTTGGATGTCCAGGGCCCATATGCTTGACCTTTCCAGACATATAAGGTGGTGCAGTCCCCAGTGATGCCCAATGACCTGCACTCCGTGCAAACCCAGCATGTCCGTTTGCAAAGGTCTGACACTGAGTGAGGGACATGCTGAGAAAGCTAATACCTAGGGTGTGCCAGCACTAATAGGAACTCTTAGAGACATCCTATTTTCACCATACACAACATAAAGTGGCATGAAGTTTAAGGCATTATCCATGAGACCTTCTCATCCCCAAAACTTGTACCCAAAGAGAACCAAGCCTTCAGAGTTAACTTCTAGTTTGCAGGAAATACAGGGACAGACAGCAAGTCTGACTGCACAATGAGATGAATCCAAATGTGGAACGTTTGATGAAACAAAGGAAGGGGAGACCTCTGGATTGGCAGAGACATAAAGACACCACATGCACTAGCTGCACGGGTTTGCATCCTGGTTCAGACAGTCCAGCTGCGAAAATGCTTTAGCAATCAGGAAAAGCTTCAATGGAGCAGGTACTCGGTGATGCCAACTTATTAAATTTTTTCAGATGTACAAAGGGTATCATGGCCAAAAATTAAGTGCCCGTATTTTACACAGATACCTTCTGAAGTATGTAGGGACGAACAGACATAAGGTCTGGGACTTGCCTTGAAATAGAGAGAGGGAAGGAAATAAATGGAACCAGGGTATAAAGGCCCCTGACACAGGCATATAAGGTTTATCAGTCTGCTTTCTCTAGTTAAGGGTTTAAAATTTTTCAAAGTAAAAAAAAAAAAGGATACATATATATTTTTTAAGATAGGGTCTCACTCTGTTGCCCAAGCTGGGGTGCAGTGGCATGATCACTGCTCACTGCCACTTTGACCTTCCAGGCTCGGGTGATCCTCCCACTTCAGCCTCAAAAATAGCTGGGACTACAGGCGCGCATCAACATGCCTGGCTAATTTTTTGTAGAGACAGGATTTCGCTATGTTGCCCAGGCTGGTCTCAAACTCCTGGGCTCAAGTGATCCACCTACCTTGGCCTCCCGAAGTGCTGGGATTACAGGAGTGAGCCGCTGTGCCTGGCCAAACGTGTGTATTCTAAAAAGAAAGACTTGTCCACCCAAAAAATACAAACTCTTACACTATCCAAATTTCTCCCACTCGTCAACATCACGGCAAGTTGAAGCCCTAGACTATCTTGTTTCTTAGTTTTTTTTTTTTTTGAGATGGAGTTTCACTGTCGTCACCCAGACTGGAGTGCAATGGCGCGATCTTGGCTCACTGCAACCTCTGCCTCCCGGGTTCAAGCGATTCTACTGCCTCAGCCTCCCGAGTAGCTGGGATTACAGGTATCCACCACCACACCTGGCTAATTTCATATTTTTTAATAAAGACAGGGTATCTCCATGCTGGTCAGGCTGGTCTCAAACTCCTGACCTCAGGTGATCCACCCATCTCGGCCTCCCAAAGTGCTTGGATTACAGGCGTGTGCTCAGCTCCGGTTGCTTTTATCTGTCCATAATCAATCTATACTTCTCCAGGTTCTGGTCTGATCTCCATTTCTCATCCTCAATGGCAAGAGAATGGGCCAGTGTATAATAATCACCACATTGTTTAATCATTCCCCAAGTACCAGACACCACGGTTATCTCCAGTTTAATTACTGTTATAAAAATCTTGATTCCTGCTGAGAACAAGCTGGGGGGAAATCTTTATGCAGTTGTAAAAGTTGCTTGTTTTCTTGATAATACTCCTGACAGTGGGATTGCTAGATCTAAGGGCATCATATGCTCTGCTGTCAAACACTGTTGGCCAGAGATGAGGGCCTGCCTGCAGCATCCTGGGTGGGGCTGTGGCTGCTTCTCATCGACTGTCCCACAGGGGTTATCGGTGTTGACAGGTGGACAACATTTGTCATGGATTTTGTTTATTCATTTGCTTGTTTTTTGACTTAATTCATTTTTCTTTGTGACTCTTTGTATTACGTAATTACGAAAGAAATACAAAGATACTATGAAAATGCAAATACTGGCCGGGCACGGTGGCTCAAGCCTGTAATCCCAGCACTTTGGGAGGCCAAGATGGGCGGATCACGAGGTCAGGAGATCGAGACCATCCTGGCTAACACGGTGAAACCCCGTCTCTACTAAAAAATACAAAAAAA
>NW_012118511.1:79637-84457 GCF_000951035.1 Colobus angolensis palliatus
GAAAGTGTTCTAGATCTAGATAGTGGTGATGGTTATACAACATGAATGTACCAGATGCCACTGAAGCATAGACTTCAAAATGACAAATAGTGTTATGTGTATTTTACCAAAACAAAAAGTGGTAAACAATGAAATGCAGTCTGCCTGCACCCCAGGAGGGGCCAGCACCACCATGCCCACTGCAGTCCAAGCTCCGAGTCAATGACACGCTCGTAGGAAGAAAGAGCTGCTTCTCCCCAGCCCCACTCCCTGATCTTAACCATTTATATAAACACTCACCCTCAGTGCAAACACCACATTAAAAAGAATCATAGTAGGTGCTTCCCTCTTCGGGGAAGGATCTGTTTTGGAGACCTGTAAAAGATGCATAATTCTAATTAATTGAGACGACTTTCTAAGGAAAGCTGTTTAGAGCTATTCTACTTCAGGCATAGGAAAAGTCACCAGAATACAGCACCAAGGTCTTGGAAAAGCAATGAATACCTTTGCTCTAGAGGCGTGCCTACTGCATGGGCAGTCACAACTACGACAAGACTGGGAAGGTCAGTGCTCTGACCCCTCCACCCCCACAACCGCTAACAGAAGTGAGCTGACAATGCCCACAGGGGACAGGGATGGGATGGAGCGGGGCATAAATGGGTGGAGGACCCAGACCACACCCCCACTGCTGTCCCATGTCCACCTGCATCCACCCAGGCTGTATCTGCTAAGTATGACGCACACTGAGAACAATTTAGGGACAAGACAATGTTCAGGGACAGCCAAGCCCTGAGCAGGGGCCCAGGTGAGGCCGCTCAGCAAGTCCTAATCTCTGTACTCCCGGTTCTGGCGTCCAGCCAGCTTCACAAGGACCAGGGCACTCAAGGGAAGCATTCCAAGGGGCACAAGGGAACTCTTCAGAGCCAACTACAAGTTCTGCCACCAGGGGGAGCTGGGGCCCCAGGCCGCCCTTGCACTCATCCCCTACCCCTGACTGCAACTCCTGTCTACAGGGTGTGACCGCAGGCAGGCTGCCAACTCTCCCCTCCATTGCCTCCAGGTAGGGGACTGTGCCCCAGCTGTGGGGGCTGTGATGAGAAGGGAGGGTGAGGTCCAGGGGGCCAGGCACATCAACGGCCTCAGAAACTCCTTCCATGGAGGTTCACAAATAACACCACAGAACCTCACACAATTGCTGGATCTGTATAAATGTAGCTAAATCCTATGTTACGTGTTCTACCCTTCAGAATCTGAGTAATGCCATCACTGATCCTGCCTACATGCAGAGAGCTGACTGGCAGGCTCTGGTGTACAAGTTCCCTTCATCCTGCTAGCAAGATGAATTCCTCAGTGCTATGACATGATTCATCAGAGAACACATAGAGAGGGTTTAGCAGAAAAATAAGTGCTAAATAATACTAATATTAGCTACTAGAGTGTCTTGTAATAAATAAGAGGAAATGCTTGCATCACATTGTAGAAAATTCAAGGGTTTGACAGATGCTAGCTAACTCATCTTGGCCTCCCCTGGAAACAGACATCCTATATATAAAGGGCAGGACCACAGTCAGTAGAGACCTAGAATGCAGACTGCAAAAGCTAGGGTCAGAGACTGAAGCACCTGTCTTCAGGGGCAAGAACACCTGTCTCTTTTTCCATTGGACTCTCAGGGTTTATGAAGATGCACAATTCATAGCAAATGTCTAATCAGGTCTCCTGCCCAACAGTTACTTTCACCAGAGCTGGTGTCAGCCTCAGTTCTGAGCCCCCCAGAGCCAGAATGGACCACGCCTGCCAGCCCAGGGAGAGCCACATCTACCCAGAGGGTCTTTGCGTGCCCAGGGAGAACCCAACCTGCCCCAGGAGAGTCCTATGTGCCCAGGGAGAGCCACACCTGCCCAGGGAGAGCCATACCTGCCCCAGAGCATGCTGTAGCAGTGTTGGGTGCCCAACAAACCGCACGTTATCAATCTTCAGTTCAAATTTTTGGCCACACATTTCAGACTTGGTTGCCAAAATTGTTGCCAGAATAACATCTGAAAACCTTAAAATTTAAAACAGGTAGAATAAAAATAAGTTAACAAAGTACCACAGCACCATGCCCTGCTGGCCCCAGAGCGGAAGGGTCTCAGTAAACTGCACCTTCATGGAGTTGCTCTGCCCCGACTGCTGATGAAAGCTACTAACAGTTGCCCTTCTGTAGCAATCCCAGAGGTTACGGATGTAAGATCACCAGAATTACAAGGTAAAAGGCATGAGAAGCACAGACTGAAGGCACATGCTGTCATTTTTTGGCATGCTCTATTAAATTCAGGAGAGAAGCAGTTGCAGTTTGCTTTCAAAGGGAGGATCAGCTGCAGCCGGCACTGCCCTGAGGAGCTGCTCTTTAAGGTTCACAGGCAGAGGGGGCCTCTCCCAATTATACTCAGGTTTGCTGGGCTGCACCTTCAACTCCCAGGACCCGGGCCCTTCAACCACAGAACTGCATAGAGGGCAAGGGGACGGTGCACAGGGAGGCGTGCAGAGCGCTGACCTCCTTCCTCATAGCGTGGCTGCCCAGCCATTTTCTTATCCCAAACACTTAAACTTCCCGGTTTTTATCACAGAAGAAACTTTGTGCAAGATGTGCAAGCCCACTGTGATCACAGCTATTTCCAAACGGCAGAAATACAGGGTTGTACAGGACTGGGTGCCATGGAAAAGTGGGAACAGCTGTGGCGCGGGAAGGAGGGCATCCCTTTTCAAGGTCATCTGTGCCCTTATGTCTCCTTACTGGCAATGCTGATGTCTCCTGCCTGGGGGGATCCGGATAAGGGAGCATCACCTGCAGGGGTGCTGTGGGTGGTGCTGACTCTTATCTTAGAGCCCAGGGCTCTGGAGGCTCTAGAAACACAAATGTACTACCTCTGATCTGGACCCGGAAGGGAGAGAAGTCCCATGCATATCTCTCCACCCAGGAAAAATACTTCCAATATCTAGGTCAGGAGGATACACTATCTTGGGGAAGACAGCTCTAGCCTCCCCGGGGCCATATTCTGCCCCTGGACAGGGAGACCCCCGAAGGTCCTAGAAGAGACCACTGAGGACAGACATTTTAGTGTGATCCCTGGTCATGCTTCTTCCCCGGAGGCCCTCTTGGCGAAGGGGTGGGAGAGACTAACATAACTCCTCCATATTGTGATAAAAAAGGAAAGTCTGCGGCCGGGCGCGGTGGCTCAAGCCTGTAATCCCAGCACTTTGGGAGGCCGAGGCGGGCGGATCACGAGGTCAGGAGATCGAGACCATCCTGGTTAACACCGTGAAACCCCGTCTCTACTAAAAAAAAAATACAAAAAACTAGCCGGGCGAGGTGGCGGGCGCCTGTAGTCCCAGCTACTCGGGAGGCTGAGGCAGGAGAATGGCGTAAACCCGGAAGGCGGAGCTTGCAGTGAGCTGAGATCCCGCCACTGCACTCCAGCCTGGGCGACAGAGCGAGACTCCGTCTCAAAAAAAAAAAAAAGGAAAGTCTGCTTTGAACTGCACTGTAGCTCAGCTCTGTAATAGCAAATGGCAAGTAGCTACAGGATTCTTTGCAAGTCTCCCATGGGCTGTGGGGCCCACGCTGTTTTCCAGCCTTCCTCCTGCACTGGCACGACCCTCTAACCATCTGAAGTCACCCCAAACAAGCCCACAAACAAACCACATACGAGGGTTTGGTCAAACCTATTTGTGCCCTTTGGAAACAGCCTCTCAACCCAGTCAGGTTGCAGTTGGACCTTCTGAAATCAATCTGGTTAGAGATATCCTGGGAAATCCAGGACCCACAGCCAAGTCCTCAGCAACCCACTGCAGGTCTCTCCTGCAGAGATGGAGGATTCAAGTGCCTTACACCATAGGCATAATATGCTTTCTTCAAAAACCCTAAATGGCTCACTCTGTCCTATAACTCCCAACTGTGGGACATGGTAATGTTGAAGGAGGATTTGAGGTACTAAAACACCACCAAACGCTTCAATTCAGCTCTAGCAACTGACCCAGGGCCAACACCTCACATCCTATCTAAACAGTGCCCCTTCACTCTGCCACCAAGTGACTCAGGGGACACAGAGATAACAGAAAAATAACCACCACCACTCCAGAAAGGTCCCTTGCTCTGACAGCCCAAAATCTCCACTAAAAACTGCTGCTCTGTCATAAACAGTCACAGCCATGTCTCAGCCTCAGTCCTCAAGCACCAGTCCAGGGACCAAATTTAGTTTGGCTGTGAGATAGTTCCTGGGATTTTCAGAGGCAAGTAGTGGTAGCCCAATTCACATTTATAAATACCTAAACTTCAAGGCGCCCTCATAACAGCCAAATAAAAGGCTCTTTCCCTGCTAAAGGCCAGGGTCTGCAGAGACAGCCAACTGGAAATCTGTGAGCTGAAGTAAAAAGTCACATTGGGCTGGGCACGGTAGTTCACGCCTGTAATCCCAGCACTTTGGGAGGCTGAAGCAGGTGGATCACCTGAAGTCAGGAGTTCGAGACCAGCCTGACCAACATGGTGAAACCCCGTCTCTACTAAAAATACAAAAATTAGCCGGGCGCAGTGGTGCACGCCTGTAGTCCCAGCTAGTCGGAAGGCTGAGGCAGGAGAATCGCTTGAACCTGGACAGCGGAGGTTGAAGTGAGTGGAGATGGTGCCATTGCACTCCATCCTGGGTAACAGAGCAAGACTCCGTCTCAAAAAAAAAAAAAAAAAAGACACATTTACTTTGTGGCTGTTCATGGAGCCCTCTGAGGCAGCCAGCAGGGTGGTAGTCAGCCACTCTGTTTATCTGAGAAAATCTGGCCCACAGAGAAATCTATTCCTCACGCCTTAA
>NW_012118511.1:84657-86633 GCF_000951035.1 Colobus angolensis palliatus
TTCAAGCGATTCTCCTGCCTCAGCCTCCCGAGTAGCTAGGATTACAGGCGACCGCCACCACGCCCGGCTAATTTTTGTATTTTTAGTAGAGATGGGGGTTTCACCATGTTGGTCAGGCTGGTCTCGAACTCCTGACTTCAGGTGATCTGCCTGTCTTGGCCTCCCAAAGTGCTGGGATTACAGGCGTAAGCCACCGCGCCCCGCTCCATGACAAAACACTTGAGTGGCCTTTTTTTTTTTCCCTAGAGACGGAGTCTTGCTCTGTCACCCAGGCTAGAGTGTAATGGCACAATCTCGGCTCACTGAAACCTCCGCCTCCTGGGTTCAAGCGATTCTCTTGCCTCAGCCTCCCAAATAGCTGGGATTACAGGCACGCGCCACCATGCCCAGTTAATTTTTTGTATTTTTTAGTAGACACAGGGTTTCACCACATTGGCCAGGATGGTCTCGACCTCCTGACCTCGTGATCTGCCCGCCTCGGCCTCCCAAAGTGCTGGGATTACAGGCATGCGCCACCGCGCCCATCTGGCTTTATACTTTATACAGTGGGTCTGGTAAAGTAATACACATAAAGACAGAGTTATATTCATGATATTGGGGGTGGGGCAAAACTTACAAACAGCAAACTGAACCATAAACAAAGTGTCTTTTTGTTTTATTGGCTTCCAACATTTATAAAAATCCTTTTCCCTCATTTTGATGGTGAAAGGCCTAATAAACGTACTGCAACACAATAAAATATCTGTTACAAAAACTGAAGATTCCTGGAATAACTTGGATATTCAAGAGAAACACGTTTAGGAAGATGAACCAGCCCAGCCAGAAAACAGGCCAGACCTTCTATCGCTGCCAAGCTCTTCTGGAGCAGGCTTGCTCTCTAGCTTGGGCAAAAAAAGGGATGGAAGGACATCCTGGAAAGGAGCTCAACTCTGCTCCCCCCACCCACCTTGCTAGAAGCTCACAGATGCTGTGTGTACCTCCAAGGCCCAGAGGACAGGCACTGTCAAGGGGAACGGAAGCGTCGCACTTCATCCACGCCCTCCTGGACAAGCACCATATCAATTCTACGAGAACATTTCTGCCTCTATTAAGCACACTCAACAGCATCTAGGCCTGAGTATCACACTTACTACCTAACCCTTGGGAGAGGCCCCCACAAAACCCCTCAGAAATATAAAAACAAGGAGCAACAGTCACAGGTCTCTCTAGGGTGGCAGTGGACTAGGGAGATGACAAACTCCACTCCTGCTTGCCCACCACCCTCACAGGACTACCTGTGCCTACCTGGAGGAAGAGGAGGTTTGTGTGACATGCCTGGTCCCAGAAGTCTCCCTGGTGCCAGCCAGCCATGCCTTGGCCTCTCAGGTAATGTGAAATAGCTAAATGACTGGGTGGAGAAAAAGTGGGGGTGGTGGGAAGTCTGGGCATTCGTGGGGGAACTGGGGCAGGGAGGTCCACGCCTGTGTGCCTCATCAGTCACTCTCAACATTGAGGGAAACCAGGAATTAAGCACAATTAAAGAAGAGAAGGCAGCGGAATCAAGACAGAAAGATGGTGGAGAGGTCTCGGTCTTACCCTGCAACCAATTGCTCATCGGTTGGAGGACATGGCTCGCTGAAATGGGAACAGGACCATCAAGACCAAACAAAAACATATCGCTTTTTTAAAAACCATGAAAACTTACAAGCCTATTTTATAAAAAACTGTACTAAAGTCTAGGAGAAGTGCCACCATTAAGCATTACCATTGAGCATCGTGACTAAGCAACTTACCAGACAAGAAACAGGGTCACACACACCCCATGCTGAGAAACAGATCACACACTCCCCACGCTGAGAAACAAGGTCGCATACTCCCCACGCTGAGACACAGGGTCGCACCCTCCCCACGCTGAGACACAGGGTCGCACCCTCCCCACGCTGAGACACAGGGTCGCACCCTCCCCACGCTGAGACACAGGGTCGCACGCTCCCCAC
>NW_012118511.1:87993-93581 GCF_000951035.1 Colobus angolensis palliatus
TTGAAGTCAGGGGTTCGAGACCAGCCTGGCCAACATGGCGAAACCCTGTCTCTACTTAAAAAGAAAAAATTAGCTGGGCATTGTGGTGGATGCCTGTAATCCCAGCTACTCAGGAGGCTGAGGCAGGAGAATCGCTTGAACCCCAGAGGTGAGGTTGCAGTGAGCCGAGATCGCACCACTGCACTCCAGCCTTGGGCAACAGAGTGAAACTCTGTCTCAAAAAACAAAACAAACAAAAAAAGAACTTTATTTTCCTCTGCAGAGATTTGTGTTCTGGGACATACTGCTGTCCGTGTATTCTGGAAAGAGAAAGGAGACCTGAATCCAGGAGTGGAACCAGTGTGGAGCTCTGCCAAAGATCCACGGAAGGGATCTCTTTCCTCAGCAGCTGCCAAGCTCCTCAGGTTGTACAGTATGGAAGCATTCAGATGTTTCATGGACTTTCCCAAGATCACCCCAGAAGTCAGAATCCTCCAAGCTGGAGCCTGACTGTAAGCTCTATCTCCTACAACTAGACAAGTCACGATGCAGCCCCTTTGCTCCAGAGGAAAAGGAGTAAGCACAGAGGGCTTCTGAGTCTGGCAATGCTCCATTTCCTGACAGGAGCATTTTACAGACTTGTGTCTGCCCCTCTGAGGGAGGCAGAGCCGTCAGCTAACACTCAGAGACAAGGATGCTCTTACGACATCCTGATCTGGGAGGAAGAGGTGAAGGCAACTCACCACCCTCAGGCATCTTACAGAAAACAGTGGAACTAAGGCTCATTCTAAGGAATGTGCCCAAGATCACACACTGTAGGCTGCAAAGCAAGAGTCAAACTTTGAACCCTGAACCTGCACTTGTCCCTGTACACTGCCCTGCAGCATAGATGCAATGGCTGGGCTGGGGGAAATACCCAAGCCTGGGGATAAAAATGCCTGCCTGCTTTCTTGTGTGTCAACCTCAGCTACAGAAAGGAGAGGGCATCTTTCTAACACATCAGTGCAGGGTTCTAAAAACACAAGCTAATAGAGGCAAAGCTATCAAGAGAGGCCCTGGCAGAGCCTCATGTGTGCCTGGTGGGAGGACCTGTATGTTGTGAGCTAGAGTGCCTGCCTGGCCACGGACCCCATCTGGCCTAGGCCCAAGTCACCCACAAGTTGGGTCCACTGCTACAAAAGTGGCCAAGCCTGAGGACAGTAGCAGTGCCACCTGATTTCACATCCCCAAGATGTCACCTGAGAATTAAAGGGTAGAGATGGTAGCTGGGTGAGGGGGCTCATGCCTGTAATCCCAGCACATTGGGAGGCCAAGGTGGGAGGATCACTTAAGCTCAGGAGTTCAATCACCTGAGGTCAGGGTTCTCTTAAAAAAAAAAAAAAAAATTGGCTGGGTGTAGTGGCTCATGCCTGTAATCCCAGCACTTTGGGAGGCTGAGGCAGGTGGATCACCTGAGGTCAGGAGTTCGAGACCAGCCTGACGAACATGAAGAAACCCCATCTCTACTAAAAATACAAAATTAGCCGGGTATGGTGGTGCATACCTGTAATCTCATCTACTTGAGAGGCTGAGGCAGGAGAATCACTTGAACCCAGGAGGCAGAAGTTGCAGTGAGCCAAGATTGCGTCATTACACCCCAGCCTTGGCAATAAGAGCAAAACTCCATCTCAAAATAATAATAATAGTAGTATGATTTCAGAGCATTTTGAAAATGAAAGAAATCAGTTCTTCTCTAAACCTGTAGCTCCCCATTCTCTGAAGTGGTTGCCTAAGCACTGCTCGCAGTTTCAAAGAAGGGAGCAGGAAGATGGTGTCCACACAGAGAGGGACATACCCACACCAGCCTTTCTGAAGGACACCAGGCTATCCTCTCAGACCTGGCTTGATGGCTTCTGCCCTTGCCAGTGTGGGGACACATGGTACATTTATTTAAGCATGGGCACCATGGCCCAGGGAACACTACATCTTTTCTGACCTTGGTTTCAAGTCTTAGAGACACTGAACAATATCCATTTTCTTTTCTCATAATTGAATTATAGAAGAGTTCTAAAAAATAAGTAACAGTTAATCTATATACCCTGAATTATATCTCAAATTGTTTTTGAGAGGGGGGGTCTCACTCTGTCACCCAAGTTGGAGTGCAGCAACGTGATCTTGGCTTACTGCAATCTCTGCCTCCCAGACTCAAGCAATCCTCCCACCTCAGCCTCCTGAGCAGCTCAGACCACAGGCGTGTGCCACCATGCCAGGCTAATTTTTGGTATTTTTGGTAGACACAGGACTTCGTCGTATTGCCCATGCTGGTCTCGAACTCCTGAGCTCAAGCCATCTGCCCACCTCAGTCTCCCAAAGTGCTGGGATTATAGGCACAGGCCACTGTGCCCAGCCCTGAACCATATCTTGATGATGCACCTCAAAAAACCAGTCCCCTCTCTAAGCTAGCACTGTCCAATTTTTTTGTTGTTGTTGTTATTTTTTCTGAGACAGGGTCTCACTCTGTCACTCAAGGCTCAGACTGGAGTACAGCGGCATGATCTCGGCTCACTGCAACCTCCACGTCCTGGGCTCAAGCTACCCCCCTCAGCCTCCTCAGTGGCTGGGATTACAGGCGCAGGTCACCAACCCAGCTAAGTTTTGTATTTTTTGTAGAGATGGGGTTTTGCCATGTTGCCCAGACTGTTCTCAAACATCTGGCCTCAAGTGATCCCCCCACCTTGGACACCCAAAGTGGTGGGATTACAGGCATGAGCTACAGCTCCCGGCCCCAGTAGAACTTTCCACTGTGATGGGACTGTTCCAAATGAGAACCATTTAATATGGTAGACACTATTTCCATGTAGACACTGAGCACCTGAAATGTGACCAGTGCAACTGAGCAAGTGAATTTTTTATTTTATTTCAGTTATTTCTTCTTCTTCTTCTTCTTTTTTTTTCTGAGACAGACTCTCGCTCTGTTGCCCAAACTGGAGAGCAGTGGTGCGATCTCAGCTCACTGCAACCTCCGCCTCCCAAGTTCAAGTGATTCTCCTGCCTCACCCTCCAGAGTAGCTAGGATTACAGGCATGTGCCCCCATGCCTAATTTTTGTATTTTTAGTAGAGGCAGGGTTTTGCCATGTTGGCCAGGCTGGTCTCCTGACTTCAGGTGATCCACCTGTCTCGGCCTCCCAAAGTGCTTGGATTACAGGCATGAGCCTCACATCTGGCCTATTTCAGTTAATTTCAATTTAAATGGCCACATTCACCAGTGTTTGTAATAGTGAGCAGCACAGCTGTGTCCTCACTTCTCTAAGGCGGGCCACGACCCCTCACAAGTTACTATGTAGCCTGTTAATACTGTTTCAGTGTGGCAAACTGAAGCTCTCGCTTCAGAAAGGAAAGCGCTTTTGGGAACAACAATCAAAGACACAGAGAGTGGATTTGAGGCACTTTCATGGCCTTGCTTCAGGAACATGCTCTGAGCTATGACAAGGCAGAGCAGGGGCTTGTGGGCCTACATGACAAAATAAAACAGGAGGGGAACTGAGTCCCTAAGGGTATTAACCCTGTATCTGGAAAATACGAGTGGCAAGCAGTGAGACTTACAGATATATGATGTGCTAAAATTACTGAATGAAGCAATTTTTCAGTAAAAGATTCTAGAGAGAAGCACACCCCTCCCACAGTTTTACCTCTTCATTAAGTTAAATATTAAATTAATTCCCTAGAAAATATCCTCATGGTCATGTCACTGTAAGTCTGAAAATTAACTGCAGGAATTAGGTACTGCCAGCCTTCCTTTTGAGTCTTCAGCAGCCTGGGCCTCACATCCACTGCAGCATGGAGTAAGGATAATGTGGGGGCTGGCCAGCAGCCAGCCCTGCTCTAAGCTGATCTGTGGCACAGCTGGAAGGAGAACAAGAAACACCTATGCACTGTGCAAGGGCAAAAGCATTCTACATGCCTGTGACAAACCAGAGTTTGTTCCACCACCACATTTAAAGGACAAGACAACCACAGGCCTCTACATCAAAATGACAGTCCAATGGGGTGTGCAGCAAGCTCCATCCCCCTTCCAAAGCCCACTCCACTCAGAGAAAGTCATCAGTCATGCCAGAGGCCCCAACATCCTCCCAAAAGAGGATAAAAATCACACTCTTGGAACCACAAATTGTGGCCAGACATGGTGACTTATGTACGTAATCCCAAAAATTTGGGAGGCCAAGGAAGGAAAATCACTTGAGGACAGGAGCTCAGGACCAGCCTGGGCAACAAAGCAAGACCCCATCTCTACAATCAATCAACAAAAATTTTTAAAAAAGAACTGCAAATTGCCATGGCAAGTGTGGTGCTGCCTTCTCAGAGAACTGCAGAGAAACAGCACTACCTCGCTGCATAGCAAAGGCCCAGCCTAGGGATCTTAGCTATTTTTTCCCAGGATGGTGGAGGCCAAGTCCTTGACTCCACACAGGCCTTGTCTGTGTTTAAGGGAACTCAGGGCAGGTAACTCACAATCTTCCTTCACCTGGGCCTATGTTAGCATTGACTATGCTTCAAAATGAACAGAAGGCAGAAGTGGTCATTTCTAAAGTTCCTACCCAGGTAGTGCCTCCCAGAGAGGGCAGAGGGCACAAACACAGGAAGGAACTGGATCCACCCTTCATCTGTGCCTAAAAGAACATCAAAGAACACCCAGGTTCACACTATCCCAGCTCTAAGCCTCACTGCCCACATCACCACCTAAGCCTGGACTCCAAGAAGGGACTTGACCAGGCTGAGCTACACCCAAGCACCTGCATTTGACCTTTGGGTACATGCTCAAGGAATCAGAACCAAAGACAACAACACAGGGGTCTGCTTTCCTCTACATTTCTTCCATAGGACACAGACACCCCACAGGGACATGGCCTCATCTGTTCTCTGACCTGCTTTACCCACCAGACAGGCCTGAAGCTGGAACAGGTACCCAAGACTGTCTATGCAATCCTCCACTCCACACTACCTGAAAGCACACACTAAATGGAAAAAAAAAAACACCACACTTCTCATGGAGGAAATATCTGGGCGAACAGGAAGGTGGGGCTTTGTCCAGGCCTGGGACCAGGACCAGCCCCATCCTGAAGTGACCACAGAGCCCTTACCTGGCATCGCCATCCTGGTCATCAGCATGGTCGCCCGTGTTGTTAACAGCGTATCTGCTGCGTGGCTTATCTGAGTGAGGGCAAAAAGAGGAGAAGAGCTAAGAAAACAGGATCCTTCCACATACAGGAGGATTACGGAACCGTTAAAAGCCATGTTTTCCAAAACATGGTCTATCCATACCATGGGATATTACTCAGACATAAAAAGGAATGAACCTGGATGAACCCTGACAATATCATGCTGAAGAAGCCAAAGACAAAAGAACAAATAGTGCACTTACAGTATATGAAACGTCTAGAACAGGCAAATGTATCAAGACAGAAAGTAGGCCGGGCGCGGTGGCTCAAGCCTGTAATCCCAGCACTTTGGGAGGCCGAGACGGGCGGATCACAAGGTCAGGAGATCGAGACTATCCTGGCCAACATGGTGAAACCCCGTCTCTACTAAAAAATACAAAAAAAAACTAGCCGGGCGAGGTGGCGGGCGCCTA
>NW_012118511.1:94656-95867 GCF_000951035.1 Colobus angolensis palliatus
CTCACTACAGTCTTGACCTCCCAAGGCTCAGGTGATCCTCCTACTTCAGTCCCCTGAATAGCTGGGACTACAGGCATATGCCACCCATGCCTGGCTAGTTTTTGTATTTTTAACAGAGATGAGTTTTTGTCATGTTGCCCAGGCTGGTCTTGAACTCCTGGGCTCAAGTGATCCACCTGCCTCAGCCTCCCAAGTGTTGGGATTATAGGTGTGAGTCACCACACCCAGCCCAGAAACTGCTTTCTTTGCTCATCCATAACAATCAAGTCCTCGTCCATTCAAGTTTTATCGTGAGATTGCAGCATTTCAGTCACATCTTTAGGCCCCACTTCTAATTCTACATCTCCTGCTATTTCCACCATATCTGCAGTTACTTCCTCCACTGAAGTCTTGACTCCTTCAAAGTCATTCATGAGGGCTGGAATCAACTTTTTCCAAACTCCTGTTACTGTTGATATTTTGACATGATCACCAATGTTCTTAATGGCATCTATAATGGCACATGCTTTCCAGAAGATTTTCAATTTATTTTGCCCTGATCTGTCCAAGGAATCAGTATCTATAGCAGCTATAGCCTTCCAAGTTGTATTTCTTACATAATAAGACTTGAAAGTCAAAATTACTTCTTCATCCAAGGGTTACAGAATGAATCTTGTGCTAGCAGGCATGAAAACAATATTAATCTCCCTATACATCTCTCTTAGAGCTCTTGGAGGAGTAGATGCATTTTCAATGAGCAGCAATATTTTGAAAGGAATATTTTTCTGAGCAGTAGGTCTCAACAGTGGGCTTAAAATATTCAGTAAACCCTCTGTAAACAGATGTACTATCTTCCAGGCTTTGTTGTTCCACTGACAGAGCATAGGCAGAGTAGATTTAGCATAATTCTGAAGGGTCTTAGGATTCTTATAATGGTAAATGAGCACTGGCTACAACTTAAGGTCACTAGCTGCATTAGCTCCTAACAAGAGTCAGTCCGTCCTTTGAAGTTGCCAGGTTTCTCTCTATGTATGAAAGTCCTATCTGGCATCTCCTTCCAATATAAGGCTGTTTTGTCTACATTAAAAATCTGTTGCGGGGGGTGGTGGCTCATGTCTATAATCCCAGCACTTTGGGAGGCCGAGACAGGTGGATCACCTGAGGTCAGGAGTTTGAGACCAACCTGACCAACATGGTGAAATCCCATCTCTACTAACAATAAAAAAAATTTT
>NW_012118511.1:97158-98571 GCF_000951035.1 Colobus angolensis palliatus
GTGAGCCACTGCGCCCAGCGTTTTTTTTTGTTGTTGTTGTTTGTTTGTTTGTTTGTTTGTTTGAAGAGTCAGGGTGTCCCTATGTTGCCCAGGCTAGATTTAAACTCCTGGGCTCAAGTAATTTTCCTGCCTCCACCTCCCAGGTAGCTGGGAGTACAGGTGCAGGCCTGGCTTGGGGTAACACTTTCCATTTCCTTCAAGAGCTTTTCCTTTGCATTTACCATTTGGCTGTTTAGCGCAAGTGGCCTAGCTTTGGGCCTAGTTCAGCTTTCAACATGCCTTCCTCAAGAAGCTTAATCATTTCTAGCTTTTGATTTTAAGTGAGAAACATGTGATTCTTTATTTCACTTGAACTCTTAGAGACCACTGCAGATAACTGGCTTAATTTCAATACTATTGTGTCTAAGGGAACAGGGTGGTCCAAGGAGACGGAAACAGATGAGGGAACAGCCAGAATACACACATTTCTTGATGAAATTTGCTATCTTATGTGGGCATGGTTCATGGTACCCGAAAACAATCACAATAGTAACATAAAGATCACGGATCACCATAACAGATACAGTAATAATGAAAAAGTTTGAAATACTCCAAGAATTACCAAAACATCACATAGAGACACAAAGTGAGTATATACTGTTGGAAAAATGGTGCTGACAGACTTGCTGGACACAGGGTTGCCATAAACCTGCAATTTGTAAAAAACACAATAAAGTGAAGTGCAATAAGACAAGGTAGGCCCCTATGCACATGTACACACACACACCCTCGCAGTGTGGGATGACAATTAGGTTGGAAAAAGCACAGACAAAATAAAAAAATTTAAATGTACATACACCAAGAACCTTCATATACACAAACAATAATACTTTACCAGAGTAAAAAAAAATTTAAAACCTAGTGATGAACCTAAGAAGAGTGCAAGAGGCCCATGAAAACAATGGAAAAGCTAATAAGGGAGAAAAGAATGAATAGAAGACATATCATGTTCCTGACAGGGAAGATTCAACATAAAGATGCTTTTTCTTCACAGTTAATCAACGGATTCAAAGCTACCTACACCAAGAGCTTGGGAGTGGGACCTAATACACTTGATGCTAAAGTTTACAGGGAAAAATAATAAAGCATAGTCAGGATAATGCTGAAAAAGAAAAGTAATGACAAAAGACTAACCTAACGTGATAGTATAACATAATATCAAGTTACAGTAATTAATTATTATGGAACCTACACATAGATCATTGGAGGAGATAAGAAAGATCAAAAAATAGGCCGGGCGCGGTGGCTCAAGCCTATAATCCCAGCACTTTGGGAGGCCAAGACGGGCGGATCACGAGGTCAGGAGATCGAGACCATCCGGCTGACACGGTGAAACTCCGTCTCTACTAAAAAATACGAAAAAACTAGCCGGGC
>NW_012118511.1:103940-106163 GCF_000951035.1 Colobus angolensis palliatus
AAAAAAAAAAAAAAATTACAAGAATTCTGCAAAATGACAATACATGGAAAGGACGTTTGCACTTTTCGTATTGGCAAAAGACTGAAAACAAGTTTACTTCCATCAACGAAGAGGACGAGATAAACAAATAACAAGATGTTCATCTCATGGAATTCACTGTGGCCGGTAAAAAGGACAAGGATGCTGGACAGGTTCTGATTCTACATCAAAGATGCAGACATGAAGTGAAAATGAAAACAGGGGCAGAACAGTGTGTATGGTGTGCATGCCTTTGCTTGTGCTTAGTTTTAAAAAAACACAAGTGCAGGCTGGGCGCGGTGGCTCATGCCTGTAATCTCAGCACTTTGGGAGGCCAAGGCGGGCGGATTACGAGGTCAGGAGATCGAGACCAGCCTGGCCAACATGGTGAAACCCCATCTCTACTAAAAATACAAAAAAAAATTAGCTTGCATGCCTGTAATTCCAGCAACTCGGGAGGTTGAGGCAGGAGAATCGCTCGAACCAGGGGGTTGGAGGTTGTGGTGAGCCGAGATCGCGCCACTGCACTCCAGCCTGGCGACAGTGCGAGACTCGTCTCAAAAAATGAAAATAAAAAAGAAATGCATACGCCTGTATTAACACAGAAGGTCCTAGAAAGACATAGAAAAATGGTAACAGTAGTTACCCCTATGATGGAAACTGGGGGCCAATGGCAGGAAAGAACTTTCTTTTCATAATCTAAACTCCTTTGTATCTTTAAAACGTTCTGCCATATCACAAGTTTAAAAGTAATTTTAGGCCGGGCACAGTGGCTCAAGCTTGTAATCCCAGCAGTTTGGGAGGCCGAGGCAGGCGGATCACGAGGTCAGGAGATCGAGACCATCCTGGCTAACACGGTGAAACCCCGTCTCTACTAAAAAATACAAAACACTAGCCAGGCAAGGTGGCGGGCGCCTGTAGTCCCAACTACTTGGGAGGCTGAGGCAGGAGAATTGCTTGAACCCGGGAGGCGGAGCTTGCAGTGAGCCGAGATCGCGCCACTGAACTCCAGCCTGGGTGACAGAGCGAGACTCCGTCTCAAAAAATAAAATAAAAACAAAAACTGAACACTCATGATGATGAAAAATCAAAAGTAATCTACATGCCATCCACAGGGGAAGGCAGCAGCCTGCAGTTAAGGGTGAGGTTGATCCCTGCTTGCAAAGGCAGACAGCCACAGAACAATTGGTGCAATGAAAAACCTCACGCAATGTTCTCTTTTTCTGTGGATAGATCTGCATCTATGCACAGGGCAGACAATTCCCAACACGGCCATGGGTGATCCTTGTGTTGGCTGGAACTGGGGGTGGCAAAGACAACTTCAGATGGTCGCATAACCTTTTTTTTTTTTGAGACGGAGTCTCGCTCTGTCACCCAGACTGGAGTGCAGTGGTGTGATCTCGGTTCACTGAAACCTCCGCTTCTCGGGTTCAAGCGATTCTCCTGACTCAGTCTCCCGAGTAGCTGGGATTATGGGCACGCACCGCCACGTCCGGCTAATTTTTGGGGTTATTATTTTTTTTTTAGTAGAGACGGGGTTTCAACCATGTTGGCCAGGCTGGTCTCGAACTCCTGACCTCAGGTGATCCGCCCGCCTGGCCTCCCAAAGTGCTGGGACTACAGGCGTGGGCCACAGCGACTGGCCTTGCTTGCGTAATTTTGTATTTTCTCAAGATGAATACATCCAAAACTCACTTTATTTTACTTTATTTTTTAAAGCCTGGAGACTGATGAAATGTCAGCAGTAGTTGCTTTGGTGTGGTGAACAATGCATGATTTTAATTGTTAAATTTTTTTTTCCTTTTACTACTTTTCAAATACTCTACAACGGGCAGGTCTCGAATGCCCAGCAAAAGCTAAGCTCCGCGAGGCGGCCCGGGAACGAGGCGGCCCAGCGCTCACTTACTTGTCTGGGACGCCGGGTGCTCCTGGCTTCTCTGGAAGGGGTACCTGAACAGCAGCTTATTGCCCCTGCTCCCCGAGCTCACCAGAATCACGCTGATGGGGCTGGTGTTGTCCCGCATCCCGCCGTGGGGCCGGGGCCGGGGCCGGGGCGGAGGGGGCCTGAGGAGGACGGAGCCGGGGGCGGAGGGGGCCTGAGGAGGACGGAGCCGGGGGCGGAGGGGTCCTCAGGAGGCCGGGCCGGAGGCGGAGGGAGCAGCGCGACAGTCATCAACCCACGTGCCACCCTCCGGGCTCGCGAGA
>NW_012118511.1:106213-112127 GCF_000951035.1 Colobus angolensis palliatus
GTGAGCCATGATCGTGCCACTGCACTCCAGCCTGGGCGACAGAGCGAGACCCTGTCTCAGGATAAAAATACAAGTGGGCTAATGAATAAAGTAAGATTAAAAAACCACCGATCTTTGCCTCACAACCCCGACCAACCGCAGCCCCAGCGAGGCGCAGGCGCAGGCGCAGGCGCAGGCGCAGGCGCAGGCAGCGGAATGCGCAGGCGCAGGGCCTTCTGGAAGCCACCGAGCCGCCCCAGTGCTGTCTGGAGCCGTCCGAGTCTCACTTGGGCTAAAGGTGCGGATGGGAAAGGCGCGGGGTCGAGTCAGCATCCCTCTTGATGTTGGTTTCTTCATTTTAAAAATAACACTTGCTTTGGAGAGAAAATTCAAACTTGGAAACATAAAGTATAAAAAGATAAAAGGAAAAAGTTAAAAATCACTTCAGTGGCTCACAGACTTAAGTGCTAAAACTGCCAAACACGGGCCGGGCGCGGTGGCTCACGCCTGTAATCCCAGCACTTTGGGAGGCCGAGGAGGGGGAAACACGAGGTCAGCAGTTGCCCAACATAGTGAAACCCCGTCTCCACTAAAAAATACAAAAAATTAGCCGGCCGTGGTGGCAGGCGCCCGTAACCCCAGCTACTCGGGAGGCTGAGGGAGGAGAATGGCTTGAACCCGGGACGCGGAGGTTGCGGTGAGCCAAGATCGCGTCATTGCACTCCAGCCTGGGCGGCAGAGCGACGAGACTCCGAATCAAAAGAAAGAAAGAAAGAAAAAGACCGTTAGAAGTGGCTCACGCCTGCAATCAATCTTTGGGAGGCCGAGACGGATGGATCACGAGGTCAGGAGATCGAGACCATCCTGGCTAAGATGGTGAAACACTGTCTCTACTAAAAGTACAAAAAAAAAAAAATTAGCTGGGCGTGGTGGTGCGTGCCTGTAATCCCAGATATTCGGGGAGGCTGCGACACGGAAAATCGCTCGAACCCGGGAGGTAGAGCTTGCAGTGAGCCGAGATTGCGCCACTGCACTACAGCCTGGGCGACAGAGCGAGACTCTTGCCTCAAAAAAAAAAAAAAAAAGCAAACACTTGGAAGCCGACAGGAGATCTTCGAGACCTTGGACGAGGCAGCGACCCTAAAGGCAGGAGCGACTACAGAAAAATAAACTAAACTTCACCAGATTAAAAACTTTCATGCGGCCGGACACGGTGGCTGACACCTGAAATCCCAGCACTTTGGGAGGCCTAAGTGGGTGGATCAGGAGATCAGGAGATCTAGACCAGCCTGGTCAACATGGTGAAACCCCGTCTCTCTAATAAAAACACAAAAATTAGTCAGGCGTGGTGGCGCGTTCTTGTAATCCCAGAGGCTGAGGCAGGAGAATCGCTTGAACCCAGGAGGTGGAGGTTGCAGTGAGCCGAGATCATGCCACTGAACTCCCGCCTGGTCAGTGCAAGACTCCATCTCAAAACAAAACAAAAACTTGTGTGCTTTAAAGCACACCACCAAGAAAATTAAAAGTCTGCCCACAGAACGGGAGAAAATATTTGTAAGTCACATATCTGATAAGGGAATTGTATCTAGAATGCAGGAAAAGTACAACTCAACAATAAAAAGACAATCAATTGAAAAATGCACAAAGGATATGAATTTTTTCCAGTGCATTATGCAAAGGGCCAATAAGCACCAGAAGATGCTCAGCTCACGGTGGAGGCTCGTGCCTGTGACCCCAGCGCTGAGAGGCCGGGAGCTCCAGACCAGCCTGGGCAAAAGCGCCAGACCCTGTCTCTACAAAAAATAGAAATTAAAAATGCTCAGCATTATTAGGCATTAGGGAGATGCAAATCCAAACTACAAATAGATGCCACATCACATGTCCTACGGTGGCTATAATCAAAAAGACAAAGTAAGCATCAGCAGGGGTGTGGAGAAACAGGAATCTCTCCTGTTGGTGGGAATGTAAGAGGCTACACTCGCTGTGGAAAACAGGCCGGCAGTTCCTGAAAGGTTAGAGTAAACATGACACTGAGCAAATCCCCCTTTTAGATATATAGCCAAGAGAAATGAAAGCATATGTCCACACAAAAACATATGCGTTCTTAGTAATGTTATTCATAATAGCCCAAAGTGGAAGTATTCCGAGGGTATATCAACGGATGAATGGGTGAATATGGTATAGTTCGTTTAAGGGAATACCATTCAGCTGTAAAAAGGAATGAAGTACGGCACATGAATTCATCTTGAAGACGCGGTAATATATGATTCCATTTATATAAGATGCCCAGAATAGGCGAATCCATAGAGACAGAAAGATGAGTGGCTGCCTAGGGCTGCCGGGGGGTCAGGGGAAACACGGAGCTATTGTTAATAGATACAGATTTTTTGAAGGGGAATGTTGACTGTGGTAGTGGTCACACAGCTCTGTGAATGTGAATACACTAAAAGACATGGAAGTGTACACTTTAAGTGGATAAGCTTTATGGTATGCAAATTGCTATGGTATGGTAAATCATATCTCAATAAAGTTGTTCTTTAAAAAATCACCCCACCCACCCTATCCCAGGCTTCTCCAGGAGGTGACTAAAGTTAATGGCGTTCTTTGGCTGCTTCCAGAACTTTCCCAAGCACATCAAAGGCATCAGAACCTAACCACTAGACTGAAGGGTGAGCATTTTCACTGTTGCAAGTAACCCTCTTGCACCAACACGGACACTAATGGTGTACTTTGCAGAACAGATTTTTGGGTTGGCCTCACCAGGGTGAAGGGTATGTGTGTTTGAAATGGCTCAGCACTACCAGCAGGCGTGTGTTCTTGCACAGGGCTGTATAACTTTTTTTTTTTTTTTTGACATAGAGTCTCGCTCTGTCACCCAGGCTGGAGGGCAGTGGCACGATCTCAGCTCACTGAAAGCTCCGCCTCCCAGGTTCAAGCGATTCTCCTGCCTCAGCCGCCCAAGTACCTGGGACCTCAGGCGCCCACCACCACACCCAGCTAATTTTTTGTATTTTAAGTAGAGACGGGGTTTCACCGTGTTAGTCAGGATGGTCTTGATCTCCTGACCTTGTGATCCACCTGCCTCAGCCTCTCAAAGTCCTGGGATTACAGGTGTAAGCCACCGCTCCTGGACTGCATAACTTTTTTTTTTTTTTTTTTTTCTGAAATTCCCAGAAGGGAAATTGGCATCTTGTTCTAGGTTGCATTTCTTTGGTTGAGAGAGTGAGCTGCATCACTTGATTATTTGCAGAGAATTGCTTTTCTTATTTTCTTTACAGGTTGTCTGTTCTTGGATGGTTTGGCTGTGTTCTTTCTAAGGAATAGATAACCTCTGTTACAGATTGTGCAAGTCTTGATCCCAGTTGTGTGTGTTTTGATTTCATGTATAATCAAAAGGTTTGTGAGTTCTCTCACACTTCCCAGGAGCGCCTCTGGGATGGAAATGAGAATGCGGGAGCAGGAGTGTCTCTGGGATGGACATGAGGACGCGGGAGCAGGGGTGCCTCTGGGATGGACATGAGGACGCGGGAGCAGGGGTGCCTCTGGGATGGACATGAGGACGCGGGAGCAGGGGTGCCTCTGGGATGGACATGAGGATGCGGGAGCAGGGGTGCCTCTGGGATGGACATGAGAAGGCGGGAGCAGGGGTGCCTCTGCGATGGAATGCGGGAGCAGGGGTGCCTCTGGGATGGACATGAGGACGCGGGAGCAGGGGCGCCTCTGGGATGGACATGAGGACGCGGGAGCAGGGCTCGAGGCTGGAAGGGTGCGACGGGACAGATGGGGGTGGGGGAAGCCGGGGCAGTGGCCGGTGGTGGTAATGGAGGACTCCTCACAGGAACACTGGGCATCTGTGTGCGACCGACCATACGAATGGAGCAGGACTGTGACTCAGGCCTCCCTCTTCTTACCTAATCATGCTGTTGCCCTAATGGGCAGAACCTTGGGGCTCCAGACTGGCCATCTCTGGGCTCAAAGGATCCCACTGTTCCCCAGTTACCCTCTCAGAGTTCACCTCCTGCCACTCATTGTTCATTCTTTTGACTATAGTCAATAATAATGAGCACTCGAACTGGTGAAAGCACAGGGAGCTCACTATGACCCCAGCCCACAGAGGTCCTGGGTGTGTCCCTGGCCTCGCAGCAGCACTCTGGATCCCAGTGCCACCCTCATGTCCATGTTTGCACCTCATCGGCTGTTAGAAATGAGACATCATTGCCACACCCTGGCCTGAGGGTCAGTGGGCCTTACTTTGGACCTCAGTTTCCCCACCAGTAACAGGGTTCAGAGCAGATGGTCCCTGAGTGAGTCCCAGTTCTAAGTTCTCCCAGTGTCTCCTGGACAATGAAGTGCAAGGGCCAACCTCCACTTGCTACAGGGGACATCCTCAGTCTCTTCTCCGCTAAGACCCCACACCTCTAAGTCCTCCTCATTTTACCTTTAAATAACTGTTTCATAACCTGCTTTTTTGAAGGTAAGTAGATTTTTGGAAACTGAAACCCCTGACCCTTCTTCCCAGCCTGGGCCTGCCCTTGGCAGGACAGGAGGCCTTATCAGTCCTGCCACTTGGTCTGGGCCTCACAGGGACACCACCATCTGCAGGAAGGCCGGGTGGGGTTCACAGGCTCTATCTGGGACTTGCCTGGCCACCTCCACCTTCTCAGCTGAGGGTTAGTACCCCACCAGGGAGAACCACTCACACACAGTAGTAACCAAAATAATTTACAATTCATGCTGCAAGTTGCTGAGCGCCTTCCCAACACTGAGGTGGGGGCTAGTCTAATCCCCATCCTAGAGGTTAAAACAGTGAAATGAGGACTTATACAAGGCAAATCAGCCTGTTCAGGGTCACTGAGGTTCCGCTCTCAGGGGAGGGTTTGCAGATGCCCAATCCAGCGTTCTACTGCTTGTCCAATGGCTTGTCAATGGCCAGACACCCTCTGAGCTCAGCCTCAGCCGCTCAGGCACAGAACATGCCTGGAACTTGGAATTCAGGCCAGAAACCAGTGGACACTGGCATCCGACACTCGCTGCACAGGCTCGGGCTCAAACCAAGACCCAGGGACAGGAAGAGACAAGTCCCAGCCCCAGCCGGCCTCTCAGCCCACACAAACCATCAGGGCTTGTTTTCTGCTCCGTGGAAGCCTCAGACATGTTTCATAACCTCCTGCAGCCTCCGTTTCCTTATCTTTCCAATGTAATGATGGCCAGGTGCGGTGGCTCATGCCTGTAATCCCAAGCACTTTAGGGGGCCGAAGTGGATGGATCGGCCGAGGCAGGCTGGCCTCAAACTTGAGCTCAGGAGTTTGAGGCCAGCCTGGGCAACATGGCAAAACCCCGTCTCTACTAAAAATACAGATATTACCCAGGCTTAGTGGTGCGTGCCTGTAGTCCCAGCTACTCAGGAGGCTGAGGTGGGAGGATCACCTGAGCTTGGGAAGTTGAACCTGCACTAAGCTGAGACTGTCACACTGCACTCTAGCCTGGAGGACAGAATAAGAAGACCTGTCACAAAGCAACACAAAACAAAACCCAACTAATGATAATAAAATAAACCCTCCCTCACAGGGTGGTTGTGAGGGTCAAGTACCCAGAATGAAGAGTGTTGGTGCCATGTGCAGAACTTAGAAAGTGCTCAACAAATCTCAGCCAAGCAGACATGGACTCCCTTCAACACAGTCAATCCCAGGTGGACTGTTGCCAAATGCAAAAGACAACACGGTAAAGCTTTTAGAAATGTTGTCTAGTGGCCAGGCGCTGTGGCTCATGCCTGTAATCTCAGCACCTTGGAAAGCTGAGGCTGGCAGATCACAAGGTCAGGAGTTCAAGACCAGTCTGACCAACATGGGGAAACCCTGTCTCTACTAAAGATTCAAAAAATCGGCCGGGTGCGATGGCTCAAGCCTGTAATCCCAGCACTTTGGGAGGCCGAGAC
>NW_012118511.1:112921-114952 GCF_000951035.1 Colobus angolensis palliatus
AAAAAAAAAAAAGAAATGTGGTCTAAAAGACTCTCTTCACTTTGAGAGAAAATTTGCATAACATAAAGATAACCATTTTAACGAGAACAATTCAGTGGCATTTAGCACATTCAGAGTGTTGTGCAATAACTACCTCTCCCTAGTTCCAGAATTTTCATCGCCCCAGCCGGAAACGCCCTCCTCACTGAGGAGTCCCTCCCTGCCTTTCTCCACCCCAGCCCTAACAACCACTAATCTACTTTCTGCCAGGATTTGCCCATTCTGGACATTTCCTAAAAATGGCTTATCTAAGCCCCACCACTTCGTGCAGCACGCAGCCTCGTGTGTGTGAGTTCTTTAACTTGCTGTAATGGCTCGAGGCTTGTCCATGTGGTAGCCTGGGCCAGAACTTCGTTTCCATGGCTGAGTAATACCTCACGGCGTGGAAATACCACCGTTTGCTTCTCTGTTCATCCAGTGATGGACATTTGTGTTGTTTCCACCTTTTGGCTATTGGGAATGGAAGGGAATAACATTTTTTAACTGGATTTTTAAAGTCACAAGTTTGCATTAAAATTACAAACTTTTGTTTAACTAAAATATCATTAAGATACAGAGTTGGGGGAGATCTAACACATAAAAGTGACAAAGGAATTATATCCAGAATATTTTTGAAATTTCTGCAAATCAATGACTGGCAACACAGTGGGAAAGTGGCCGTGACTAAAATACTTCAATAACGAGGAAACCAAAATGGCCAGTAAACATGGGCTCAACCTCACTAGTTATCAGGAAAATGTAAACTAAGACCACAAGAGAAACCACTACACACTCACCAAAAATTACACACCCATCAAAAGGCTAATTTTTTTTTTTTTTTTTTTGAGATGAAGTCTCACTCTGTTGCCCAGGCTGGAGTGCAATGGCACGATCTCAGCTCACTGCAACTTCCGCCTCGTGGGTTCAAGCGATTCTACTGCCTCAGCCTCCTGAGTAGCTGGGATTACAGGCATGCACCACCACACCCAGCTAATTTTGCATTTTTAAGTAGAGACAGGGCTTCACCACGTCGGGAAGGCTACTCTCGAACTCCTGACCTCATGATCTGCCCGCCTCGGCCTCCCAAAGTGCTGAGATTACAGGCATAAGCCACCGTGCCCAGCCTAAAAAAGGCTAAAATTTAAGAAGACCAGGAGTTTGACAGCTATGGTTAGAATGTTTATCTTCTCTAAAACTCTTGCTGAAACTTAATCACCATGTGGTAGCGCTGAGAGGTGGGGTCTTTTGGGTAAGGAGGTTGGATCATGAGGGTCCTCCCCGCAGGAGTGGATTAATGAGTTGTCATGGGAGTGGGGCTGGTGGCTTTATAAGAACAGAGACCTGGCCGGGTGTGGTGGCTCACGCCTGTAACCCAGCATTTTGGGAGGCCAACAAGGGTGGATCACAAGGTCAGGAGATCGAGACCATCCTGGTTACACAGTGAAGCCCTGTCTCTACTAAAAATACAAAAAATTAGCTGGGCATGGTGGTGGGAACCTGTAGTCTCAGCTACTCGGGAAGCTGAGGCAGGAGAATGGTGGGAACTCGGGAGGTGGAGCTTGCAGTGAGCTGAGATTGCGCCACTGCACTCCAGCCTGGGTGACAGAGTGAGACTCCATCTCAAAATAAAAAAAAAAGAAGAAGAGAGACCTGAGGTGGCGCACAAGCATGCTCAACCCCCACAACCTGCGATTAATACTCTGTGCCACTTTGGGACACTGCACAGAGTCCCCACTGGGCTTGGAACTTCTCAGCCTCCATAACTGCAGGAAATAAATTCCTTTTACAATAAATTCCACAGTCTTAGGTATTCTATTATAAGCAACAAAAAATGGAGTACTGCATCAACTGTATCAAGTGTTTAGAAGGATTTGGAGCAAGGAGAATGCTCGCACACCACTACGGAAAACATAAGCTGGTTAACCACTCTGAAAAACAGTTTGGCATTATTTACTAAAGTTGAAAATATACATGCCCTATGACCCAGCAACTTTACTCCTAGGTATGTATGTA
>NW_012118511.1:116297-117904 GCF_000951035.1 Colobus angolensis palliatus
CTCACGCCTGTAATCCCAACACTTTGGGAGGCCGAGGAGGGTGGATCATGAGGTCAGGAGATCAAGACCATCCTGGCTAACAAGGTGAAACCCCATCTCTACTAAAAATACAAAAAAATTTAGTCCCAGCTCCTCGGGAGGCTGAGGGAGGAGAATGTTGTGAACCCAGAAGGTGGAGCTTGCAGTCAGCCGAGATGGCACCACTGGACTTCAGCCTGGGAGACAGCGAGACTCCATCTCAAAAAAAAAAAAAAATTACTGAAAAGCAAGAAGTCAGGTGGAGTTACCTTTGGGGAGGATCGGGGTGCCATCTGCTTTCTAATAATTCATTAAACTATAATCTACATCTTGTGCTATATTTCACAATGGAAAAATAGAAAAGAGCTCCTGCCCATAATGACGCTTTGCAGGGTTTGGAAATTTCAGATTCAATTCCTCTCCTTGTGGGGGCCAAGGATGGGAAGGGCAGGTGGTTCCAGGAGGAAAAGAGGAGGCCCTGGGGCCTGAAAGTAGCTAAGGACCGTCCCCCAGCATGGGCGGCACCTACCCTGGAAACAGGACTCTACTTCCCTCCTCCGTGAGGGAGCAAAGCAGCCCTGCAGTGCCTTCTGGTCACAGGTCCTCCCACTGCAGCTGGAGGGTTTCTCACAGGCACTGAGAGCCCTTCACGACCCAAATGCCCCATGGGGTTGGCCTCTGGACTTGCCTTCCCTGCTCCGTGTATCTCCCTCTGCCTGGCCCTCAGCCTCCTCCATCACTCACTCTGACTTCTCTGCCAGTGTATTCATCTGTCTCTGTCCGTCTCTCTGCCGCCTTCTCTCCTATCGAGGAGCCAAAACCTCAAGCACAGACTCACACCCTCCTCACCGGCCCATGTGCCCAAGGAGCCCCTAGGTTCCAGGCTGAGATGGACCAGGAGTATCCTTCTGAACCAAGCAACAGCATAGGGTGACCAGGGAGGGCCAGTTCATCTCGGTCTGAAAGAAGACCCAGATGAGGAAAGGATACACTGGCCTCCCGCGGTCAGCAGCAGCACTTCCCAGGACAGTGAGCAAGCCAGGTGCCCTCTCAGAGTGGGTGGGCACACCCCTGGGAGAGGGGAGCCCTGCCACACAAGAAGAGAAGCAGCAGTGAAATGTGCACAAGGAACCGACCAGCAAGGAGGACCTAGGCAGTGCTAGAAGGGAGTTCCTGGAAGCTTGGTAGGAGAGCCCCTCCCATCTACTAAGCCCAGAGGGCATCAAAGGCTGCTGCTGCCCTCAACCCCTGACAATCTCACCATCTCACATCTCAGGCATGGAAGAACGAGGGCCTTTACAGAATAAAACATCAAGTACACTCCAGCCTGGGCAACAGAGCCAGGCTGCATCTTAAAAAAAATTCCTGCGTTCAACCGATCCTCTCTCCTCGGCCTCTGAAAGTGCTAAGATGACAGGCATGAGCCACCACACCCAGCTGCCATTTTTCAATTGATTACTTGTCTATTTATTATTGAGTTGTAAGATATTTGGGGCCAAGCATGGTGGCTCACGCCTGTAATCCCAGCACTTTAGGAGGCTAAGGTGGGCAAATCACTTGAGGTCAGGAGTTCGAGACCAGGCTGGCCA
>NW_012118511.1:124775-125943 GCF_000951035.1 Colobus angolensis palliatus
AAGTGGGGATAAACCCCTTCTCTAGTAATAAAAAAAAAAAAACTTGGCCAGGCACAGTGGCTCACACCTGTAATCCTAGCACTTTGGGAGCCTGAGGCAGATGAATCAGGAGGTCAGGAGATCAAGACCAGCCTGGTCAGCATGGTGAAACCCTGTCTCTACAAAATACAAAAATTAGCCAGGCACAGTGGCTCACACCTGTAATCCTAGCACTTTGGGAGCCTGAGGCAGACGAATCAGGAGGTCAGGAGATCAAGACCAGCCTGGTCAGCATGGTGAAACCCTGTCTCTACAAAATACAAAAATTAGCCAGGCATGATGCTGGGTGCCTGTAATCCCAGCTACTCGGGAGGCTGAGGCAGAAGAATCACTTGAACCAGCGAATCAGAAGTTGCAGTGAGCTGGGATCTCACCACTGTGATCCACCCTGGGTGACAAATTGAGATTCCATCTCAAAAAAAGAAAAAAAATTAAAAGGTATATTTGCCTCATTATGTTACAATAACTAATATGGAAAGCAATATTGCAATCACTATTAGCACATGACATCAAATGAATTCTCCTTTGTCCCCGGAACTGCTGCCTCCTCCTGCTTGTCAGGGGACAGACCCAGTACATCTCCCCTCAGCGCTGGGTGGACAGAACCCTTGCTTTCTCAGAGTAAACCCAGGAATCCCAGAGACAAAGGGGAAAGGGACTGGCATGTGCTGTGCAGGGCTGACTGAGGTCAGTGTTAGCAGACCATGGGGCAGGTTCCCAGGAGGCTGCTTACTGGGCCCTGCTCCTGTGGTTTCCCCCAAGTCGTGATTCTGAAATGATTAAGGACAGTGCAGAACTGGACTGCAAATGCAGGAGTGACTTTCTGGGAGGGTGGGGCCCCTATCTCTCCTAGACTCTGTGGTCAGACTCTGGCCAACACCCCCTCTAAGCCCACAGGAGAGGAACAGGAGTGATAGCCCCCAGCCCCCAGTCGCACCAGGCCTTGAGGGCCCCTTTGTCTCTGGATCTGATAAGAAACCCCACCCTGGCAGCCACCTCCCCTCACCTGACCAATGGCCACAGGCTGGCTGGGCCCAGCTCCCTGTATATAAGGAGACCCTGGGGACTGAGCACTACCAAGGCCAGTCCTGAGCAGGCCCAACTCCAGTGCAGCCGCCCACCCTGCCGC
>NW_012118511.1:127593-129782 GCF_000951035.1 Colobus angolensis palliatus
TGTGAGAAGCAGAGGGATGTGCAGCTCCCGGGGCGGGAGCGGGGGGCACTGGGCACCCAGGCGTGGTGGAGAAGGGGTGCGGTTAGGCCTTTGCGGTAGGGGGGACAGGGCTGCCGCCCACCCGCCCCGGCTCTCCCCGGGACCTCCGTGGTCTTCCTTCTTTATTTCTCCCGAATGTGTACTAGTTCCTGATTTCAGAACGATCAGGACGAAGAGGGGAGTGATGGGCGTCTGCGTTCACTCTTTCCTTCTTCCATTCCTCAGTGAAACATTTACTGGGCGTAAGACAGCCTGGGCATGTTTCTAGGCCATGGACTCCGCAGCTGAAATAAAGAAAGCCCCCTGCCCGGTGGGGCTGACAATCTAGTGGGGGATACAGACGTGATGTAGACAGATCACAGTTCACAGAAATGAGAAAGGAAAAGAGGCTGAGCCTCACTCGTAAGAGAAATGCAAGTTAAACTACACAAAAATAAAACCTCAGTGACATCCATGTCTCACCTCCCTGATAGACAGAAATCCAAGAGTTTGATCAGACTGCAGGCGCCCCTCCTCCACCGGGCACCCCTCATCCAGGGCAGAGGGAGCCCAGCCCGGGGTGCAAGTCCACTGGGGCATCTCATTTGCCAAAGACCTGAAAACCAAGTGTCCATCATCAGGGACTAACTGGAAAAATCAAGGATATCCACACAATGGAGAACTCGACTGAAAAAAAAAAAATGAGGATAATTTCTAATAATGAAAATAAAGAGGTTAGAGTGGTGTGTATACAATGGTGGAACAGAGGGCAAACAAGAACATGTGTGTGCACATGTATGTGAGCATATGCATAACTATGTGTGAGGCTGTGTGTGGACATGTGTGTTTGTGCACAGACATGTATGTGCCCACATGTGCTTACTTCTGCAAAAACAAACCATGGGAGGATAAACTGGAAATGAATACAAATAAAAAGTTAGGTAGGGATGGAGGGGAAGGTGGAAGGACAGGGAAGGACAGGGGAAGGAGGGGAAGCTCCTCCAAGTCTGACTCTCTACATAGTTTTGACCTTTGGATTGTGTAAATATTTTTCATTATCAAAAATGAATTCAGTTTGGGCATGGTGGCTCATACCTGTAGTCCTAGCACTTTGGGAGTCCAAGGGGAGAGGATTGCTTGAGGCCAGGGGTTGAAGGCCACCCTTGCCAACATAGGGAGACGCTGTCTTCAAAAAAATTTGCAAAATTAATAAGATTAAAATAAAAAGAGTGGCTTTGCCAGTGGCGCAAGTCTGTAATCCTACCACTTTGGGAGGCCAAGGCTGGAGGATCACTTGATGCCAAGAGTCGGAGGCCAGCCTACGTAACACAGCAGGACCTTGTCTTAAAAAGATTAAAAAATTAACTGGGCATGGTGGCAGCAGATGATTAGGTTAGATAAGCCTCCAAATTGGGGGTTAGCCTGGGAGGGTTCTTGACTTTGCCCAGGAAGGAATTCAAGGGCAAGCTGGTGGTGTTTAACAGCAACTCTTACTGATACTGAAGCCAGAGCAGACAGCAGCAGCAGAGCACTGCTCCTTACAGAGCAGGGGTACCCCATAGGCAGTGTGCCCAGGAGAGCAGCTCAGAGGCACTGCTGCACTCATCTTTATATCCACTTTTAATTATATGCAAATTAAGGGAAAGTTTATGCACACATTTCTAGGATGAGTGTGGTAACTTCCGGGTGGTCCAGTCACTGCCATGGAAAGGGATGGTAATCTCTGGGTGTTGCCGGGGTGATGGTAAACTCCCGTGGCACACTGGTGAGCGTGTCTTATGGAAAGCTGCTTCCGCCCTACTTGTTTTAGCCAGTCCTCAATTTGGTCCAGTGTCGGAGCCCGACCTCCAGAGTACATGTAGAGTCCCACCTCCTACCTCACACCTGCAGTGCTAGCTACTCAGGAGGCTGAGGCTGGAGGATTGCGGGAGCCCAGACGTTGGAGGCTACAGTGAACTATGACTGTGCCACTGCACTCTAGCCTGAGCGACGCAGCAGTACTCTGCCTCTAAAAAAGAAAAACACAACAAAAAGAGTGGCTGGGTGCAGTGGCTCACACTTGGAATCTTAGCACTTTGGGAGGCCAAGGTGGGATGGCCACTTGAGCCTGGGAGTTCAAGACCAGTCTAGGCAACATAGCAAAACTTTATATGTACTAAATATATATATAT
>NW_012118511.1:130507-134537 GCF_000951035.1 Colobus angolensis palliatus
AAAAAAAAAAAAAAAGAGAAAGAGAGAGAAAATAAAACCCCCCAAATTGAAAACCAACTTAAATAAATGAACCAATGTAAGAATGTCGTGATGTAATAATCAGAAAAAAGAATTGTTCCGGGTGACTTCTGAACACAGTACCTTGGTTATGACCAAATGAACTGCAAAGACACTCTAATACTCTGTAGTTTATTGTTCCTAATAACATATATATCATAATTTCATAACCTTTTATTTTGAAACATATTCAAATTATCAAAAAATAAAAACGTCCTGCAAGAATAAGACAAAGATGGAGAAACAAGGATGACTGCTGGTGGGCATGGGGTTTTCTGGGGTGTGACGAAAACATTCTAAAATTGATTATGGTGATGGTTGCACAATTATGTGAACATATTAAAAATTATGGAAATGGGGCCAGGCACAGTGGCTCACGCCTGTAATCCCAGCACTTTGGGAGGACGAAGCGGGCAGATCATGACGTCAGGAAATCGAGACCATCCTGGCTAACACGGTGAAACCCTGCCTCTACTAAAAAATAAAAAAAAAAAATTAGCCGGGTGTTGTGGCAGGTGCCTGTAGTCCCAGCTACTCGGGAGGCTGAGGCAGGAGAATGGCATGAACCCGGGAGGCGGAGTTTGCAGTGAGCCAAGATCGTGCCACTGAACTCCAGCTTGGGCGACAGAGTGAGATTCTGTCTCAAAAAAAAAAAAAAAATTATTGAAATGTACACATTAAGTGAGTGAATTTTATTTCAATAAAACTGTTAAATAAAATTACAAGAATATAGAAACCCTCGAATACTACTCATCCAGAATCTCCAGCTGTTAATATTGTACCACATTGGCCTGGTCTCTCTCTTGACCCCAGTTGCTCTTTTTCTCGGAGCCCTTGGAGAGGGGGATGCCAACATCAGTACTCTAAATATCCTGCACATACTGTGTATTTCCTAAAATCAACAAGGACCCTAGCCTGCATAGACAGAGAACAGCCACCAAAATCAGGTTAATATTGATCCAAATCCATTTATCAACATATGCACCAACAAGTTCAAGACCCTTTTGAAAGCAATGATACCAACCATTTACTCCATCCCCAAAGGACCGAGGGGCCTGCGAATTTAACCATGTCAATGCAGTCTTTTTGATGTTATTAACTGAAGAAAATAGATGTTCTTTAAAATATTTACTTATTTATTTATTTTTATTTTTTGAGACGGTATCCCGCTCTGTCACCCAGGTTGGAGTGCGGTGGCATAATCTTGCTTCACTGCAACCTCCGCTTCCTGGGTTCAAGAGGTTCTCCTGCCTCAGTCTCCTGAGTGGCTGGGATTACAGGCGCGCCACGATGCCCTGCTAGTTTTTGTACTTTTAGTAGAGACGGGGTTTCGCCATGTTGGCCAGGCTGGTCTCCAACCCCTGACATGGTAGCATATGCCTGTAATCCCAGCTACTTGGGAAGCTGAGGCAGGAGAATCCCTTGAACCCAGGAGGTGGTGGTTGCAGTGAGTCGAGATCCTGCCACTGCACTCCAGCCTGGGAGACAGAGCATGACTCCGTCAAAAAAAAAAAAAAAAAAAATTCCTCAAGCTCTCCTTGAGCTTACATTCTAGTGAACTATAAACAGAAACATTTTTTTTTTTTTTTCCTGTGGAAAAAGAAAAGTAGAGCAAGTAGGGGCCTAGACAGAGGAGGGGACGATTGTGGTTTTAAATGGGTTAGCCACTGCAGGCCTATTAACTTGGTGACATTCGAGGGAGTGGCAGTATTAGGGAAGGGGCTTCAGGGGAGTGGCCAGCAGCTAGGGATAGAGTGAGGGAGGACCGGAGGCCTTGCCTGTCTTTTCCTCCAACTGTAAGTTTCAGGGGTGAGTAGGGGGGTGTCGAGGGTGCTGTGCTTTCCGGCCTGAGCCTCAGGAAGGAAGAGCAGTAGTCAGGGAGGCCAGGGAAGGGCAGTGGAGTAGGTTTTGTGGGGAATTTCAGGGCTCTATTTTAGAGACGATTTGCTGGAGACACACAGATGAGGACATCAAATACTCGCCTGGATCTAGGGGCCTGAGTCCAGAAGAGAGGTCTGTATGGACACATCCATCAGTGGGAGCACCAGGACACAGGCGGAAGCTAATGGCATGTTGGAGACAGGATGGGTGCTGAGCTTCCACACCCACGTTACTAGAAAATAACAGCGCAGGCACGAGGTGGGGGCAGGACACAAGACTATCCAGAAGGAGAAAGAAAGGTGAAAAGCTGTTGGTGCAAGGAATCTCCTGGTGGCGCCAACGGCTTGGGCATAGGCTGTGGCCCAGGACGGCCTGTGGGGCACAGGCTGCGAGAGGTGCCGGGACAACTTGCAGCTACAGGGAGAAGAGACTTAGTGCTGTGGGCCTGGCTTGGGGCTGGGGGAACAGCTCTTAACTCCTGCCCCCTGGATCTCCCGGCCCCTCTTTCCCAGGCCCCTGCAGCGCGGTGGCTCACGCCTGTAATCCCAGCACTTTGGGAGGCCGAGACGGGCGGATCACGAGGTCAGGAGATCGAGACCATCCTGGCTAACATGGTGAAACCCCGTCTCTAAAAAAAAAAAATACAGAAATTAGCCGGGCGTGGTGGTGCACACCTGTAATCCCAGATACTCGGGAGACAGAAGCAGGAGAATCACTTGAACCGAGGAGGCAGAGGTTGCAGTGAGTCAAAATTGCGCCACTGCACTCAAGTCTGGAAGACAGAGCGAGACTCCATCTCAAAAACAAACAAACAAAATTTTTATATCTACCTATAATTTATATAAATTTAAAATACATGCATAAAATCACACCCTTTGCAAGCACACGTACTAACTAAAAGAAATATATTCAGCACATTGAAATGACCGTCTAATGGAGGAGGGAGTAGTTAATAAACAGAGAGGATAAAAAGAAATAAGTCAGTAGAGCTGGAGGAGGGTCTGCTCCAGGCTGCAGTGAGAACGTAGTGAGCAGAACTGTAGGCCCGTGTGACCTCACCTTCTGTGAAGAGTCCGGCCTCCCAAGCCACTTTCCTGCCTAGGTGCCCGGCTCAGAGTGTCCCCCACAAGGCTACTGGGGGAGAACCCCAGACCAAGCCTCATTCAGGTGAGGGGGCTGCACAGCGGAGGTTGGAGAGCTCTGTCCCTTCCCACTCTGTGACACTGGGTCCCACTTTCTCTCTAGGGAGTCTCGGTTTCCCCATTTGCAAACTGGAGCTCATAAGGTGGGCCAGAGAAGTTTCAGTGAAGTAAGCAATGACTTGTGCCTCTGCCAGGGCCCATGTGCTCCAGGTCACCCTGTGATCACAGGGACAGGGAGGTCAAGGACAGTCACTCCTAAGGCCAGTCTGGGCTGGGCTGACTACGTGGACTCTCATGCCCAGATCGGGGCCCCAATTTCCCAGAACCTGGGGCTCCAGCTGTGGCTCAGGGGTGGGCAGAAGGGGAGACAGAAGTGATAGCTTCCCCAGCCCCCAGTCGCACCAGGCCCTGAGGGCCCCTTTGTCACTGGATCTGATAAGAAACCCCACCCCGGCAGCCCCCTCCCCTCACCTGACCAATGGCCACAGGCTGGCTGGGTCCAGCTCCCTGTATATAAGGAGACCCTGGGGGCTGAGCACTACCAAGGCCAGTCCTGAGCAGGCCCAACTCCAGTGCAGCCGCCCACCCTGCCGCCATGTCTCTGACCAAGACTGAGAGGACCATCATTGTGTCCATGTGGGCCAAGATCTCCACGCAGGCCGACACCATCGGCACCGAGACTCTGGAGAGGTGAGTGTCAGGCAGGACTGCCAGAGGGACTGGGTGGGAGGCCGGGTATGTGATGGGGACTGTGGGGAGGGGGCGGTGGGGAGGGGACAGTGGGGAGGAGACGGTGAGGAGGGGACAGTGGGGAGGGGACAGTGGGGACAGATAGCCTTCCCTCTCAGTGAGGAGGGCAGGGTAAGGAGGGTACGATGAGGAGTTGCACAGGTATCTGGGCTCACTGAGACCTGAGCAGGCACAGGCCCAGGTTCTGACAAGCAGAGGGT
>NW_012118511.1:135266-135992 GCF_000951035.1 Colobus angolensis palliatus
GACAAGTTCCTATCGGTCGTATCCTCTGTCCTGACCGAGAAGTACCGCTGAGCGCCGCCTCCGGGACCCCCAGGACAGGCTGCGGCCCCTCCCCTGCCCTTCACCCTCCCACAATTCCTGCCCTGACTCCAATAAATGGATGAGGACAGAGCGATCTGGGCTCTGTGTTCTCAGTATTGGAGGGAAGAAGGGGAGAAGCTGAGTGATGGGTCCGGGGGCTTTGCAGGAACTCGGTCGTCCCCGCTGACGTCGCGGCCTGGGGGTCACGTGGGGGGCGCTTTGGGGAGGTTCTTGCCCTGAGCCCCGGAGCTGCAGCCCGGGTGGAGCAGAGCAGTCCCGGGCCAGCCCACGGCGTCTCCCGGGGCTCTTGGGTCAGACGGGCGTTTGTGGGTCTCCCAGCTTCCCACATCGCCCAAAGACTGTCACTTCGCTGAGCCTTATCGGGAGCGTGTCGGGACTCAGGGAACTTTTCCGCAAAGCCTGAAGTCCGAATCCCGGGATTCTGGCAGCTGCGGGGGTCCCTGAGGCCTGTCCCTCCCCGACTCCTAAGAGAGGAGGGGTTTCCTGCCCCGTGTTCTCTCTCCGGTTCCTCCCAGGGGCTCCCTCCCGGCAGACCAGTAACTTTGCCCGGGGGGAGTCAGTACAGATGCCCCTAAAGTCTGGAGTAAAGATACCCACGCACAACAGCGGGAGTCAGTGCCAGAAACCCTGGGATCCCGGAGGTCG
>NW_012118511.1:136092-141388 GCF_000951035.1 Colobus angolensis palliatus
ATGCTCAGCGCCCGGGAGCGCGCCCAAATCGCGCAGGTCTGGGACCTGATCGCGGGCCACGAGGCGCAATTCGGGGCGGAGCTGCTGCTCAGGTCGGTAGAGGCGGGGTCTCCGGGAGCTCAGGGAGGTGGAGCTGAGGGTGTTGGGCGCGTGGGCCGCCAACGCCATCCAAAGTCCCTCCGATGTGGATCCCCGGGGATCTGGGCGGTGTGGGCGCTAGTGAAGCCCCACGCAGCCGTCCTCCTCCCCGGTCACCGACCTGGCCCCGCAGGCTCTTCACAGTGTACCCCAGCACCAAGGTCTACTTCCCGCACTTGAACGCCT
Organism: Colobus angolensis palliatus; assembly: GCF_000951035.1. Lineage (NCBI taxonomy): Eukaryota > Metazoa > Chordata > Mammalia > Primates > Cercopithecidae > Colobus > Colobus angolensis. The sequence continues at coordinate 136,417 of NW_012118511.1, forward strand.
GCCAGGACGCGACGCAACTGCTGAGCCACGGGCAGCGCATGCTGGCGGCGGTGGGCGCGGCGGTGCAGCACATGGACCACCTGCGCGCCGCGCTGAGCCCACTGGCGGACCTGCACGCGCTCGTGCTGCGCGTGGACCCGGCCAACTTTCCGGTGAGCCCTTTCCGGCCGGGGCAATAGTGCAGCGCGCAGCCGGGGGAGCTCCGGGGACCCCTAGAGGGGCAGACCCCGTCTCACAGGCCGCTTCTCCTGCAGCTGCTAATCCAGTGTTTCCACGTCGTGCTGGCCTCCCACCTGCAGGACGAGTTCACCGTGGAAATGCAAGCGGCGTGGGACAAGTTCCTGACTGGTGTGGCCGTGGTGTTGACGGAAAAGTACCGCTGAGCCTAGTGCTGCGCAGGCCTTGGTTTGTGCCTGTCAATAAACAGAGGCCCCAAACATCTGCCCCTGCCTGTGTGGTCTTTGGGGAGCTGGCGAAGTGAGGTCACTATTGTTGGCCAGAGAAGCTCAGGGACCTACACGGATCCTCCTAGAACTTTCCAATGCACCCCACCCCCGGAGGTTTGTCCTCCTGTGGCGGGGAGTGCGGTGGGGCAGAGGGAGCACTGTGATGTGGCGGGGCGTGGCCTTCCACTTCAACTCTAGAATCCGGCTTCCAACCACACTGTTAGCAAAGCACTTCCCCATTCATGCATTTATTCATTCATTCTCTCTCCATCCCCACTTCCTGCTGGGACCTGTAGATGCTAATCCTGGACCCTTCTGCAGAGAGATGCAGAAACTGAGGTCCCAGAGCCAAATAAGCAACCTAATTAGGGCCCCAGAGCAGAGGGCTCCGCAGACCTCACTGTTCCTTTCCCCTTCCTTTACCCATGGGCACTTCCTCGGCTGCAAACCTGTGCTAGCCTGGTTAGCCCTGCCTGTGACCCTCCAGCCCTGGGGGTGAGGTGGGGAGGAAGTCCTCCGTGGCCACAAATTCGCAGACAGACCTGGTTTAGGCTTCCAGCCTGCTCATTGACAAGCTGTGCAACCCTGGGCATGTCCCAGAGCTCTCCAGCCTTTACCCATCGAATAGAAAAACAACATCCAACTCACAAGATTTCTGAAATAATTTTTGAAATCATAACACAGGGTGGGTGCCTGTCGGCTCACTGCCACTCCACCCCTCCACCCAGCCCCAGCTGCTCTGTCTCAGTCTCTGCAGGTGCCCAGGCCAAGGCACTCCCTCCCCAGGTTCCCTTTTCTCCCTCCCCAGGATGGGGAAAGGAATCTTAAGGCTCCACCCCAGGCTTTTCAGACAAAGAACAGGGTCTGAAGAAAGAGTGGGACCTTGGAGGTCTCTAAATCCTGAATAGGATTGGCTCTGGGTTGGCCACCCTGGGTCTGTGTGGGGAGCACTAGACCAGGCCTGGCAGCCAGGTCTGACCTGGTGGTCAGTGCCTAGGTCTGAAGAGAGCTGTTGGAAGCGGAGCCCTGACTGTGAGTCAGTCAAGCTCCCTCCAGCAGTCAGTGCCAGGGACCTGTTGCCCTGCACTGCCTGGGACACCAGCCTGGCAGTTTGGAGAACTTGGCCCCGTGTTATCTACATACCCCAACTGTTTTCTTGGGTTTTTTCATTTTGTCTTGTTTTGTTTTTGAGACAGGGCCTTGCTCTGTGGCCCCGGCTGGAGTGCAGTGGCTCACTGCAGCCTCAACCCCCTGGGTTCAAGCAATTCTCCTGCCTCTGTCTCCGGAGTAGCTGGGATTACAGGTATGTGCCACCATGCCTGGCTAATTTTTGTATTTTTAATAGAGACACAGTTTCACCACGTTGATCAGGCCAGTCTCAAACTCCTGACCTCAAGTGATCCGCCCGCCTCAGCCTCCCAAAATGCTGGGATGACAGGCGTGAGACCCCATGCTCAGCCCCCAAAATGTTTACATGGATAAGTAACAGCTTTTGGTCCCAGGCGGAGTTTGGTGTGAAAGCAGCTTATGTTTCACTTTGGAAAAACTGTGCTCTTCTTCCCATCCAGGAAGCTGCCTGGGTCTGGGCCGTATGTGGATACCTCATGGGTATAAGGGGCTCAGGACCCTGTGTAGAAGCCCAGGACAATGGGAGTGGGAAGGCCACCATGTAGAGAACTGGGTTTCTGTTTGGGCAGGACTAAGAGACGCAGGGCAGCCTTGGACAACCTGCCTATTCTCACTCCTCTTCCCCTTTTCCTGTGCCAGGCACCTCCTGACAACTTGCCTGCCAAAGACCCTGCATCCCAGGCATAAGAGCTCCTACTCTCCCCCTCCTTTCACTTCTGAGCTTCCACAGACTCAGAAAGAACCCACCACGGTGCTGTCTCCTGAGGACAAGGCTAACATCAAGGCGGTCTGGGCGAAGGAGGCCCATGAGAGGCAAGGACCCGCCTCTCCCCGCTCACATTTTGGGTCCAACACCCACTCCAGGGCTCCACTGGCCACCCCTAACCATTCTTGCCCCAGACCCAGCCCCCAGCCCCTCATTCTTTGCTTCCCCCTGAAGCATGTTCCTGAACTTCCTCTCACTTGGTCCTGAGGTATGGCTCAGCCCACATCAAGAAACAATGCAAGTAGGTGGTCGACACGCTGACCAGTGCCACGGCCCACTTAGATGACATGCCCAGTGATTTGTCCGAGCTGAGGCAACTGCACGTCAGCGACCTGTGGGGGGACCCAGGCAACATCAGGGTGAGTTTGGGCCGGGAGGAATCTAGGCTTTGGGGGCAGCTGGTCTTCCTCATAAGACACAGCAGCCCATGCGTTCAGGGAGGTGGAGCACAGCCGGCAGTGGCACCTACGTCCCCTGACTCTCTCCACAGTTCCTGGGTAAATGCCTGCTGGTGACACTGGCCCCTCACACCCTTCCCAGTTTGCCCATGTGGTGCCTCCATGGACAAATTCTTTGCTTTTGTGAGTGCCGTGCTGACCTCCAAATACCATGAAGCCGGAGCGCTGGTGGCCATGCCTCCTGCCCACTGGGCCCCCTCCAGGCCCTCCTCCCCTCCCCGCCCCAGCACTTCCTGATCTTTGAATGAAGTCCCAGTAGGCAGCAGCCTGTGTGTGCCTGGGTTCTCTCTGTCCCTGAATGTGCCAGCCATGGAGGTGTTTTCCTGTCTCAGACCAAGGAACTCTCCGCAGCTGCATGGGGTTGGGGAGGGAGAACTGCAGGGAGTATGGGAGGGGAAGTTGAGGTGGGCCTGCTCAAGAGAAGGTGCTGAACCTGTTCCTGTCCTGAGAGGTGCCAGGCCTGTAGGCAGTGACTCAGGAGCTGGGGAGGAGAGAGGCCTCCCGGGTTCTTCTCAGGGAGTCCCAGCATTGCCACCCTCCTTTGAAATCTCCCTGGTAGAACCCAGTTAAACATACACTCTCCATCAAAACAAGACGAAACAAAACAAACTAGCAAAATAGGCTGTTCCCAATGCAAGTGCAGGTGCCAAAACACTTCTCTCATTCCCACCCCTTCCTGCCAGAGGGTAGGTGTCTGGAGTGAGGGTGCTGGCCCTACCCACGCGTCCTCTGTCATGGGAACCCTCCCAGAGCAGCCCAGTCAGTGGGGAAGGAGGAAGGGGCTGGGATGCTCACAGCCGGCAGCCTACACCCGGGAAGACGCTTCAGCAGAGTACCTTGCGGCCTTACTCCTGCACTTCTCCTGCACTTTATAAGGTGCTTTCAGAACTCACTGTGTGCCCAGCTCTGAGCCCCCAGCTAATTGCCCCACCCAGGGCCTCTGGGACTTCCTGGTGCTTCTGCTTTCCCGTGCTGCCAGCAACTTCTGGAAACGTCCCTGTCCCCGGTGCTGAAGTCCTGGAATCCATGCTGGGAAGTTGCACAGCCCATCTGGCTCTCAGGCCTCCTAAGAACATGAGCAGCAGCACTTCCAGCCCAGCTCCTGTCCCAGAGCAAGCGTCCCCCTCCACACTCACAGTACTGGATCAAGCTTTGGGGAGGGCGGAGAGGGCCCCATCATCACTTTTCTTCTGGACATAGACCTCTGAATTGTTGGGGAGTTCCCTCCCCCTCTCCACCATCCACTCTTCCTCCGCCTCACAGCCCAGAGCATTCTTATTTAAGCATAAACACTTAAAAATATAAACTAAAATCCATCCATGCTTTCACACACACACACACACCCTTTCTTGTGTTACTTAAAGTAGGAGAGAGTCTCTCTTTCCTGTCTCCTCACCCCCACCCCCAAAAGAGACCACAGTGAAGGACTTGGGACTGAGCCCACCGGCCCCATCCTGTGCTGAGGGAACAGCTACAACTACGACTACTGCCGCAGACCCTCTTTTTGGACAAAAATACCATCATACTGTAGATACCTGTGTACAACTTCCTATTCTCTGAACTGTCTCCCCCATATCACTTTCAGCCAGTTCATTCAGCTCTGTGCCATTCCACAGTTTCACTAATTATTACTGCCATTTCATTTTAGTTTTTCAGATGGAGTCTCGCTCTGTCACCCAGGCTGGAGTGCAGTGGTGCGATCTCGGCTCACTAGAACCTCCACCTCCTGGGTTGAAGCGATTCTCCTGCCTCCGCCTCCTAAGTAGCTGGGACTACAGGTGCAGGCCACCACACTTGGCTAATTATTTTTATTTTTAGTAGCGATGGGATTTCACTCTGTTAGCCTCAGGTAATCTGCCTGTCTCAGCCTCCTAAAGTGCTGGGATTACAGGAGTTAGCCACCTCACCTGGCCTCATCGATTATTTCTATTATTTCCGGTTATGATCCTTTGTATTTGTCCTCGTAAGTCATTTGCCTTTTCTTATTAAGATGTAGGAGCTTGGCTGGGCACGGTAGCTCACACCTATAATCCCAGCACTTTGGGAGGCCGAGGTGGGCGGATCATGAGGTCAGGAGATCGAGATCATCCTGGCTAACACGGTGAAACCCCGTCTCTACTAAAAATACAAACTTAGCCCGGCGTAGTGGCGGGTGCCTGTAGTCCCAGCTACTC
>NW_012118511.1:142311-143553 GCF_000951035.1 Colobus angolensis palliatus
GAGAATCACTTAAACCAGGGAGGTGGGAGATTACAGTGAGCTGAAATCGAGTCACTGCACTCCAGCCTGGGCAACAGAGCAAGACTACGTCTCAAGAAAAAAAAAAAAAAAAAACAGATAGATCTCCAAATTATCTTTCTTCTGGCCCTATACTCCCTATCCCTTTCTAGTCCATCAGCCTAACAGAAAAGCCAGAAGACAGGCAACTCAGATGGACCAAAGGCCAACGGACATTTGCAGTGATGTTCAAAGACATGCACCTAGCTGGGCACACGGTGGCCCACACCTGTACTCCCAGCACTTGGAGAGGCTGAGGTGGGAAGACTGCTTCAGCCCAAGAGTTTGACACCAGCCTGAGCAATATAGGGAGACCTTGTCTCTACAAAAATTTAAAAGCTAGCCAGGCATGGTGGTGTGTGCCTGAGGTCCCAGCTATTCAGGACACTGAAGCATGAGAATTGCTTGAACCCAGGAGGCGGAGGTTGCAGTGAACTGAGATCACACCACTGCACTCCAGCCTGGACAACAAGAGCGAAACTCCATTTCAAAAAAAAAAAAAAAAAGCCCCTACATCTTATCATTTTTTTTCTTTCCTTCAGGCTGTGGGCAGAGTCAGAAGAGGGTGGCAGACAGGGAGGGGAAATGAGAAGATCCAATGGGGGAAGCATTGCTAAGCTGGTCGGAGCTACTTCCTTCTCTGCTCAAGGCTCCTGGACATCCAGGGCAGGGCCTGAGTAAGGGTCTTGGGGGGACGGGGCAGGGGGCAGGCTGAAGGATGCCCAGCTGACACACTCTCCAAAGCGAGGTCTTCTGCCAGACCCCCAGGAAATGACTTATCAGTGATTTCTCAGGCTGTTTTCTCCTCAGTACCATTCCCTCTAAAAAATCACTTTTCATGAGCAGGGATGCACTCACTGGCACTCCTGCACCTCTCACCCTTCCCCAGAAGTCCACTCCTTCCTTCCTCACCCTGCAGGAGCTGGCCGGCCTCATCACCCCCATATCTCCCCACCTCCATTCTCCAACCACAGGGGCCTTGCCACCTCTGTCCTTTCTCCTCCCCGAGCCAAGCCTCCTCCCTCCTCTACCTCCTCCACTTAATACATATCCTTAAGTCTCACCTCCTCCGGGAAGCCCCATACTAACCCTGGTCCCCTTGAGTGCCTCGTGCACACCTCCAGACTTCCTCAGGGCCTGTGATGAGGTTTGCACCTCTGCGCCTGCTTGTGTGATGGTTAGAGG
>NW_012118511.1:144628-148103 GCF_000951035.1 Colobus angolensis palliatus
GCCGGGCGTGTCCCCGCGCCCGGAGCATAAACCCTGGCGCGCTCGCGGCCCCGCACTCTTCTGGTCCCCACAGACTCAGAAAGAACCCACCATGGTGCTGTCTCCTGCTGACAAGAGCAACGTCAAGGCCGCCTGGGGTAAGGTCGGCGGGCACGGTGGCGAGTATGGCGCGGAGGCCCTGGAGAGGTGAGGCTCCCTCCGCTGCTCCGACCCGGGCTCCTCGCCCGGCTTGACCCACCGGTCACCCGCAACCGTCCTGGCCCCGGACCCAAACCCCACCCCTCACTCCGCTTCTCCCCGCAGGATGTTCCTGTCCTTCCCCACCACCAAGACCTACTTCCCCCACTTCGACCTGAGCCACGGCTCTGCCCAGGTTAAGGGCCACGGCAAGAAGGTGGCCGACGCGCTGGCCAACGCCGTGGCGCACGTGGACGACATGCCCAACGCGCTGTCCGCGCTGAGCGACCTGCACGCGCACAAGCTTCGGGTGGACCCGGTCAACTTCAAGGTGAGCGGCGGGCCGGGAGCGATCTGGGTCGAGGGGCGGGATGGCGCCTTCCTCGCAGGGCAGAGCATCCCGCGGGTTGCGGGAAGTGCAGCGCAGGCGGCGGCTGCCGGCCCTCGGCCCCACTGACCCTCTTCTCTCCACAGCTCCTGAGCCACTGCCTGCTGGTGACTCTGGCCGCTCACCACCCCGCCGAGTTCACCCCTGCGGTGCACGCCTCCCTGGACAAGTTCCTGGCTTCTGTGAGCACCGTGCTGACCTCCAAATACCGTTAAGCTGGAGCCTCGGTGGCCCTGCTTCTTGCCCCTTGGGCCTCCCGCCAGGCCCTCCTCCCCTTCCTGCACCCGTACCCCCTGGTCTTTGAATAAAGTCTGAGTGGGCGGCAGCCTGTGTGTGCCCGAGTTTCTTCCCTCAGCGAAGGTGCCAGGGATGGGCGTGGACAGCAGCTGGGACACACATGGTAGGACCTCTCTGCAGCTGGATAGGGTAGGAAAGGGCAGGGGCGGGAGGAGGGGAGAGAGGAAGGAAGTTGAGCCACCGCAAAGTCCAGCTGGAAAACCGCTGGACCCTAGCGCGCTCTGAGGATGCATTTGCTCTTGCCTGAGTTTCATTCCCAGGCCTTTCAGATTCAATGCAGGTTTGTTGAAATAATGAATGTATCCATCTTTACATTTCTAGGCACTCTTGTGCCAAGAACTGGCTGGCTCTCTGCCTGAGACCTCACTGGTTTCCCAGAGGTCCTCCCAGATATGGGTGGTGGGTAGGTTAGGGAAGTCCCATTCCAGCGCGGCTGCTTTGATCCCCCATTGTCCCCACTAGTCTCCGTAAAACCTCCCAGATACAGGCACAGTTTAGATGAAATCAGGGGTGAGGGGCGCAACTGCAGGCCCCAGACAATTCAATAGGGGTTCCCCTTTCACCCCCAGGCCATCCTAGGATGCTCAGAAGGATCCAGACACTGATGCCCTGGGGCTGGCGAGGTCAGGAGGTTGTCTCTGGGCCCAGCTCAGGGCTCAGCTCAGCACCCACTCAGCTCCCCTGAAGCTGGGGAGCCTGTCCCATTGTGACTGGAGAGGAGAGCCGGGCCACGGAGTCCTGGCTAGAAGGTCCCTCCTCCCTGCAGTGTATTTTCTCTTTGCTGAGCAGGCTCTCAGTGCCTGGGGTATCAGAGGGAGGGTTCCCAGACCTCGCAGCCATAAAGCCCTGGCCCTCAACTGATAGCAGTATCTTTTCTTCCCTGAGCCCATGAATTGCCCTTGGTAAATACCTATGGCAGGCCCTCTGCCTGCGTTTGTGATGTCCTTCCCACAGCCTGTGGGTACAGTATCAACTCTCAGGAAGATAGTGTCTTCATTATTTCATCAGGAAGGATGGAGTTCTGACCTAAAGGTAAAAATATGTCAAATGTACCTCAGTGGGCTGGTTGCAGTACAGCAGTATTTACAATTAATTGATCAGAATGAGTTATAAATTTATTGTTTCCTTCTCTACTCCTGCTGCTTCAGTTGACTAAGCCTAAGAAAAAATTATAAAAATTGGCCGGGCGCGGTGGCTCATGCCTGTAATTGCAGCACTTTGGGAGGCTGAGGCAGGTGGATCACCTGAGGTCAGGGGTTCAAGACCAGCCTGACCAACATGGTGAAACCCTGTGTCTACCAAAAACACAAAAATTGGCCGGGTGCGGTGACTCATGCCTGTAAACCCAGCACTCTGGGAGGCGGAGGTTGCAGTGAGTCAAGATCGCCCGATTGCACTCCAGTTTGGGCAACAAGACCAAAACTCCGTCTCAAAATAAATAAATAAAATAAAATAAATTAGCCCAGCGGCTGGGCACGGTGGCTCACGCCTGTAATCCCAGCACTTCGGGAGGCCAAGGCAGGGCAGATCACAAGGTCAGGAGTTCGAGACCAGCCTGGCCAATATGGTGAAACCCCATCTCTACTAAAAATACAAAAAATTAGCCGGGTGTGATGGCACGCGCCTGTAATCCTAGCTACACGGGAGGCTGAGGCAGGAGAATCACTTGAACTCAGGAGGCAGAAGTTGCAGTGATCCGAGATCACACCATTGCACTCTAGACTGGGCAACAAGAGCGAAGCTCCATCTCAAAAAGAAAAAATTATAAAAATTATACATCAGTAGATGAATGGGTAAATAAAACATGGTGGTCTACACATACAAGCAAATATTATTCGGCCATAAAAAGAAATGAAGCACTGATAGGATGTAGCTACACCTTGAAAATATTTGACAAGTAAAAGAAGCCAGACACCAAAGGTCACATACTGCATGACCCCATCTATATGCAATATCCACTACAGCCAAATCCATAGGAACCAAAAGCAGATCAGTGGCTGCTGGGGCCAGAGTTACTGTTAATGAGTACAGAGTTGGCGTTTGGGATGATGAAAAAGCTCTGACCTAGATAGTGCTGATGGTTGCATAACACTGTAAATGTTCTTAGTATCACCAAATTTTACACCTGAAAAATGGCTAAAATGATCATTTATGTCGATTTTAGCACAATTTTTTTAAAACAAAAAAGCTATAAGGGGTAAAGCAGAGTGAGTGTTGCATACACATTTACTATTATTCTTGGGTTATATCCCAGGCACTCAGTAAACGTTCATTGCCCTGAAGAAACACTGCTACGAGTCAGGCACCTGACAGTTGTTACCCGTTTAATCCTCACAATCTGAGAAGAAATTGTCACCCTCATTTTATATAATAAATGAGGAAATAGACTCGGGCAAGTGTCACAATAGACTCAAGAGGCAGAATAAACTGACTTCCAATGACAAATCCATGCCGAAATTCAGTGTTACAATAATACACATGGCCGGGCGCGGTGGTTCACGCCTGTAATACCAGAACTTTGGGAGGATGAGGCGGATCACCTGAGGTCGGGAGTTTGAGATCAGCCTGACCAACATGGTGAAACCGTGTCTCTAATAAAAATACAAAATTGGT
>NW_012118511.1:148718-150844 GCF_000951035.1 Colobus angolensis palliatus
CCCTCCGGGGCCCTCCCTCCCCAAGCCCCCCGGACGCGCCTCACCGCCGTTCCTCTCGCAGGACCTTCCTGGCCTTCCCCGCCACGAAGACCTACTTCTCCCACCTAGACCTGAGCCCCGGCTCCGCCCAGGTTAGAGCACACGGCCAGAAGGTGGCGGACGCGCTGAGCCTCGCCGTGGAGCGCCTAGACGACCTACCCCGCGCGCTGTCCGCTCTGAGCCACCTGCACGCTTGCCAGCTGCGAGTGGACCCAGCCAGCTTCCCGGTGAGCGGCTGCCGTGCTGGGCCCCTGTTCCCGGGAGGGCTCCGGCGGGGCGGGTGCGGGGGGCATGTGGGGCGGGTGCAGGCAAGTGAGCCTGGCGCGCTCGCCGCAGCTCCTGGGCCACTGCCTGCTGGTGACCCTCGCCCGGCACTACCCCGGAGACTTCAGCCCCGCGCTGCAGGCGTCGCTGGACAAGTTCCTGAGCCACGTGATCTCTGCGCTGGCTTCCGAGTACCGCTGAGCTGTGGGTGGGTGGCCGTGTGACCCCCAGGCGATCTTCCCCGTGTATGAGTAAAGCCTCCCCAAGGCGCAGCCTTCTTGCCGTGCTCTCTCGAAGGCAGGACGCGAGAAGGCGGCGCCGCCCCGCCCCACGGAAAAGCGAGGGTCTGGGGCGCACCCCCAGTGCCCAGATCCAGGCGCGCCTCGTCCCACCCCCAGGAGGTTTGGGGCCTCGGCCACGGGGGCACCGACCTGCGTGCGGTCTGACCCTCCCGAGTGCGGTGGCAGGTGGGGGCCGCGGGTCGCCCCGGGCGGCGGGCTGCGAGGGCGGCCGATTCTGCCCATCCCGAGCCCCCTGCGAGAACTCCGCACCTGCAGCGTGAACGCGCGCGGGCGGCGTCAGGACCCGGGGCCGACTCGGAACAGGTTAGGGAACAGCACCCCCTCCCGGCGCGAGTCGGTACCTGCGCAACGCGCAGCCCGCTAATGGCTCCACAGCTGTGGCCTGCAACTGGGGACCTGGGGTGCCAGGGGCGTTGCGGTGGGGGAGGTGGGACAAGCCCCAGCACCTAGCCACGTAGCAGGCAAGGTGGACCAGGAGCCGACCCAGAACCACTACGCAGAGGGAAGCTAGGCCTTCTTTTTTATATTTGTCCACATAAAACCAATCATGGTCATTGTAGAACTTCCGAAAACAACGCTTGCTGCACCTTCCTGTGTATCCCAGGTCCAGGAACGGGTGCAGCACATCCTTCAGCTCCCACTTGACACGTGGCAAACTGTTATGTGTAAACAAGAACAGGACATGGCTGTCACATCCAAGAGCACATGTGTAACACAGACACACACACACACACACACACACACACACACGGCAGAGACAGGCCCCACCCAGACCCCTAACATTTAATGCGTAGCTGTTCCAGTCTTTGTAGGCACATGTAGAGATGCTTTTCCTCAGAAATGGTATATTCTCGAGGTGACACTGAGAAGTGGACAGGCCGGGCGCAGTGGCTCATGCCTGTAATCCCAGCACTCCGGAGGCAAAGGTAAGCAAATCACTTGAGGCCAGAAGTTCGAGACCAGCCTGGGTAACATGGTGAAACCCCGTGTTTACTAAAAATACAAAAATTAGCTGGGTGTGATGGTGTGCGCCTGTAATCCCAGCTTCAGGAGGATGAGGCAGGAGAATGGCTTGAACCCAGAAGGCGGAGGCTGCGGTGAGCAGAGATCACACCACTGCACTGAGAGACAGAGCAAGACTCCATCTCAAAAAAAAGGGGAGGGGAGGAGCTGAAGAAAATATTTGCTACACGTGGCAGATAACATTTCTACTACATTTGATCTCCGGGCCAGGCATGGTGGCTCACGCCTGTAATCCCAGCACTTTGGGAGGCAGAGGCAGGTGGATTAACTGAGGTCAGGAGTTTTGAGACCAGCCTGGCCAACATGGTGAAACCCCTTCTCTACTAAAAATACAAAAATTAGCCGGACGTGGTGGTGGGCACCTGTAATCCCAGCTATTCAGGAGGCTGAGGCAGGAGAATCACTTAAACCAGGGAGGTGGGAGATTACAGTGAGCTGAAATCGAGTCACTGCACTCCAGCCTGGGCAACAGAGCAAGACTACGTCTCAAGAAAAAAA
>NW_012118511.1:152659-162212 GCF_000951035.1 Colobus angolensis palliatus
AGTGAGTCGGAGGTTGGAGTCAGCTGAGATCTCGCCACTGCACTCCAGCCTTGTGACAGAGCGAGACTCCGTCTTAAAAAAAAAAATAAGAAAAGAAAACCTGTCCCCTAGCCCACCCATGAGTCCCCCTCTGCTGGGAACCACAAGGTTGGGTCCACGTTCTAGTTTCTCTGTCCTTGGGGTAGCTCGAGTCAGTCTGACCCCAATCATCCTGTGTGCTCCCAGAGCACAGGACCCGCAGGTGCTGCACCTTTGCACACAGGAGCAAGCACCTGGAGCCCAGGAGGCTCAGGGGCCCTGGGGAAGCATCAGGCTCTCAGATTCCTGTAACTAGGTGTGGACACCCTCTTGGGCCTGGGATTACATCGGGAGCATCACTGAAGTTGGAAGAGCCAGACTCCATCCGCCCTGGAGATGTGGAGGTTGGAGGGAGCTGGCCCTGGCTCAAGGGCTCAGCCCACTTGGTACAGAACCCACCCAGAGGGGCAGATCTAGGGGAGCAGCTGTGGGCCCTCCACACTGTTGGGGAGACTCATAGGTCCACTCAAGTCCAGGGTAATTTGCACTCTGCCTTTGTTTCTCTTTTTTTGAGATGGAGTCTTGCTCTGTCACCCAGGCTGGGGTGCAGTGGTGCGATCTTGGCTCACTGCAACTTCCAGCTCCCGGGTTCAAGCGGATCTCCTGCCTCAGCCTCCCAAGTAGCAGGGATTTACAGGTGCCTGCCACCGCGTCTGGCTAATTTTTTGTATTTTGAGTAGAGATGGAGTTTCACCATGTTGGCCAGGACAGTCTCAACCTTGTGATCCACTTGGCTCAGCCTCCGAAAGTGCTGGAATTGCAGGCGTGAGCCACCGCGCCCCGCCGCATTCTGCCTTTTCAAAGCCACCCCTGCACAGGTGCTGATGAAGGCTGCACAAGGATGTAGATACACTTCAGGCCATTGAACTGTACACTGACAAAGTGTTACAACAGCACGTTTTATGCACACTTTACTCCATCCTGGCCGGGCGCGGTGGCTCATGCCTATAATCCCAGCACTTTGGGAGGCCGAGGCAGGCGGATCTTGAGGTCAGGAGATTGAGACCATCCTGGTGAACACAGTGAAACCCCATCTCTACTAAAACAAACAAACAAACAAACAAAAATTAGCCGGGTGTGATGGTGGGCACCTGTAGTCCCAGCTACTCAGGAGGCTGAGGCAGAAGAATGGCGTGAACCCGGGAGGCAGAGCTTGCAGTGAGCCAAGTCCGTGGCACTGCACTCCAGCCTGGGTGACAGGGTGAGACTCTGTCTCAAAAAACGGTAAATGAATAAAAAATAAAAATAAATTTTTTATTTATAAATTTTTATTTATTTTATAAATTTTTATTTATAAAAAAATTATTTTAAAATTTATTTAAAAAATTATGGTCAACGCGGCTCTGGCTCCAGGCTGCCACCCCATCCACCAAAGGATGCTACCCCAGATAGGGGTCCTCGGCCTGCTCCAGCACCTGCCTGTCCCATGATCGCTGTATACTGGGGTAGGAAACGGCCTCAGCTCTCATCCACATCCTCCTCTTCTCCCCTCAGGACTACCCTTAACCTACTCAGGGATTTGGTCAAGGCCCATGTGCTCCCCAAGCCCAAGGTGACCCTGTTCAGGAGGCAAAGGTGGCACCAGGCCAGCCCCTGTCCAGCTAGTTTAGCATTGACAGCACCTACCAAACAGAGCCATTTACCTTAAAAAAAAAAAATCACTGCCAGCTGTGGTGACTCACACCTGTAATCCCAGTGCTTTGAGAGGCTGAGGTGAGAAGACTGCTTGACCCCAGGAGTTCCCAAGAATATCCTGAGCAACATAGTCAGCCCCGTCTCTACAAAAAAATAAAAAATTAGCCAAGTGTGGTAGTGCACGCCTATGTCCCAGCTACTTGGAGGCTGGGGCAGGAGGAACACTTGAGTGCAGAAGTTCCAGGCTACAGTGAGCCACGACTGCACCACTGCACTCCAGCATGGGTGACAAAGCAAGATCGTCTCAAAAAAAAATAAATAATTCTGGCCAGGCACAGAGGCTTATGCCTATGATCCTAGCACTTTGGGAGGCCGATGCGGGTGGATCACGAGGTCAGGAATCTAAGACCAGCCTGGTCAAGACGGTGAAACCGTCTCTACTAAAAATACAAAAATTAGCAGGCATGGTGGCAGGCCCCTGTATTCCCAGCTAGTCAGGAGGCTGAGGCACAGGTTGCAGTGAGCCAAGATCGCACCATCCACACTCCAGCCTGGGAGACAGCGAGACTCCGTCTCCAGACTCCCAAATGTCTGGAGAGGCCCCCTTCTCTTCTGTTCTCCTCCAGCCTGGGCTACAGGCCAAGGTGGTGCCCTGTGGGTGGAGACAAGGGCCTGTTCCACCTGACACTACAGACTTCTTCATATGGGAGGGATACACTTCCAAACCCACATACCTCCTAGTAGCCACCTTCAGCGAGATTTACTGGTACTGCTGTGGAAAAGAAGGACTCACTGTATTAGATGAAAGAAGTGAAAACGTGGGTCTCCTATAGCGGACTCTGACAGCAGAACCTGGTGTGGGTTATTTGGGAGTAGAGAGAAGGGAGGGAGAAAGAGCTGTCATGGGTGGTATCAGCAAAACTGCACTGGGGGCACGAAACTCAGTTTGGTCAGCACCACCTGGCAGGTGTACTAAGAGCCCACCCGACTGTCCCTGCATGGTAGAGAGGAAGGAGCACCTCTCCCCGCACGGTTGGTGCCCCGGACGGCTGCACCAGCATGAGGCTACCAGGGACAGCCGAGGACACCGATGCTGCATCCCAGGAGGACCTGTCCCCTTCAGCTGTAATCAGCAGATACAGGGGACAGGATGTGAGTACTGAGGGCCAGGGGCACAGCACCTTTTCTGTAACCCCACGCCCTGACCAAAAAAGAAAAAGAAAAAGCGAAAAACAACTATTTGTCTACACATACAAATGTATGCCCAGATGGAAAAAGATCCAAATGACTCACAGTAGTAATGGCTCTGAGGGTGAGGCTGTCTGCTTAAGCCCCAGGGAAACCCAGGGTGCAAACCAACCCTCATCACCCAGGCAGCCACAGCCATGACCACAACGTGGGCTTGGGAACAGCGAGCCCAGACCCAGCCACTCCCTCCCAGAAGACAGGAGGAAAGTTCACGTGCTGAGTAAGGACCTGAGTCCCACGTGCAGGAAAAGGTGCGGGTGAGGGACACCAACGCGGGTGAGGGACACCAACGCGGGTGAGGGCACCAACCCGGGTGAGGGCACCAACGCGGGTGAGGACACTAACGCGGGTGAGAGACACCAACGCGGGTGAGGACACCAACGCGGGTGAGGGCACCAACACAGTGACGACACCAACACGGGTGAGGGACACCAACGCGGGTGACGGCTCCCAAGCACAGCATCAATCCCAAGTGACTCCTGCACAGGGTGGCCCCTTCCACCCTCCTTTCCTTGGAGACAGCTGGCCGGGCAAGACCTGTGTCACAGGCTGGCAGAGCAGCCCACCTACCCATTTGTCCTCCTGGAGGGGATAGCCTGTGGCAGGAGAGCCCAGAGCAGGGACACCAGCTACATCATGATGCTGGTGGCGAGAAGACCCAGAACACAGCACCTGTGTGTGCCCACTGAGCCAACCAGCTCAAAGGTGGCATCTGTACCTCTGCAGAAACAGAGCGGATGAGGATGACTATGTGTTAACAATGGAACCTCAAGAATTCCCTCCAAAAAATCTCCCACAAAGTGAAAAAGGGAAGGAGCTCCCATCCTCTACACATTAGTCAGCAGTTACCCTTTTCAGAGGGCTTCATTTTGGGTGTTTGTGATGTTTTGAGACACAGGCTCGCTGTCGCCCAGGCTGGATGCGATCTCGGCTCACTGCAACCTCCAGCTCCCGGGTTCAAGCGATTCTCCTGTCTCAGCCTCCCAAGTAGCTGTGATTACAGGTCTCCACCACCATATCCGGCTAATTTTTGTAGTTTGGATAGAGACAGGGTTTCACCATGTTGGCCAGGCTGGTCTCAAACTCCTGACCTCAAGTGATCTGCCTCCCAAAGTGCTGGGATTACAAGCGTGAGCCACTGCACCCGGCCCTTCATTTTGGTATCTACCTGATGTAAAGCAGGTACATTAGAAAGAACGGAGAGGTGAGTAACATAATCAGCTCACATGGGACATGAGACAAACCACCTTTTTTTTTTTTCTTTTTTTTTGAGACAGGGTTTTCCTCTGTCACCCAGGCTGGAGTGCAGTGGCGGAATCAAGGTTTGCCTCAGCCTCCTGGGCTCAAAAGATCCTCCTGCTTCAGCCTTCTGAGTAGTAGCTGGGACTACAGGCATGTGTCACCACGCCCAGCCCCATAGGTCTCTGTTTTGTGCTAGTACCTTCAAAAGGGGAAGTGCGGTGTAACTCACCTGAGTCCCAAGTTAAGGCTGTGGTAGCAGCTGACCAGACAAGACAGCTTTTCCTAAATAAATGAAGGCAGAACGGGAGCCCCTCTCTCCTCCCCATTGGAGATGGGCAGCTCAGACACTCAGAAGGTTGTGTGGGACAGAGCAAACAGCATGCACACCTGGGTCCCATCAGTCAGGTGCAGGGCATAGGAAGTGCCCTGCCATCTACTGGATGCCAGAAGACAAGACATGGCCCACGAGTAAGTCATGGTTTCTGTGAGGCGATGGTGGCATTGGCACCGGGTCACAGTGAAGAGCCTCTAAGCAGAAGACAGCAGAGAGCCCACTGCAGCCTCAGGAGGCAGTCGTCAGATTTATTTATTCCTACTCAACATGACCCCAGAACACAGGAGCAACTCTGTACAATTCTAGAAACTCACAGCTAGCTCCAAAACAATAGAAATTTTAAACTACAAAAGATGAGTTGTATTCAGCAAATATAAAGGGTAATTTTAGACTGTGTGAACGTTTATCAGACTATTTACAGCACCCGGGAGACGGGTTCAGATCTCGCCGGCCTCCTTCTCTTCTGACCTCCGTGAAGCCATCTTCCCGTTGGAGCTCTCGAGCCTCCAGTCCGGGGGCCCTCGCTCGCTCCGCCCGCTCTCCCAGGACTCCTCTCTGGACGCCCGCTCTCTGGAGAACCTGGGAAATGGGAACCAGAGGCTCAGTGGAGGCTGCTGCCCCACGTCTGCTGGCCGCTCCGGTACGACGATGGACCTGCAGACCAGGCCAGCATCCCCCACGCCCGGACACCCCCCAGAGGCCAGCCAGACTTGCCACCACATATGGAGTGTTAAACAGCCATTAAAAAGTGACCTTTGCAAAGATTTTTAATAAGGAGAGCCTTCGCTGTAACATAAACAGTGCAAAGGAGAATACAACACTATATACACAGAACATGACACTACAATGGAAAAAAAACACAATGGAAAAAAAATATCAAAAACAAAAACCAAAACAGAGGTAAGCAGGGCCTGGTGAGGACGTAAGTCTCAGGCACTCTGTTTGGATGCGACAGTGCACAGGCCCAGGGTGCAGGCTGGTGCACATACAGCCCCTGCAGCAACACCTGGAGCCGCGTGAGCTCCTCCACAGCCCTCTCACCTCTTCCCAGACCTGAGTCCCATTCGCGACTCCCCAGCCCTACTCCTGAGTGTGAGCCCAGCCCCATCCCCACCAGACATGGCCCTCAGCAGACCCTGGGAACACAGAGAAGGGCTCACTCCTGGTTGCAGCTACCGAAGGAGTCAGAGTAGTTACTTGTATTTCGCACTCCGGTCCCGGGAAGCCCGACGATGTCCCCGGCTGTGGCTCCGGGAACGGCTGCGGTGGCGCCGATGTCTATCTCGGGACCGGGACCGGGACAACTTCCGTCGCTCTCGGGAGGTAGATCTTGACCGCCTCCGACGCCGATCCCGGGAGCGTGACCTGAAAAATCAGAAAGTTCTGAGGCTGAGACTCTACAGGTGCCAACACTACCAGGGCCCCACCCCTCAGCAGATTCTGCTCACTCCTTTACTGACATTTTCCCCTTTACTCCCACAAATTTGGGTTTAAAATATTTCCATCAGTTCATCTCCAATGGTTAGGACCTTTCCAATGAGGCCTCCTGAAAACATCTGGCCTGGATACTCCTGTCACCCTGCAGGCCCCGACCTTCCCTCTCATTAACAGTGGGAATCCTCCATGGCACCAAGCAACCCCTTGCCCTGTGCCCTTCACAAGCCAGCCCTACCTGCCAGATAACATTTGTAAAGGCATAAACATTAAATGTTAAGAAAAATGCTTATGGAAAGAGATACTTGACTGACATTTTAATGGACCTGGAAACCTACCTCCTGCGATCTCTGGTTCTTGATCCCGACCTAAAAGGGGGAAAAAAAAGATGAACAAGGCCAGGCATGGTGGCTCACACCTGTCATCCCAGCACTTCGGGGAGGCCAAGGTGGGCGATCACCTGAGGTCATGAGTTGGAAACCAGCCTGGCCAACGTGGTGAAACCCCGTCTCTACTGAAAACGCAAAAACTGGCCAAGTGTGGTGGCGGGCACCTGTAATCCCAGCTACTCAGGCAGCTGAGACAGGAGAATCACTTGAACCCAGGAGGCAGAGGTTGCAGTGAGCTGAGATCGCACCACTGCACTCCAGCCTGGGCAACAAGAATAAAACTTTGTCTCAAAAAAAAAAGTGAATGACTTCCTGAAAGCAGCTGTTCCTCACCCTCTCAGGGCTGGGGGAGGGGGAGGGCTCCATGTATCAGAAGGGAGGCACTGCTCCCAAAAGCCTACTGTGTTCGAGCTGCCTGTACGTTCCCAGTTTGAATGGGAAGTGCCACTGCCACTGCTCCCATCCCCACAGCCGCTCTGTGGCAGCCGCTCTGTGGCACACTCAGTGTCACCTGAGCCTCACAGAGAGGGCCACATCCGAGCATCAGACGCAGCCTTTTAACATTACAAGGGCCATGAAAAGTCTGCACCGACTGTGCTGCGCCCAGTCCTACAAATGACTCTCCAGTCTTTACACCCAAGTCCTATAAATAATTCTCCAGTCTTTACAACAGACTCCAGCACAGAACGTGCAGCCGGTAAGTGGGGCACACTAAAACACCAAAAAGTGAAAGCAAAGCCGTTAAGTTCCAGACACAGGCTTCCTGCCAGGTGAGAGTCATCAGCTCATTCTGCCACACAACCAGCATCTGAAAAAGGCAAGCTATGAGGCCTCATTTTGTGCCCATAAGCCATTACGGTCAAGCGGCCCCATGTACACCCACAACACGCATGGCCTAAACATGACAGTGCATGTAAAAATGTCCAACCCCATGCAAAAAATGGATTGTGTGTTTTGCTTAATATTTTTTTCTAGACTGTTTAAGTTTCTGTGCAATCAGAATCTCCTGCTGGATGATTAAAATAACAAACAGCTGGGCACAGTGGCTCACGCCTGTAATCCCAGCATTTTGGGAGGCCGAGGTGGGGGAATCATGAGGTCAAGAGATCGAGACCAGCCTGGTCAACATGGTGAAACCCCGTCTAGACTAAAAATACAAAAATTAGCTGGGCATGATGGCGCAGGCCTGCAGTCCCAGCTACTCGGGAGGCAGAGACAGGAGAATTGCTTGAACCCAGCGGGTGGAGGTTGCAGTGAGCCGAGATCGCACCACTGCACTCCAGCCTGGCAACAGAGCGAGACCCTGTCTCAAAAACAAACAAACAACAAACACAATAAACATTCACCCTGAGTTATGCCCTGAGGAATTCTTTCAGGAAAAGTGGTTTGGGAACCTTCCTGGACAACGAGTTGTGTCCAAAAAGATGTGGTTACTTCTGGCTCCTATCTCTTCTTTGAACTCCAATCAGACTCAAAAGCCCCACCTCAAGACGGCCTCTCAAGCTGAGTGTGGCCAGAGGCATCTTCTACTTCCCACCTCTTCCCACTGCAATACACCATACCCAGCCTTCCAACCTCACCAAGCAGCAACTCCAGGCCAAAAACCAGGAGACCAGCTTCATTTCCTCCTCTGTACACTTCACACACTACCAGCGAATCCCATCAGTTCTATCCCACAACTTCCCCGGACTCTTTCCGCCCCTTACCTGGCTTCAACTGCCACCTCCTCCATCTGGATTCTCCTACCCAGCTCCCCAAGGTCCTGCTGCTTCCACGCCAGCCCAGCACGCTTGCCAAAGGGGAGTAGGCACCACCCCCCTCTGTAAACAGGTGTCCAACAGCCCCACAGCACTCAGTAAATCAACAGCAATGCCCACACACAGCCTTCAACAGCTTGGATCCCTTACCTGACTGCCATGCACACACAGCCCTGGGCTGGGCCGCGTTTTGTTGGACTGAATCATATGTTGTTTACTTTTCTTTTTTTTGGGACGGAGTCTCGCTCTGTCTCCTAGGCTGGAGTGCAGTGGCCGGATCTCAGCTCACTGCAAGCTCCGCCTCCCAGGTTCACGCCATTCTCCTGCCTCAGCCTCCGGAGTAGCTGGGACCACAGGCGCCCACCACCGCGCCCGGCTAATTTTTTGAAGTTTTTAGTAGAAACAGGGTTTCACTGTGTTAGCCAGGATGGTCTCGATCTCCTGACCTCGTGATCCACCCGCCTCAGCCTCCCAAAGTGCTGGGATTACAGGCGTGAGCCACCGTACCTGGCCTCCTTTTTTTTTTTTCTTGAGATGGAGTCTCACTCTGTTGGCCAGGCTGGAGTGCAGTGGCACGATCTTGGCTCACTACAACCTCTGCCTCCTGGGTTCAAGTGATTCTCCCACCTCAGCCTCCAAGTAGCTAGGATTACAAGTGCCTGCTGGCACACCCAGCTAATTTCTGTATTTTTAGTACAGACGACGTTTCACCATGTTGGCCAGGCTTGTCTCAAATGCCTGACCTCAAGTGATCTGCCCACCTCGGCCTCCCAAAGTGATGGGATTACAGGCGTGAGCCACGAGGCCTGGCCTTACTACTTTCCTTAATAATGGCCCTGACTATTCCAAGCAACAGTGGAACGGACAGACAAGGGAATGCCAGAGGCCAGTGCAGCTCATTCACTGCCAGCCTCAGGCTCACCTCCTGCTCAGACGCTCCTCCCGCTCCCTCTCCTCTCTCCTCCTCAAGCGATCCTGATTTCTCTTCTCCTGCTTTTCAGCGACAGTTTTCTAAATAAATGAAACAAAAAATGAGGGAAGAGCAAGTTATACAAACCAGAGTGTGAATGCTACTTAACAAAGCAGCTTTACATAAGCTCAGTATTGGTAATTTAAAAATTGAAGAGACACTTTAAGGAAATGGGAACACTTTTTTTTTTTTTGAAACGGTGTCTCACTGTCACCAGGCTGGAGTGTAGTGGTGCAATCTCGGCTCACTCCAACTTCCACCTCCCAAGTTCAACCGATTCTTCTGCCTTGGCCTCGCACAGGCGCACGCCACCACGCCCACCTAATTTTTGTATTTTTAGTAGAGATGGGGTTTCACCATGTTTGCCAGGATGGTCTTGACCTCTTGACCTGGTGATCCGCCCGCCTCAGCCTCTCAAAGTGCTGGGATTACAGGCATGAGCCACCGGGCCTGGCCAACACATTCA
>NW_012118511.1:163222-165218 GCF_000951035.1 Colobus angolensis palliatus
CCTCAGCCTCCCAAAGTGCTGGGATTACAGGGATGAACCACCGCGCCCAGCCACTTTTTTTTGGAAACAGGGTCTTGCTCTGTTCAACCAGGCTGGATGGAGTGCAGTGGCACAATCACAGCTCACTAGAACCTCAACTTCCCAGGCTCAAGCCTCCTGAGTAGCTGGGACTATAGGAGTGTGCCAGCATGGCGGACTAATCCTTAAACATTTTTTATAGAGACGGGATCTTGCTATGTTGCCCAGGCTGGACTTGAACTCCTCAGCTCAAGCAATCTTCCTACCTTGGCCTCCCAAAGTGCTGGGGTTACAGGCCTGAGCCACCCAGCCTATCATTAGATTTTAACAATTTGGTAACAACTGTCTATTCTAAGTGGTGCTATACTTCTAACTCACAGGGAATTGATCACATTGTTTCAAACCAACCCAGATAGCTAGGAGACTCCACAAACTTTAGGGTAAAAAAGAACAGACATATCTGATCAAACACATCTTGCTACTGGGAGCAGAATCCCTACAGCCAAAAAGCAGCCCAACCTCAGGGTGCTGGGTGCTACGCTGGCTTCAGACCAAACTGAGTTAGAGGACAGCAGGCCGGGGGGGTGGACCACAAATCCTTTGCAACTGGCTTTCAACACACGATGACGTGAATCATCAGGCTTGATTAAGAAAGCAATGTAAGGGGGAGGAGGCTATGAGAAACCTCACCAGTGAAAACACCATCAACGCAAGCTGAGTGGAAAAGCACCGGGCACCGTTCTGTGTAACCCCTACTCCCAATATCAACTCTAAGGCATTTAATGCCCCTCATCTGTGCCAAGTGGAGCCCCGAGTGGAAGCAAGTCAGAGCCAGTAAGACAAAGAATCACTAGTCTTCTCCGTCCAGAGAGCCACGATGGCATGAGGATAATCGTCCATACCCAGTGTGGATGAGAGCACGGTCCCCACAAGGGCACGGCAAGGATGGAAAGCTGGCTGACTGGCATCTGCAGCTCCAAAGCTCCACCCATGCTCATCCTGTGTCTGGAGCAGGGCACACATGGATGGACACCTTTAAGGTTATGTTTAAGGATGGCATTAAAGCCAGGTATGGTGGCTCATGCCATTTCAGTACTCTGGGAGGCTGAACTGGGAGGATCGTGTGAGGCCAGGAGTTTGAGACCAGCCCCGGAAACATAGTAAGACCTCCTGTCTAAAAAAAGGAAAAATTAGCCGGATGTGGTGGTGCATGCCTATAGTCTCAGCTACTCAGGAGACTCAGGATGGAGGATCACTTGAGTCCAGGAGTTCCAGCTTACAGTGACAATAAGCTATCAGCTACCATCACATCATTACACTCCACCCTGGGTGCCAGAGGGAGACCCTGTCTCTGAAAACAAAACAAAAACAATCCTCTATTGTCTAGGTTGGAGTGTAGTGGCGTGATCACAGCTCACTGCAGCCTGCAGCCTTGAGCTCAAAGGTCCAAACAATCCGCTCGCCTCAGCCTCCTGAGTAGCTGGAACTACAGGCACACACCACCATGCTTGGCTAATTTTTAAATTTTTGGTAGAGACAGTGTCTCCTTATGTTGCCCACGCTGGTCTCAAACTCCTGCATTCAATCAATTCTCCTGCCTTGGCCTCCTAAAGACTGGAATTACAGGCGTGAGCTACCACACCCAGCCTCAAGGATGGCATTTAAAAAAAAAAAAAAACTAAGGATTGGCCAGGGGCAGTGGCTCGTGTAATCCCAGCACTTTGGGAGGCCAAGGAAGGTGGATACCTCTGGGAGTACTGTGAGTGAAGCCTCCTCTAATCAGGGCATAGAACTCCTACACTCATTATCATTAAGATGAGCACTTCCAAATATTTTGCACTGTTACTTTAATAATTATTTATCAAAATCTATAATACAAGTTGTGTTGTTTTGGTCAACTCTTGCTGCAAATGATAAAACAAGCTGTCTAGGCCAGGCGCAGTGGCTCAAGCCTGTAATCCCAGCACTTTGGGAGACC
>NW_012118511.1:165768-167097 GCF_000951035.1 Colobus angolensis palliatus
AAAAAAAAAAAAAAAAACAAGCTGTCTAAGTTAATGCTTCTTAAAGTAGAAGGGAAAAATATTTCACAATATTCACATTTCTAACGCAGAAATACACATTAAGGAAATATATGACTTGCAGATATTAAAAAAAATACTACATTAGGCCAAGCACTGTGGCCCACATCTGTAAACCCAGCACTTTGGGAGGCAGAGGCGGGTGGATTACCTGAGTTCAGGAGTTCGAGATCAGCCTGGGCAACATGGTGAAACCCCATCTCTATTAAAAACACGAAAATTAACCAGGGGTGGTGGTGTATGCCAATAGTACCAGCTACTTAAGGGGCTGAGGCAGGATAATCTCTTGAACCTGGGCGGTGGAGGCTGCAGTGAGCTGAGACTGTAACACTGCACTCCAGCCTGAGTGACAGAGCAAGACCCTGCCTCAAAAACAAACAAACAAAAACTACACTAAGACAAAATTCTGGGATATGAAATGAAAATATAATTCAAAGGAGAAATGGGAAAGTAACATTTCCAGCGGCTAAGAAACATTTTTTTTTTTTTCTTTAAGACAAAGTCTCTCTCTCTTGCCCAGGCTAGAATGCAGTGGCTCGATTTTGGCTCACTGCAACCTCTGCCTCCCAGGTTCAAGCAATTCTCCTGCCTCAGCCTCCCAAGTAGCTGGGAATACACATGTGCACTACCACGACCAGCTAATTTTTGTGTTTTCACTAGAGACAGGGTTTTGCCATGTTGGCCATGCTGGCCTCAAACTCCTGTCTTAAGTGATCCGCCCTCCTTAGCCTCCCAAAGTGCTGGGATTAAAGGTGTGAGCCATCGCACCTGGCCAAGAGCAAATTTTTAATGGTGTGGTAAATGCATACTAAATTGTGATTTATAATTCTATTGTATACATAGATACTTTTACTTTTTTTTTCTTTAGACAGAGTCTTTCTTTCTGTCGCCCAGGCTGGAGTGCAGTGACACAATCTTGGCTCACTGCAAGCTCCGCCTCCCGGGTTCATAGCACTCCCCAGTCTCACCCTCCTGAGTAGCTGGGGCTACAGGCGCCCACCACCACTCCCGGTTAATTTTTGTCTTTTTAGTAGAGATGCGGTTTCACCGTGTTAGCCAGGATAGTCTCAATCTCCTGACCTCGTGATCCATCCGCCTCGGCCTCCCAAACTGCTGGGATTACAGGTGTGAGCCACAGCACCCGGCCTACACCTGGCTAATTTCTTTTATTTTTAGTAGAGACAGGGTTTCACCTTGTTAGCCAGGATGGTCTTCATCTCCTGACCTCATGATCCACCTGCCTCGGCCTCCCAAAGTGCTGGGATTACAGGC
>NW_012118511.1:167147-171584 GCF_000951035.1 Colobus angolensis palliatus
CTACACCTGGCTAATTTCTTTTATTTTTAGTAGAGACAGGGTTTCACCTTGTTAGCCAGGATGGTCTTCATCTCCTGACCTCATGATCCGCCCGCCTCAACCTCCCAAAGTGCTGGGATTACAGGCTGAGCCGCTGCGTCCAGACTTCTTTTTTGAGACAGAGTTTTGCTCTGTCTCCCAGGCTGGAGTGCAGTGGCGCGATCCCAGCTCACTGCTACCTCCGACTCCCAGGTCAAGCGATTCTCCTGCCTCAGCCTCCCGAGTAGCTGGGATTTCAGGCACCCGCTACCACGCCCAGTTAATTTTTGTATTTTTAGTAGAGACAGGGTTTCACTATGTTGGCCAAGCTGGTCTTGAACTCCTGACCTCATGATCCACCTGCCTCGGCCTCCCAAAGTGCTGGGATTACAGGCATGAGCCACCGCGCCCAGCCTCATTTTTACGTCTTTTATACCTATAAACTTATAAAGAAAAATTACAACTTAAAAATGTGATAGAGTACACTGCTTTTCAAAATTCTCTCGGGAACACGGAAGCAAAATGTTTCAAGATCAGCGGCCGAGAAAAGCCTCACTGCTACACCAGCTCCTATCACGGTCCCAGGTTCACACAACCACCTATGGCACCCTCCTCAGGCGCACCGCCCTGCCATATGCTGCCTGAGCGAGCAGCTCCTTCCTGGGGCACACAAGGCCCTTGGCCATGGTCACTGCAGCGTTCTGCAGTCAGTGACATGTCTGTCCCTCTACTACATTTCAGGTATATGAGGGGAGGCTGGCTAATTTCCCACCATCCTATTCTGAGGTCCTAATATGCAGTAAGGGGGAGCTCCATCAGTGTGAAGGAAGACAATTCAAAGAGTGGAAGGACATCCAACCTTCCTTCTTAGCATTTTGTACTTAAATTTTTTAAATGTCGGCCGGGCACGGTGGCTCACGCCTGTGGCCCCAGCACTCTGGGAGGCCAAGGCAGGAGGATCACGAGGTCAGGAGATCGAGACCATCCTGGCTAACACGGTGAAACCCCGTCTCTACTAAAAATACAACAACAACAACAAAAATTAGCCAGGCATGGTGGCAGGCACCTGTAGTCCCAGCTACTCAGGAGGCTGAAGCAGGAAAATGATGTGAACCTGGGGGGCAGAGCTTGCAGTGAGCCAAGATCACGCCACTGCACTCCAGCCTGGGCAACAGAGTGAGACTCCGTCTCAAAAAAAACAACAACAAAAAAGTTTTTAAATGTCTTAGAGCCTTGAGGAAGGAACAGAGATACGGTACAATGCTACCAGAAAAACCCCATCCTCACCTTGCCCTTCTGAGGTGGCTCACAGGCAAGAAACCAGGATATGTGACATTCTGTCTTGACCAACCACACAGATTCTTTCTCATCTCCAAAAGGAAGTTATTTCAGAGGTACACAACGAACTGTACGTACCCTGGGAATAGGCTCTGCCATTTTCTTCCCTTAACAACAGGGTCCAGAATAAATCTCCAAGGCTCCTTTGGACTCTGAGCTATCATGTCTCTTGTGTAAACCCAAGTGATGAAATCTGAGTATTTCACTATAAAACTCAAGTTCTTAGAGATCAGAATATAAGGTTTCTTTTTTTCTGAAACGGAGTCTCACTCTGTCACCCAGGTGGAGTGCAATGGCATGATCTCAGCTTACTGCAACCTCCGCCTCCCGGGTTTAAGCAATTCTCCTGCCCCAGCCTCCTGAGTAGCTGGGATTTCAGGCGCACACCAACACGCCCAGCCAATTTTTGTATTTTTGGTAGAGACAGGGTTTCACCATGTTGGTCAGTCTGGTCTCGAACTCCTGAACTCAGGTGATCCGCCGACCTTGGCATCCTAAAGTGCTGGAATTACAGCCATGAACTACCACGCCCAGCCAAAACATAAGGTTTTTAAAAATTAAAGAAATGTGAAGACACCCCAAGACTCCTCAGCTTTCTCCAGAAACACAAGAACATACCCTCAACTGATCAAGTTTCTCTCGGATCTGAATGAACCCCAAGTGTAACTTGCCACCGAAGTGGTCTGCCAGGCGACGGTCATTGTCATGGAGACCAAGGTAGGCTGAACAGACCTCGCAGACACGCAGTTTTTGCTGCTGAAAACTGGACGCAGGCATGGAATTTCTGTATTCTTCCTGGAGAAGGAAAATGGAGAAATAAAAGTGAGATATACAGAACTGCCACCACAAATTCAATCTCCAAAATGAAAATATTTGACAAGATGACAGAGGTGACTTTTAAACAAATATTAAAAAAACACAAACAAAACTTCAGATATTTATAACCAACTCAATTTTCACTATTTAAAAAATGTGGCCAGGCATGGTCCCAGTACTTTGCGAGGCCAAGGCGGGTGGAACACGAGGTCAAGAGATCAAGACCATCCTGGTCAACATCGTGAAACCCTGTCTCTACTAAAAATACAAACATTAGCTGGGCGTGGTGGCACATGCCTGTAGTCCCCAGCTTCTCAGGAGGCTGAGGCAGGAGAGTCACTTGATCCTGGGAAGCAGAGGTTGCAGTGCACTCCAGCCTGGCAATAGAGCAAGACTCTGTCTAAAAAAAAAAAAAAAAACTGTGCTAACAGGTGAGGCTCAGTGACCCACGCCTGTAATCCCAGCACTAGGGGAGGCTAAGGCGGATGGATCACTTCAGGCTAGGAGTTCAAGATAAGCCTGGCCAATAAAGCAAAACCCTGTCTCTACTAAAAATACAAAAATTAGCCAGGCATGGTGACAGGCACCCGTAATTCCAGCTACTGGGGAGGCTAAGGCAAGAATCGCTTGAGCCTAGGAGGTGGAAGTTGCAGTGAGCTGAGATCATGCCACTGCACTCCAACCTGGAGGACAGAGGAAAACTCCAAAAAGAAAAAAAAAAATTGTATTCCAGGCCTGATGCCATGACTCACACCCATAATCTCAGCACTTTGGGAGAGTGAAGCAGGAGGATCACTTGAGCCCAGGAGGTGGAGACCATGCTAAGCAACACAGCAAGACCCAGTCTCTAAAAATAAAAAAATAATTAGCCCGATGTGGTGGCATGCGCCTATAGTCCCACCTACTCAAGAGACTGATTCGGGAGGACTGCTTGAGCCCAGGGGGTTGAAGGGGCAGTGATCTGTGATTGCACCACCACACTTCAGCATAGGCGACCCTGGATGACAACAAGACTGTCTCTCTAATATTAAAAAAACAGGTTGGGCACAGTGGCTCACGCCTGTAATCCCAGCACTTTGGGAGGCCAAGGCAGGTGGATCACAAGGTCGGAGTTCAAGACCAGCCTGGCCGAGATGATGAAACCCCGTCTCTATTAAAAATACAAAAAAATTAGCCGGGCATGGTGGCTGGCACCTGCAATCCCAACTACTCGGGAGGCTGAGGCAGAGAACTGCTTGAACCCGGGAGTCAGAGGACGCAGTGAGCTGAGATCGCACCACAGCACTCCAGCCTGGGCAACAGAGTGAGACTCTGTCTCAAAAAAACAAAAAAGTAGACAAGGAAAGAGCAAGAACTTAAATTTCCATCATAGTATATGCTGCACAGCTTAAAAAAAAAACCTGAAGCAAAAACAACACTGTTCAAAACATTGTGTATGAATACACAAATATTCATAATATTACTCTGTCCCCTTCTATAGCTTTGAAACCTTAAATGCCACTCTCTAACATCTTTCAAAATAAATTCTAAGTATGTTGAGTAAAAAAAGTCAATCCAAAAAAGTTATATACTGTATGATGCCATTTCGTAACTTTTTTTTTTTTTTATTAAGATAGAATTTCACTCGTCGCCCAGGCTGGAGGGCAGTGGTACGATCTTGCTCACAGCAACCTCCGCCTCCCGGCTTCAGGCGATTCTCCTGCATCAGCCTCCCAAGTAACGGGGATTACAGGAATGTGCCACCACGCCCAGCTAATTTCTGTATTTTTGGTAGAGACGGGGTTTCACCATGTTGGCCAGGCTGGTCTTGAACTCGTGACCTCAGATGATCTGCCTCTACAAAAATTCCAAAAATTAACCAGGCATGGTGCTGCATACCCAGCTAAGCAGGGGGCTGAGGTGGGAGGATCACTTGAGCCCAGAAGGTCAAGGCTGCACCGAGTCATGATCATGCCACTGAACTCCAGCCTAGGTGACACAGTGAGACCCTACTTAAAAAAAAGAAACAAAAAAGTGATAAAACCCTCAATGTGGAAACCAGGAAAAGTCACCCAAAGGGCAGAAAAGCAGCTTTAAGACTACTGAACACCCCACCTGCTACTGGGAGCACAGAAGACGCCAGAGGTGCCAAAACACCACAGATGTCAGTGCTGCCAGGGTCCTGCACACTCACTCAGTGGCCACCAAGCCTGGCTAATTTTTGTATTTTTAGTAAAGACAGGGTTTCAGCATGTTGGCCAAGCTGGTCTTGAACTCCTGACCTCA
>NW_012118511.1:172154-173534 GCF_000951035.1 Colobus angolensis palliatus
CTACTTCAGCCTCCCAAGTAGCTGGGATTACAGGTGCCCGCCACCACACCTAGCTAATTTTTGTATTTTTAGTAGAAACGCGGTTTCACTAAACGGCATCTCGAACTCCTGACCTCAGGTGATGCACCTACCTTGGCCTCCCAAGGTGCTGGGATACAGGCATCAGCAACCGTGCCCGGCCAAATTTTTAACTTCTTTGTAAAGATGCGGTAACCCTAGGTTGCCTAGGCTGGTCTCAAACTCCTGGACTCAAGCAATCCTCCTGCCTCAACCTTCCAAAGTGTTGAGATTACAGGCATGAGCCACCACACCCACCCTCTGTAAGCTTTTACTCTGGGCAGAAGGCAGCAAAAGGGGAGTCAGCATATCACATGGCAAAAGAAGGAGAGAGAGAGAGAGAGGAGGACCTAGGCTCCTTTAAACAATCAGCTCTCAGGTGAACTCATTATCCCACGGGGGTACCAAGCCATTGACGAGGTAACCACCCCCACGAACCAAACACCTCCCACTAGACCCCACCTCCAACACTGGAGGTCACATTTCAACATGAGATTTGGACGTGCCACACGTCCAAACTACATCAAGTGTTATTTTTCATCCTTTATACTGTATTTGTACTGTACCTTTTCTATGTTTACATACGCAAATATTCACCATTGTGTTGCAACTACCTATAGTATTCAGTACAGTAACAAGCTGTACAGGTGTGTAGTCTAGGAGCAACAGGCTCTACCGTACAGCCCACACGGCTACACCACCTAGGTTTGTGTAACTCTATAATGTGCCCACAATGATGAAACCATGGAACACACTTCTCAGAATATTTACTCCTTGTCATTAAGAAAGACATGACTGTACTAATATCAGAAATGAAAAACAGGACATCATTACGGATCCATGCACTTTAAAGGAATAATATAAGTAACTCTTAAAAACAACAACAACTCTATGCCCACAAAAGTGATAAACTAGATGAAATGGACCAATCCCTTGAAAGACAGCCAGGGGCCTGTAATCCCAGTACTTTGGGAGGCTGAGGCAGGTGAATCACTTGAGGTCAGGAGTTTGAGACCAGCCTGATGAACATGGTGAAACCCCGTCTTCTCTACTAAAAATACAAAAATTAGCCAGGCGTGGTGGAGCATGCCTGTAATCCCAGCTACTAGGGAGGCTGAGGCAGGAGAACTGCTTGAACCCAGAAGGTGGAGGTTGCAGCCAGCCGACATCACATCACTGCGCTCCAGCCTGGGCAACAGAGCGAGAAACTGTGTAAAAAAAATAATAATAATGTTGAGGCCGGGCGCGGTGGCTCAAGCCTGTAATCCCAGCACTTTGGGAGGCCGAGACGGGCGGATCACGAGGTCAGGAGATCGAGACCAT
>NW_012118511.1:175289-177039 GCF_000951035.1 Colobus angolensis palliatus
TGAAACCCCGTCTCTACTAAAAATACAAAAAAATTAGCCAGGTGTGGTGGTGGGCACCTGTAGTCTCAGCTACTCAGGACACTGAGGCAGGAGAATGGTGTGAACTCGGGAGGTGGAGCTTGCAGTGAACCAAGATCGTGCCACTGCACTCCAGCCTGGGAAGCGGAGCGAGACTCCACCAATCAATCAATCAATCAATCAGCTAATCGATAGATAGATAGATAAATAGAAAAAGAAAAAACAAAAAAACCTACATGCAAACATTTACAGACCATACATGATACCATTCACCATAGCCTACAGACTTTGGGTGATAATGACAAGTCAATGTAGACCCACTGACTGTGGGTGGATGCTGGGAATGGAGGAGGCTGTCTGAGGAGGGGATACATGGAGAATCTCTGTACTTTCCTCTCAATTTAGCCATGAAGCTAAAACTACTTGAAAAAACAAAGTTTATAATTTTTTTTTTTTTTTTTTGAGACAGTCTCCCTCTGTCGCCCAGGCTGGAGTGCAGTGGTGCGATCTCAGCTCACTGCAAACTCCGCCTCCCCGGTTCATGCCATTCTCCTGCCTCAGCCTCCCGGGCAGCTGGGACTACAGGCGCCCACCACCTCACCCGGCTAGTTTCTTTTTGCATTTTTTAGTAGAGACGGGGTTTCACCATGTTAGCCAGGATGGTCTCGATCTCCCGACCTCGTGATCCACCCACCTCAGCCTCCCAGAGTGCTGGGATTACAGGCATGAGCCACTATGCCCGGCCCAAAGTTTATAAATTTTTTTAAAAATGCAAGCAAGCATGGGCTAAATTAATTTAAATGGTCATCTCTGCCAAATTACTAAGATTTCTCTTTCCCTAAGACATTTCTCTCACCAACCTCAGCTTCTTTTTTCTTCGCACGAACTTTTTCCACTTCCATAAGAATCTTCTGGGATTCATCCACATTACCTTCAGCCCCTAGCTGTTCAGCTTTAGCAAGGAGTTTTCCTATTTCTTCATTTAACTCATGTACTTTTTCTGCCTGTGAGGAGAAAGAACGAGGTAAGCAGACATCTAAAAATGAAAGTGAATGCAAAGACAACAAGGGTTTCTCCTGCTCCATTTCCAGTCTGTTCTACTGAAAATACATGGAAGAGCTAAAGATTCACACTTAACAATGAAGGCATCCTTACTGCCAGCATTGAGACTAACCACAAACAAATCCTGTGTGCTGTGTTCCAATGACACCAAGAGCACCTTTGTCACTTCCAACATGGTTCCAAGGATCACCAGAGATTGCTCATTGTCTAGGCTGTCTCTCTTTACGACTTTTTCTTCAGGGTATGGCTAATAAAATGTCTAGATTTAAGTGTACAGATTTAAGCTATCAGCAAAATACCTAATTACTAGGATTTACCTTCTGAAACAAAACAGCAGCTTTGGTCAAATTAGCAATTGCATAAATCCTAAGAAATGTTTTTACAACACTGAAAAGAAAAAAGAAGGAGAGACTTAGTTCCACTGAAGAGAAAAACAGAAGAGTGATGTAACTGGCACTCAAGCTAATTACATATAAATCTACCTCCTTTTTCATTCTATGATATGGATGTACCACAGTATGTCCATTTCCTTACCAGTTCTTTCCAGTTTTATGTGAAGATATTAAAATTTAAAACAACATTCAGAGGCCGGGCATGCTGGCTCACACCTGTAAACCCAGCACTTGGGGAGGACAAAGTGGGAGGACTGCTTAAGCCCAAGAGTTCCAGA
>NW_012118511.1:178336-180133 GCF_000951035.1 Colobus angolensis palliatus
AAAAAAAAAAAAAAAAAAAAACTATTGAGAAGCTAGTATTTGCAAGAACATACCAGGCAGCAAAGCCACCCAAGCATACCTTTGCAGAAACTTCCGCACTGATTTCTTCCTGTGTTTCTGCCAGCCGTTTCTTGGCGAGCTCAGTTCTCCGATCACATTCCGCAATAAAAGACTCCAAGTGATCCATTGCCTAGCATTGGAAAAGCAGAGAGCTATAATCAATTATGTGTAAAGCATAAAGTCTTAGAACCCATTTACTTGATAGGAAATACACTCCTAGGTTCATTTTTTTAAAGCCTGTGGATTCAATGGGAAGATCTTAAACTACACTACCACTAACACATTCATAACTGCATTAAATCAAGGGGATCTGTTGAACAGAATGATTGTTTGGAAGCATGGTCTTCTCATTTGATTTATTTATTTCCAAAATTTGTAACAGGACTCCAACCCTCAATAACATTACAAAGAAATTCTGAGGAAAATTAAAACACTTGGAGCAATTCACAGAGTTCTCGGAGGGAAAGAAAAGGCTGAGCCTAGACTCGTGCTGGAGGCCCTCTTCTGGGGAGTTGTGAGAGATGCATATGATGTACTCACTGGTCTTTGTGAGCCACGTAAATATTATTCCCTCATGTTCTGAGGGTAGGGTCCCCCCTTTCACCTCAAAAACAAAACAATAGAACAAATATTACTGAGAGCTATGAATACATTTCGTTATTGCCTACTGTCTAAAGTAGTAGGAAAAACTGGTTGCTATTTACCCCAACAGATAAAGGAAAAGAAACTCTAGACGTCTACTTGCTTACTCTGAAAAGGGTTGGTGGGAAACATTAAGACAACTATCATATGCTAAGGTTAATTCACCATAACTAGGCAAAGGCTAATGTAATTTCAGATAAAAATACAGACAGGACTGGCCACAGTGGCTCATGCCTGTAATCCCAGCACTTTGGGAGGCCAAGACGGGTAGTTCATCTGAGGTTAGCAGTTCGAGACCAGACTGGCCAACATGGTCTCTAATAAAAATACAAAAATTAGCCGGGCATGGTGGTGGGTCCCTGTATGTAGTCCCAGCTACTCAGGAGGCTGGGAGGCGGAGCTTGTAGTGAGCCAAGATCGCGACACTGCACTCCAGCCTGGGCGACAGAGCAAGACTCTCTCTCAAAAAAAAAAAAAAAGAGGAAAAAAAAACCACAATGATTTTTTTTTTTGAGGCAGGGTCTCACTCTGTCATCTAGGCTGGAGTAAAAAGTAGCATGATCATACCTCATTGCAGCCTCAATCTCCCCAAGCTGAAGTGATCCTCCCACCTCAACCTCCTAAGTAACTGGGATACGCATGTGCACCACCAAGCCTGGCTAATATACATATTTTTTGTAGAGATGGGGTTTCTTCATGTTGCCCAGGCTGGTCTAAAACTCCTGGGCTCAAGCAATCTGCCCCAACCTTGGTCTCCCAAAGGGCTGGGGCTACAAGCGTGAGCCACCAAACTCAGCGAAGAATACGTTAAAATAAAAATAATAATAATAAACCATGTATAGAGGACAAAAATGGACAGAATAAAGACAGAAGTAGTAAATCCTGAGGGATGAGAATTCAATGACACATGAATGCTTGATCACAGCCCTCTATCCTTAATTGGAATAAGGCAGAGAGTACTGTAGACACAATCAGTGCTGAGGGTGAGTTAACAGCTATTGACAAGGCCAGGCACGGTGGCTCATGCCTGTAATCCCAGCACTTTGGGAGGCCGAGACGGGCGGATCACAAGGTCAGGAGATCGAGACCATTCTA
>NW_012118511.1:186563-187737 GCF_000951035.1 Colobus angolensis palliatus
AAAAAAAAAAAAAAAAAAAAGCAGGGCCCAGTGCCTCACACCTGTAATCCCAACACTTTGGGAGGCCGAGATGGGAGGATCATGAGGTCAGGTTGGAGACCAACCTTACCAATATGGTGACGTCCCATCTCTACTAAAAATTAAAAAATTAGAAGGGTGTGGTGGCACGCACCTGTAGTCCCAGCTACTTGGGAGGCTGAGGCAGAAGAATCGCTTGAACCTGGGAGGCAGAGGTTACAGTAAGCTGAGATGGCAGCACTGCACTCTAGCCTGGGCAACAGAGCAAGGCTCCATCTCAAAAAAAAAAAAAAAATACAGACAGGGCATCACTTTTCCAACTGTCAGCCAGTGACCAGTAGTAAGAAACACTAACATTACACCATGAGTCAGCCTGCTCACGTCAGCATCCTGTGAAACGTAAATAAGCTTGTTTTGCAATGATCATAGGTTTAGAGAGCATGATCTTTTACCAAAAACAAAACTTTAGGTGGAGCTGAGAAGGCAGATGACAGGAAAACAAAGGGGTGATAATCCATGTCACTGCTCCTAAAACGGACAGGAGAGTCAGTCAGTTGTAATAAACCGCTCCACAATGGATCACACGGACACAGGAGAAGATTATGATCTTCTCTAGAAATCTTAAATATGTTTTTCAAAACAATGCGTACTTGGGAGTAGGTCAAGATAGGCAAGAAGCTCCAAGTCTCCTGATGCCCAATCTCCCAAGAAGCTGAAAAAAGGACAAGCAGCATCAAAAACTGCCTCTTGGCCAGGCACAGTAGCTCATGCCTGTAATCCCAGCACTTTGGGAGGCCAAGGCGGGTGGATTACATGAGGTCAGGAGTTCGAGACCAGCCTGGCCAACACAGTGAAACCCTGTCTCTACTAAAAATACAAAAAATTAGCCGGGTGTGGATTGAGACCATTCTGGCCAACACAGTGAAACCCTGTCTCTACTAAAAATACAAAATTAGCCATGAGTGGTGGTGCATGCTTTTAATCCCAGCTACTTGGGAGGCTGAGGCAGGACAATCGAGATTGTGCCACTGCACTACAGCCTGGGCAAAAAGAGCGAGATTCCCTCTCAAAAAAATAAATAGCCCAGGCGCGGTGGCTCAAGCCTGTAATCCCAGCACTTTGGGAGGCCGAGACGGGCGGATCACGAGGTCAGGAG
>NW_012118511.1:188397-190628 GCF_000951035.1 Colobus angolensis palliatus
AAATAAATAAAATAAATAAATAAATAAACTGCCTCTTGTTGGTCACCCAGATACTCTCCAGTAAACATTTCAGTATGTTCAAATCAAAGAATCAGGAAATCAAATGATCTGGCATTTGACTGCTTCTATGCACCTGCACACTGAACTTCCTGGAAAGATGAAGAGCTGACTGGAGCTCATCAGGATCCAAGCACTAAGGAGCTGACAAGGGTCACTGTGCATTCTCTTCTGTGCTTACCTCAGACAACAGCCCCTAACAGACCAGTCTGAGATGCCCCAGGTTCACCCACACAGTGGCTCTCTACAGTCTGCCCAGGCGGAGCAATCCATCACCCACCTGAGACAGACTCAGGGATTCACTCGAGGGGTCCAACGGGAAACAGGCAGCTGACAACTCTCCCAATACCTTAACCAATCAAAGTAATTGCCTGAACCTTAAGCAGAATCCAAGCACAGCAGACAGGTGCCCTGGTGGCTATGGACTCAGACGTCTGACAACCTAAAAACTAAATGGTAGGCCCGGCACAGTGGCTCACGCCTGTAATCCCAACACTCTGGGAGTCTGAGACCAGCCTGGCCAATACAGTGAAACCCCATCTCTACTAAAAATACAAAAAAATTAGCTTGGCATGCTGGTGGGCACCTGTAAACCCAGCTACTCGGGAGGCTGAGGCAAGAGAACCGCTTGAACCTGGGAGGTGGAGGTTGCAGTGAGGCACTGCACTCCAGCCTGGGCAACAGAGCAAGACTCCGACTCAAACAAAAAAAACAACCAAATAGTAAACTTCACAACAGAGAACAAGCCGACCAAGAATTGCCAAGTTCTTTAAAAGGTGGCTTTCCGTTCTACTGCCCTCTGCCTTCAAAGTGTTCCTCAACTTTAGCCTGTCTCTTAAAAAAGCAGATTTAAATGATTAAAAAGACATTCAATTCCAAAAATTTCTACCACTTACTAGAGTCACCCAACCTCTCTATCTCTGAGTGGCGTTATGAAACATAAATCCTAAAAGTACCTGAGCACAGACAGCGCCAGCACAAAGGCCTGTGTCCTAACACTACAGCAAAAGCGGCAATATCTGCACACGTCATCTCCGCTGAGGAGGCTGCCCTCCACCCATGGACTGCCTGGTGCTTTTCCCAGCTCTCCCGGCCCAGCAGTCGTGACACAGGCTGGTGGTCACTGAGCCTGAGATAAGCCCATGCCATCAGTCAGAACTGTCACAGCAGACAGGTGCCCTTGTGCTGCGCTGGGCACGTGCACTAAACACCTCAAAACAGCCGCAGAGGAGGTCGTTGGGTCTCCATCGCATGGATGATGAAACAGAAGTACAGCTACCAAACCACTAAGTAAGCAACGCAGTCAGGATCCAAGGACCCTTGTGGTTTGGCTCCAAAGACCCTGCATTTCATTCTCACAAATCTGCTGTGGTCAGCCCAGTTTATAGATGAATAGAAGGTAAAATAACTTACCCAGGGTCACACAGGGTAACCCAAGACACCTGACCTAGAAAAATGTAACCTTTTTTTTTTTTTTTTTTTTGAGACGGAGTCTCACTCTGTTGCCCAGGCTGGAGTGCAGTGGCTGGATCTCGGCTCACTGCAAGCTCCGCCTCCCGGGTTTACGCCATTCTCCTGCCTCAGCCTCCCAAGTAGCTGGGACTACAGGAGCCCGCCACCTCGCCCGGCTAGTTTTTTTGTATTTTTTAGTAGAAATGGGGTTTCACCGTGTTAGCCAGGATGGTCTCGATCTCCTCACCTCGTGATCCGCCCGTCTCGGCCTCCCAAAGTGCTGGGATTACAGGCTTGAGCCACCGCGCCCGGCCAAAATGTAACTCTTATACTACACATCTGTAAGACAGAAAAACTACATAGAATCAGAACTGGTCTCATGTGGTATATTAAAAACAGCTTTGAAACGAGCCGATGTATGTTGTTCTGAAAACTTGTCAAAACATCACATGGCCAGACACGGGGTTAAAGGTTAATTACACTTTTGCTGAATTTCAAAGACACATTCATTATATTTTCAACATGTGAACACTAAAGAAACATACTTTTTTTTTTTTCAAGAGGATCTTGCTCTGTCACCCAGGCTAGAATACAGTGGCACAATCATGGCTCACTTTAGCATTGACCTCTCAGGTTCAAGCCATCCTTCCACTTCAGCCTCCAAAACAGGTAGGACTACAGGAACACGTCACTACACCCGGCTAAAATTTCTGATTTTGATT
>NW_012118511.1:192453-196597 GCF_000951035.1 Colobus angolensis palliatus
TCTCCTGCTTCAGCTTCCCGAGTAGCTGGGACTACAGGCGCCCGCCACCTCGCCCGGCTAATTTTTTGTATTTTTAGTAGAGATGGGGTTTCACCGTGTTTGCCAGGATGGTCCTGATCTCCTGACCTTGTGATCCGCCTGCCTCGGCCTCCCAAAGTGCTGGGATTACAGGCGTGAGCCACCGCGCCCGGCTGAGTTGAAATCTTTATAGCTTTGTATTTTGTGTCTGTGTTTTGTGTTCTCATAAGCAATTTTTAAATTTTGAAACGGAATCTCGCTCTGTTGCCCAGGCTAGAGCGCAATGGCACCATCTCGGCTCACTGCAACTTCTGCCTCCTGGGTTCAAGCTATTCTCCTGCCTCAGCTTCCTGAGAAGCTGGGATTACAGGCACGCGCCACCACACCCAGCTAATTTTTGTATTTTTAGTAGAGACACTGTTTTACCATGTTGGTCAGGCTGATATCCTGACCTCATGATCCACCTGCCTCAGCCTCCCAAAGTGCTAGGATTACAGGTGTGAGCCACTGCGCCCTGCCTATCATAAGCAATTGAAGTCATTAGATAAGTTTCACAAACATTAATATGAAGGGCAGAGTCTATCATATAGGTTTATTGTAATTTACTCTTTCATTACTCTTCTTGGGCACTTATCTTGGATCCAAATTTCAATCTCATTAATAATTCTGTCATAAATATCATTTATTCATTGATTTATTTATCTGAGACAGACTCTCGTTGTGTTCTCCAGGCTGGGGCACAGTGGTGCAATCACAGCTCACTTCAGCCTTTATCTTCTGGACTCAACTGATCCTCCAGCCTCAGCCCCTTGAGTAGCTGGGACTACAATTGCAGGCCACCTTGTCTGGCTAATTTTTTTGGTATTTTCTGTAGAGACAGGGTTTGTCATGTTGCCCAGGTTAGTCTCCAACTAGACTCATGCAACCCACCCACCCCAGCCTCCCAAAGCGCTGGGATTACAGGCATGGACCACTGTACCTGGCCCACAAACATCTTTACTATATCTGTGTTCGCATGTATTTTCAATTACTTTCTTAGGATAGAGATTTGTAGAAATAAGTCACAAGGCAGAGGTACTTTTAGGTCAGGCGTCATGGCTTGTGACTGTAATCCCAGAACTTAGAAGACTGAAGTAGGAGAATAGCTTGAGGCCAGGAGTTGGAGGCTACCGTGAGCTATGATCATGCCATTGCGATCCAGCCTGGGCAGAACAAGATCCTATCTCAATAGTAGTATTACATCTTTTTTTCCCCTTACAATAAGTTATAATAAACATCTTTTCTCTGCATTCATTTTCACATATCCTTAAGATACATTTCCAACAGTGGAATTCTGGAACAAAATGTTTAAAACACCAACAGCAGGCCAGGTGCAGTGGATCACTCCTGTAATCCCAACACTTTGGGAGGCTGAGGCGGGCGAATCACAAGGTCAGGAGCTAGAGACCATCCTGGCTAACACGGTGGAACCCTGTGTACTGAAAATACAAAAAACTGGGCCTGGCGCGGTGGCTCACGCCTGTAATCCCAGCACTTAGGGAGGCCGAGGCAGATGGATCACAATGTCAAGAGTTTGAGACCAGCCTGACCAGCACGGTAAAATCCTGTCTCTACTAAAAACACAAAAAATTAGCTGGGCATGGTGGCGCATACCATGTATACTTATACCAAGTAGCGTAATCCCGGCTACTTGGGAGGCTGAGGTAGGACAGTTGCTTGAACCTGGCAGGCAGTGAGCCAAGATCACTGCACCATTGCACTCCAGCCTGGGCGACAAAAGCGAAACTCCGTCTCAAAAAAAAAGAAAATACAAAAAATTGGCCGGGTGTGGTGACATGCACCTGTAGTGCCAGCTACTCATGAGGCTGAGGCAGGAAAATCACTTGAACAGGGAAGGCAGAGGTTGCAGTGAGCCGAGATCATTGCCACTGTACTCCAGTCTGGGCGACAGAGTGAGACACTGTCTCAAAAAAACAAAACAAAACAAAACAAAAACACCAGCAGTGGCTTGACAGATCACTGTCCCACAACACTTCTGCTCTACCACACCCAGCTTAATTTTTTATTTTTTTTTTCTAGAAACATGTTCTTCAGGCTAAAAGGCTAAACTCCTGGACTCAAGTGATCCTTCACTTTCGGCCTTCGAAAGTGACGGATTACAAGCAGGAGCCACCTTGCCTGCCCAGCCCGGTTTACTCTCTCCCGACCTCAGGTGATCTGCCCGCCTCAGCCACCCAAAGTGCTTGGGTAACAGGCATGACCACCATGCCCGGCCCTGGTTTACTCTTAATTCTTTGAAGGAGGAGGACCTTTTCCTTTTCCACATGTTTATAAACACTCCCTATCAAATTGCTTATTTTATTTTTTTGAGACAGAGTCTCGCTCTGTTGTCCAGCCTGGAGTGCAGTTGCGCAATTTCAGCTCACTACAACCTCTGCCTCTTGGGTTCAAGCGATTCTCCTGCCTCAGCCTCCCAAGTAGCTGGGCCTATAGGTGCCCGCCACCATGCCTGGCTGATTTTTGTATTTTCGGTAGACACGGTTTTCTACCATATTGGCCAGGCTGGTCTTGAAATCCTGACCTTGTGATCTGCCCGCCTCGGCCTCCCAAAGTGCTGAGATTACAGGCATGACCCACCTCGACTGACCTAAATTTTTTTTTTTTTTTGAGACGGAGTCTCGCTCTGTCGCCCAGGCTGGAGTGCAGTGGCCGGATCTCAGCTCACTGCAAGCTCCGCCTCCCGGGTTTACGCCATTCTCCTGCCTCAACTTCCCCAGTAGCCGGGACTATAGGTGCCCGCCACCTCGCCCGGCTAGTTTTTTGTATTTTTTAGTAGAGACGGGGTTTCACCGGGTTAGCCAGGATGGTCTCGATCTCCTGACCTCGTGATCCGCCGGTCTCGGCCTCCCAAAGTGCTGGGATTACAGGCTTGAGCCACCGCGCCCGGCCGCTTTGCTCTTCTTCTTAACTAACCTACCTTGGAGATAAGTTCCCATCAGTAATAACCTACCTCAGTCCCTTTTCTCAGCTACGAGTCCTTCCACTGTAAGAAAAGGCTATCATTTGCCCAGCTCCTCATAGAAGTTTCAGTTCCTGCCTTCTGAGGTTATAATAGTGCATGAATATTCGACAACAAATTTATCTTTGTGCATATGCAAGTGTACCAAATACCCTCTCAGAAGTGGCAATGCTGAGATGTGCTTTTATTGATTGATCGACTGATTGATTGAGACAGGATCTCACTCTGTCGCCCAGGCTGGAGTATAGTGCTGTGATGACAGCTCAATGCGGCCTCGACTTCCCAGGCTCCAGCAATCCTCCTACCTACACCTCCCAAGTAGCTGGGACTACAGGCACATGCCACCACGCCTAGCGAACTCTGGCATTTTTTTGTAGAGACGGGATTTCCTCATGTTGCCCAGGCTGGTCTCGAACTCCTGGGCTCAAGCAATCCACCTGTCTCAGCCTCCCAAACTGTTGGGATTACAGGTGTGAGCCACCACGCCTGGCCAAGGCTACTATTTTAAATAGAATTTTTTTTTTTTTTTTGAGACGGACTTTCGCTCTGTCACCCAAGCAGAATAAAGTGCAATGGTGTGATCTCAGCTCACTGTAACCTCCACCACCCGGGTTCAAGTCATTCTCTTGCCTCAGCCTCCCAAGTAGTTGGGATTACAGGAGCACACCACCGCGCCCAACTAATTTTTGCATTTTTAGTAGAGGCGGGGTTTCACCATGTTGGCCATGATGGTCTTGAACTCCCAGCCTCAGGTGATCCACCCACCTCAGCCTCCCAAATTGCCGGAATTACAGCTGTGAGCCACCGCATACAGTTCAAGAATTTATTCTTTACTGGGAACTGCATTCCTGTATCAAATGAAACATCTCACGTACCCCCAAAATATACACACCTATTACGTAGCCACAGCAAATTTTTAAAATAGGCTGGGCACAGTGGCTCACAACTGTAATCTCAACACGTTGGGAGGCTGAGGCAGATGGATCACCTGCGGTCAGGAGTTCGAGACCAGCCTGGCCAACACAGCAAACCCCATCTCTACTAAAGATACAAAAATTAGCCAGGCGTAGCGATGTGCACCTGTAGTCCCAGCTACTCGGGAGGCCG
>NW_012118511.1:205037-206608 GCF_000951035.1 Colobus angolensis palliatus
CGGTGAAACCCCGTCTCTACTAAAAAAATACAAAAAACTAGCCGGGCGAGGTGGCGGACGCCTGTAGTCCCAGCTACTTGTGAGGCTGAGGCAGGAGAATGGCATAAACCCGGGAGGTTGAGCTTGCAGTGAGCTCAGATCCGGCCACTGCACTCCCGCCTGGGCGACGGAGCGAGACTCCGTCTCAAAAAAAAAAACATATATTACAATGGTCTATGGCCCAGCAAAAAAATCACAGTACATAAACAGATATGCAGGTTGTCTGTGTTATCAAAATTTTATAGTGACGGCAAGGTGAGGGTAAAATGGGACAATTAGAAGAAAAAGTCTAGGGCGGGCACAGTGGCTCATGGCTGTAATCCCAGCACTTTGGGAGCCCAAGGCAGGCGGATCACGAGGTCAGGCGTTTGAGACCAGACTGGCCAATATGGTGAAACCCTGTTTCTACTAAAAATACAAAACAACTAGCTGGGCATGGTGGTGCACGCCTGTAGTCCCAGCTACTCAGGAGGCTGAGGCAGGAGAATCGCTTAAACCCAGGAGGTGGAGGTTGCAGAGTCAAGACTGCGCCATCGCATTCCAGCTTGGGCAACAGAGGGAGACTCTGTCTCAAAACAACAGAAAAAAATGTCTAAAAAGGCTCCACTGGGGGCAACAATGAAAAAAAGCTGAAAAATGCTGCTCTAAATGGATTTACTGGCCAGGTACAGTGGCTTGCACCTGAAATCCCAAAACCTGTGAGAGGCCGAGGTGGCAGGGTCACTTGAGGGCAGAAGCTTGAGACCAGCCTGGGCAACATAGTAAGATCCTGTTTCTACAAATAAAAAAAAAAAGAAAAATAGCTGGGTGTGGTGGTACACACCTGTACCCCCAACTACTCAGGAGCCTGAGGCAGGGGTATCACTGAGCCCAAGAGGCCAAGGTTACAGCAAGCCATGATCACGCCACTGCCCTCCAGCCTGAGTGACAGAACAAGACCCTATCTCAAAAATAAATAGGCCAGGTGCAGTGGCCCACGACTGTAACCCTGGTACTTTGGGAGGCTGAGGTGGGTGGATCATGAGGTCAGGAGATCGAGACCAGCCTGGCTAACAGAGTGAAAACCCGTCTCAACTAAAAATACAAAAAATTAGCTGGGTGTGCAAACAAACGAAAAAAAAAATCAGCTGCGTATGGTGGTACGTGCCTGTAATCCCAGCTACTTGGGAGGCTGAGGCAAGAGAATTGCTTGAACCAGGGAGTCGGAGGTTGCAATGAGCTGAGATGGTGCCACTGCACTCCAGCCTAGTGACAAAGCGAGACTCCATCTCAAAATAAATAAATAAATAAAAATTAAAATAAATTAAATAAATAATTAGCCAGACATGGTCGTGTGCATCTGTAGTACTAGTTATTTAGGAGGCTGAGGAAGAAGGATCACCTGAACCTAGCAATTCACTTACCCTCAGCTATAATCATGCTACTGCACTCCAGCCTGGGCAACAAAGTGAAACTCTAGCAAAAAGAAAAGGAAGCCAGGTGTGGTGGCTCATGCCTGTAATCCCAGCACTTTGGTAGGCTGAGGCAGGCGG
>NW_012118511.1:207320-209078 GCF_000951035.1 Colobus angolensis palliatus
GCCAGTGCACTCCAGCCTGGATGATAAAGTGAGACTGTTATCAAAAAAAAAAAAAAAAAAAGAAACAAAAAAAAAAAAAAAAAAAAAAAAAAAAAAAGAAACAAGAAGACATTACAAAATTGTCTTGCGAGGATAAATATGGGTATCCCCTACAAACCAGCAATCCCCTTCCTAGGAATATACCCAAGATAAATCTTTATCTGCATGACAAGGGAGTTATGCAAAAATATTCATAGTCTGCAATAGCAAAACTAGAATCAATCTAAATGTCTATGTATAAAGGAAGGATCGTTTGAGGATTATTCAAGCAGCAATGAAAACAAACAATAGGCAACAACCTGGGTAAACGGAAACATAATACCGAACCAAAAAAATCTAATTTTAAAGACTCTACACTATGAAACCATTTTCATAAAGCTCAAAACTAAGCAAAAAGAAACACTGTTCAAGGACTCATAAAAATGTAATGAAAATATTTTTTAAAAGCAACAAAATGAGACAACACATATTATTTAGAATAGTGATAGGACAGTGGACACAAGATTAAGCATTACTGGCTGTATTCTAGCTCTCAGTTTGAGTGGCAGGATAACAAGCAACTACTTTATTTTGCTTCATAAACTTACATATGTTACATTTCTTGTTAGTTCAATATTGGGTTCTTCACAGTAGTTATAAATCAACATCAAATAAAACTTACATCCAATTCAAAAAACAGGTCTCTTTCTTTACTTGCAATCTCATAATCTGCTCGGAGGGCCAAGTCGTGGATTTTGGTACATTCTCCTAAATCCATGCGCTGTAGGAAAAAAACAAAAACTTTAGACCTGAGTGCCCACCTACTGTAGAAAGCACGTAACAGGACTTGGTATTTCACCTGTTACCAAAATAAATGATCAGTTTTTGGAACACTGAAACTGTAATAAGAAAATTAAGAAAGGAGATATGGCAGAGAAGCCTCATTTCACTTTTACCGTCGTGACTACATGATACTTGAAACTGATGCATTTAATAGTGTAAAGTTTCTATTTTAGACTCAGAGGCAACTGGACTGCAATCATGACAACTAAATTAATTGGCTTTTGTCGGTTTTTTTTGTTTGTTTGTTTTCCGAAGGAGTCTCACTCTGTCACCCAGGTTGGAGTGCAGTAGCACAATCCTGGCTCACTGTAACCTCCGCCTCCCGGGTTCAAGCAATTCTCCTGCCTCATTCTCCCCAGTAGCTGAGATTACAGGCACACAATAACACACCCAGTTAA
The DNA here is from genome assembly GCF_000951035.1 of Colobus angolensis palliatus. Lineage (NCBI taxonomy): Eukaryota > Metazoa > Chordata > Mammalia > Primates > Cercopithecidae > Colobus > Colobus angolensis. Next base: position 208,580 of record NW_012118511.1, read on the forward strand.
TTTTTTTTTTTTTTTTTTGGTATTTTCAGTAGAGACAGGCTTTTGCCACATTGGCCAGGCTGGTCTCAAACTCTTGACCTCAAGTGATACACCCACCTTGGCCTCCCAAAGCACTGGCATTACAGATGTGAGCCACTGTGCCCAGCTCAGTTTTATTTATGCATCAGTCCAAGGATTCAGTAAATGGTAGCACGTGGGGTGGCAGGGATAGCAAAGGGCCAGGGCTGGGCGTGGTGGCTCATGCCTGTAATCCCAGCACTTTAGGAGGGTGAGGCAGGCGGATCACTTGAGGTCAGGAGTTCAAGGTCAGCCTGCTGTACATGATGAAACCCAGTCTCCACTAAAACTACAAAAATTAGCCAGGTGTGGCGGTGGGGCACCTGTAATCCCAGCTACTCGGAGAGCTGAGACACAAGAATCACTTAAACCCAGGAGGTGGGTTTGCAGTGAGCTGAGACTATGCCAGTGCACTCCAGCCTGGATGATAAAGTGAGACTGT
>NW_012118511.1:210978-211580 GCF_000951035.1 Colobus angolensis palliatus
CGCCCAGGCTGGAGTGCAGTGGCACGATCTCAGCTCACTGCAACCTCCACCTCCCAGATTCAAGTGATTTTCCCGCCTCAGCCTCCCGAATAGCTGGGACTACAGGGGCGCGCCACGATGCCCAGCTAATTTTTTTGTATTTTTAGTAGAGATGGGTTTTCACCATGTTGGCCAGGCTGGTCTCAAACTCCTGACCTCAAGTGATCCACCCACCTAGTCCTCCTGAAGTGCTGGGATTACAGGTATGAGCCACCGCACCTGGCCTCATTCACTCTTCTAAGCTCTGGGTGTTGTCCTTTAAAATGTATAGTTTTGGGTCGGGCGCGGTGGCTCAAGCCTGTAATCCCAGCACTTTGGGAGGCCGAGGCGGGCAGGTCAGGAGATCCAGACCATTCTGGCTAACACGGTGAAACCCCATCTCTACTAAAAATACAAAAAAATTAGCCGGACGTGGTGGTGCGCGCCTGTAGTCCCAGTTACGGAGGCTGAGGTGGGAGAATGGCGTGAACCTGGGAGGCGGAGCTTGCAGCGAGCCGAGATCGCGCCACTGCACTACAGACCGGGCGACACAGCGAGACTCCGTCTCAAAAAAAAAAATTATT
>NW_012118511.1:212630-219462 GCF_000951035.1 Colobus angolensis palliatus
CTCGACTAAAAATACAAAAATTAGCCGGGTGTGGTGGCACGTGCCTGTAACCTCAGCTACTCAGGAGGCTGAGGCAGGAGAATCACTTGAACCCGGGAGGCGGAGGTTGCAGTGAGTCAGGATTACTCCACTGCACTCCAGCCTGGCAACAGAGTGAGACTCCGTCTCAACAAAAAACAAAAAACCCAGCAAGGATCAATCTCTACAACAAATCCTATCTGAATTTCCAACCCTTATTCCAACGGACCGTCAGCAGCCTCTGGCATTTGTTCATTCACACCTTTGCAAGGCACTGTCTTCACATGCACACGGGTTTCCTGGGTTTCCTCCTCCCTCTCAGGATGCTTCTCCAACCCCCGTTGTGAGCTGCCCCTGCCCAATTCCAAACATTGGAGTGACGGCCCTCAATCCATGGCTTCCTGGTTCTCACAGGCCTCCATAACCTCTGCCTCCCTCTCGCTGCTAATTCACGCCAGTCCAGAAACATCGGGGGCGTTCCTTCTGTTCCTCTGCACGCTCTACCCAGAGCACCACATCCCCAAACTTGACACGTGCTCCTTCTCACCATTCAGGTCTCTGCTCACACGTCCCTGAGAGGCCTTTCCTCCTCCCCCCATCTACAACAGCTCATTATCTACTCATTTACTTATTCATCATGCATCCTCTCCCCCCACTAGAGGAGAGTAAAGACTTTATTGGCACACCATCTCCAGTGCCTGGCACAAAGTAGGTGTCCAATAAATATCTAGTGAATTCATCTATAACTAACAATAAACATTTGTGTGAAATACCCTCATTCTGGCTGGGCGCGGTGGCTCACACCTATAATCCCAGCACTTTGGGAGACCAAGGTGGGCAGATCACAAGGTCAGGAGTTCCAGACTAGCCTGGCCGACATGGTGAAACCCCGTATGTATTGAAAATACAAAAATTAGCCAGGTGTGGTGGTGCACGCCTGTAATCCCAGCTACTCGGGAGGCTGAGGCAAGAGAATGGCTTGAACCCAAGAGGCAGAGGTTGCAGTGAGCCACGATCACGCCACTGCACTCCAGGCTGGGCAACAAGAGCAAACTTAAGAAAAAAAAAAAAGAAGAAGAAATCCTCTCACTGAGACTGTTTTTCTCACCGGTATTCCACAGCTACGCTACACACACAGGGTCTGGCCGAGGAAAACATAGTTGAAATCTTCCTAAGAGTACACAGCTATCTGCTCTGACTTCTTTCACTATGGGTTTATCAAGAATTCCAAGTTGTGCATCCTATGAAAACACCCTACAGTGAAACTGCCTTTGACGAGTGGAAATCATTAATCTGTACTGACCTCGGTACCCACGGTAATCTGCAGCAAACAGTAACGTTTTCCCACCCCAGGCCAAACAGCAGACAACACCCCAAAGAAAAGAGGCACAAGGTTTGGCATTCATTTTGCATTTGCTGTCAGAAAAGTCAGATTGAGAAGATTTAACACATCTGAGGGGTTTTCCAGAAGGTGCTCCTCCCTAATAAAAGCAATGATTCATCATGAAGAAAACATCCTCTAACATATGTACATTTCATCCTTAAAATGAGAGGACAGTTTTTATCCCCTGTGAGGTAGCTGTGAAACCTTAAAATGGGGGTGGTCTCTACAGGACTCCTTTTCTCTCAGCAGCTGAATCACCACAGATAATCCTCCACTATTCAGTCTTTTCAAATTCTTACTTCGAATAAATGCACATTACACAAAGCTAGCATTTATCCATTTTGTTCATCTGAAGTGACCTTAAAATTGCAGGGGTCTGTATTCATCAAACAGCATGCTGATGTCTTGAAAGGGTGGCACAACACAAAACTACAAAATCAGTGTATCCTCAACTGATTTTTTAAAAAACCAAATAATTTGGGGAGGAAAATGTACCTTGCTAGATCAAAAGTCTTCCACACATTCAACTTGAGGTCAAACAAACAAACCCACGCAGAATCTTCAAAGAACTTCAGGCTAACCTAAAGCATATTTTTTGCTACAGCCAAATTAGAATACTTGCCCTATTTAGTTGTGAATAGCTCAGTATAAATGACTTTACAAAAAAATCTGGTAACCATACAGACAGAATTTTACAACAGCGAAATTTGTCCCGTAACATAAAATCCTACCAAATGAATAGAATCTATCATTTTAAGGGCATCAGGGATTTCTGCCTGTTAAAAAGTGGAGGACTGAGCAAGGAGCAATGGCTCATGCCTGTAGTCCCAGAAGCTCAAGATGCTGAGGCGGGAGGATCGCTGGAGCCCAGGAGTTCGAGGCTGCAGTGAGCTGTGACTACACCATTGTACTTCAGCCTGGGCAACACAGAGTAAGACTCCATCGCACACATGCATGCATATATACATACAAGCGGAGGATTATCTGCTGTCATTCAGCCACTTGGGGAAAAAGACACTTAAGTTAAAACAAAATTCAACATAGAAAAACCATCACTGCATACCCAGCACTCATGTCAGAGTGCTCCATGAGGTCCCCCAAAATGCACCTACCGTCCCAGCGAGGATGTCATGTGGGCAGCAGTCCAGAAGGTGACTCTTGCAGACACGGTCATCTGTAAACTTGACCCTCTGTCTGGTTTCGTCTCCTGAAATTCATTTGTGGTTTTAAATAAGACAATATTATCACGTTTAACCACAAGAAAACACTAGTGTAATGATTCACCTGGATCATTTGCAGACTATCATTTGTGTTCTCCCCATCAAATACAATGAAAAGCTGATCTAAAGATATTTACACTGGAGTGGAATACACATTTTTTTGAGGCCAGTTATATCATGAAGAATCACACTTAATGAGATCTGACTCCATCATTGTACCAAAGAAGTCAAGGAGTCAGACGTAAGCAGCTGAGCACCAAAAGGCCATTGGCTCCACATATACATGTGGCAGTGAGATTCCAAAACCCAAGCTAATCAGAGGTCCATGAACCACCAAGGGCGACTTATAGAGCTGGTAATTTCCACCAACAAAAGCTACTTATTAATCTTTTTGTTATGAACAAATGCAGAGGCAGTATTTTGCCCAAAATTGAATGAAGAAGAAAGCTTTCAATCAAATGCTATCGAAGACTGTTAAATAATCTAGATCTATTCTTCCTATATCCCTTTCGTCCCCACCCTTAAAAAAGAGAGTTGCTACCTGGGAGTCACTTTTAACAAGACAATACCAAAAAAAGCAAAAAGGAACTAGGTTAGTCAATACACACTGTGAGCTCCAACACATACTGCACCCATCTGCATTCTTCAAGACCTCAGCTGCAGAATTTTATGCCCGCTGTTGAAAAGTGTTAAAGGAAAAGTTTTCTTGCCCACACCTGCAGTAAGGAAGTCGGGGGAATGATACATAAAAGTAAAGGCAAAGTGGTATGTGACAAATTCTAAAGCTAGTCTGTGTATACAACACAGAGCTGTGCAACGCTAGAGGAGGAATATATTTTAGGATTTGCAAGCATCCAGGATTAATGTAGTGTCTTTTTATTGAAAATGTTTTCTTTCTAAACTACACTTTTAAAGTTACTTGTGAAAAAAAGCAAACACTTTTTTGTTATAACAGCTTAGAAATTGGTTGTGACTCACGGCTCGATGAACATGAGGCTTTCTGCAACTCCCTTGCAGATTGATGTAGGCAGGCAAAGATACACTGAACCTTTATAAATAAAATAGAGGGGCCACAATTGTTCAGTTTGTATGAAATAAAAATATGGGAAGCAATTCAAAAGCAACTCAATATACAAAGAAAGCTAAAAAGCACTTATTCACCTATGAAATAAAGTGCAAATAATCTGCACAGCCCTGAGAGTGTGCCAGTGTGAACTTACAACTTCATTACTTCAGCAGAAAAGAAAACACAAACCACAGCAGGTATATAGTTTTGCGAAGATGCAACCGCTTTCTCCTGTGACAACCATCGGGATCTTGAGCTCCTCCCTACACGGTACAACCTACCTAACCACTGCCAAGCGCTGGCTACACAGAGGCTCTCCTGTGTGCTGGGGGGAAGGGGGAGCTGGAAAAGTACTCGGCAGAAACCCACGTTAGAAAGGCTCAGTTTACGGCTCCCCTCGCAATGGTACAGAACCAGAACGGGCCAGGGTTTCGAGGCCCATCCGGCTCCCTCGGGTGTAGCTTCTTCCCAAGGAGCCTCGGAGGAGTTCTGCCACCCGGCTGCCAGCGACCTGGAGCCCACGCTGATTCCAGCCCCTCGCCGACTTCACAGTTCGCGGAGGGGCACGGAGCCGCGGCGCCCGTCGGGGAGGAAGTAGCGGGACGGTAAACGGGAAGGAGGCTGAAGCCCCATCCATGGCGCAGACTCCGAAAGAGGAGACGGACCTGGACCCACGGCCGCCTCAGAGACGAACCGGCTCAGACAAAGGCCCGGCGCCTGCGGTCGGCGCGCGCGGCGGAGGAGGAGCGGTGCCCCGCGCAAGCGCAGGCGCAGACGATCGCGGCCCCCGCCTCAGGCCGCCCGGCGGCCTCGCCTCACTCCCACCCTAGACCCTCGCCTGGTTGGCCGCTCTGACTCACCGTCCCGAGCCGTGCCCATGAGCTGGTCCAGCAGGGCCCGCATCTGCGCCTGGGCGGACATGGTAGCCGGCGGCGGCGGAGGGGACGGCGGCGACGGCTTCTCTCAGACAGCCAGCGGCAGCGGCGTCGACAAATGATGGTCGCGTCGGCCTCGAGCCCACTCGGCTCTTTCCCGCCGCGGGGGACGCCGGGAGGAAGTACGACGGCGCCGGCGCACGGCCTGCTGGGAAGTGTAGTTTCTGAGGTGGGTGCTTGGGGGAGACTGAGGGTTCTTTTTTTTTTTTTTTTTTTTTTTTTTTTTTTGAGACGGAGTCTCGCTGTGTCACCCAGGCTGGAGTGCAGCAGCCAGATCTCAGCTCACTGCAAGCTCTGTCTCCTGGGTTCACGCCATTCTCCTGCCTCAGCCTACCGAGTAGCTGGGACGACAGGCGCCGCCACCTCGCCCGGCTAGTTTTTTGTATTTTTAGTAGAGACGGGGTTTCACCGTGTTAGCCAGGATGGTCTCGATCTCATGACCTCGTGATCCGCCCGTCTCGGCCTCCCAAAGTGCTGGGATTACAGGCTGGAGCCACCGCGCCCGGCGAGACTGAGGTTCTGAGTGGTCTACGCAAGTTGTCCAAGGACGGAACCAAAATCCCAACCTTGATTTTATTCTAGACCCCCAGGACCTCAAACGAGTCTCTACGGAGGGTAAACTACAATAAAATCAAATACAGTCTATCAAAAACAAGATAAATCCGTGCTTTTTCTAAGCTAGCCCTGAAACCGTGAGCATATTATTTAGCTCCCCGACGCTCGTTTTTTTAAAATCTGTGAAATGAGGATTCTAAAGGTGCCCCTCATATTTTTGTGAAAGTTAAATAAAGCATGGAATTTTACTTATTTTTAATTATTTATTTATTTTTGAGTGAGGGTCTTGCTCTGTTGCCCAGGCTGGAGTGCAGTGGCACTATTACCGCTCACTGCAACCTCGACCTCCCAGGCTCCTTATCCTCCCTCCTCAGCCCGGCAAAGTATTGAGATTACAGGTGTGAACCACCATGTTTGGCCATCAGTCATGGCATTAATATTAGGTTCTATGATTACAACCTCGTGGTCGTCCTTCTGCGAGCTCATGGTCTACCGTCCCAGGGGCTAAAAACAGGTATGTGTCAGCAATTACTTTATGTGATGATAGAATTATAGCATGCATTTATGTGTGCATAGTCTGGCACAGACTTCTATTAAAACTTTTCTTTTTATTTTTTTATTTTATTTTATTTATTTATTTATTTATTTTTGAGATGGAGTTTCACTCTTGTTACCCAGGCTGGAGTGCAATAGCGTGATCTCGGCTCCGCCTCCCGGGTTCAAGCAATTCTGCTGCCTCTGCCTCCCTTGTAGCTGGGATTACAGGTATGTGCCACCACGCCCAGCTAATTTTGTATTTTCAGTAGAGACGGGGTTTCTCCATATTGGTCAGGCTGGTCTCGAACTCCTAACCTCAGGTGATGCACCCGTCCCAGCCTCCCAAAGTGCTGGGATTACAGGCATGAGCCACCGCGCCCGGCCTTTATTTTTTATTTATTTATTTTTGGGACGGAGTCTCGCTCTGTCGCCCAGGGTGAAGTGCAGTGGTGCGATCTGGGCTCACTACAACCTCTGCCTCCTGGGTTCAAGCGATTCTCCTGCCTCAGTCTCCCCAGTAGCTGGGATTACAGACACCCGCCGTCATGCCCACCTAATTTTTTTTTTTTGCACTTTTGTAGAAACCGGGTTTTGCCCTGTTGGCCAGGCTGGTCTTAAACTCCTGACCTCAGGTGATCCACCCACCTCGGCCTCCCAAAGTCCTGGGATTACAGCTGTGAACCACAACACCAGGCCCCCGCTCTCTATTTAAAATAAATAAATAAATATAGGCTGGGTGTGGTGGCATGTGCCTCTAGTCCCAGCCACTCAGGAAGCTGAGGTTGGAGGACAGACTGTGAGCCAGGGTGGTTAAGGCTGCAGTGAGCTGTGATCACACCACTACACTGAAGCCTGGGTAAAAGAACGAGACCCTGTCTGGGCCAGGCACGGGGGCTCACACCTGTAATCCCAGCATTTGGAAGGCCAGAAAAAAAAAAACAAGACCCTGTCTCAAAAATGGACTTAAAACTTAAAAAACAGGCCAGGCGGGGGACAGTGGCTCATGCCTGTAATCCCAGCACTTTGGGAGGTCAAGGCGGGCGGATCACCTGAGGTCAGGAGTTTGAGGCCAGCCTGACCAACGTGGAGAAACCCTATCTCTACTAAAAATACAAAA
>NW_012118511.1:224908-225546 GCF_000951035.1 Colobus angolensis palliatus
TTTTTTTCTCTTGAGACAGAGTTTTGCTCTGTCGCCTAGGCTGGAGTGTAGTGGCATGATCTCAGCTCACCGCAACCTCCGCCTCCCGGGTTCAAGCAATTCTCCTGCCTCAGCCTCCCAAGTAGCTGGGATTACAGGTGCAGGCAACCATGCCCAGCTAATTTTTGTCTTTTTAGTAGGGAACAGTTTTTGCCATGTTGGCCAGGCTGACCTCAAACTCCTGACCTCAAGTGATTCGCCTGCCTCAGCCTCCCAAACTGCTGGGATTACATGCAAGAGCCACTGCACCCGGCCTCAGAGTAATTTTGTTAGAGTCTCTCTCTCACACAGTGTTTCACTGCTGGTGTCTCTGCTCATTCGTTGGCTTTGTGGGGTTTTTAAATTCTTGTTTTTATTTTTGAGTATGTCTTCCAAGGGGTCATTCCTAAATCAGCCTAATCTACTGGTCAACCAATGGTTGTTTACTTAGATTTTGGGGTCAAACCCCATAAAACAGGAATGTTTACAGCCTTGAAGAAGGATATGTGTATGGAATAAGAAATGCATTAAAATGGCCGGGCGCGGTGGCTCAAGACTGTAATCCCAGCACTTTGGGAGGCCGAGACGGGTGGATCACGAGGTCAGGAGATCGAGACCAT
>NW_012118511.1:226911-228201 GCF_000951035.1 Colobus angolensis palliatus
CCCAACTCCTCCGCCTTCCCGAGTCGGGTGCGGGCCGGGAGGCTGCGGCGGGGCCCCAAGGCCTTCGGTGGGTCGGCCGCAGCGCCTCTGGGGGCTGATTCTCGGGTTTCCCCCGTTGCCGCAGCCCGGGCTTCAGTGGCGTTCAGAACAAACCCCATTGTTCCTCAGAGCGGGGTTTTACCTCCCGGTAGGGAGGTCCCCGCCGTTGGCGCAGAATAGGTGAGCCGGCCGTGGCCAGTTTCGCTCTTGGTGCCGCCCAGGTTGCCTGCAGGTGTTTTTTTTATGGTGGAAGAATGTGGATGAGAAGCCTCCCGGGATCGGAGAGGCGTGTCCTCTCAGGACGCTGTCTGCAAGCTCGTGCGGCCGGCACCCCGGGAAAGCGCCCCGAGCGCAGCCCAGGTTGCTCGTCTGTCGGAGGGACTCAGGCCAAACACCGTGATTAGCGTTCCTGGCTCTCCCCTAGGTTCGTTGGCCGAGAGTTGTCAAGGAGAGAGATTGCCCATGGACAGACTGATAGGTTATCAGGGTAGGCAATTTCGTTTACTCCCGGGTTCTAAACCTTGTGATTCCAGCTGAGGAGGCTGTGACGCGCTCCCTTCCATGTACTGGCTGCCGGTGTCTGGCCAGCGCCAGCATCAGGTGACACTAATTCTTTGATTGCAATTTCAATCTGCATTCAATTAGAGCAGAATAACTCAACAAATACTCTTCGAGTGTCTGCTGGGAGCCAGAGATGGTCCTAGGGGCTGAGGATATAGTACTCAAGAAAAGAACTTCCTGTCCTCAAGGAGCTTCTATTCTACTGGAGGATACAGGTAGTATATTAGATAAATAAAAAATGGAGCTTGCTGGGCCGGGCGCGGTGGCTCACGCCTGTAATCCCAGCACTTTGGGAGGCTGAGGCAGGCGGATCACCTGAGGTCAGGAGTTCGAGACCAGCATGGCCATCATGGTGAAACCCGTCTCGACTAAAAATAAAAAATTAACCAGGCGTGGTGGCAGGCACTGATAATCCCACCTACTCGGGAGGTTGAGGGAGGAGAATCGCTTGAACCCGGGAGGCGGAGGTTGTAGTGAGCTGAGATCACCCCATTGCACTCCAGCCTGGGTGACAAGAGCAAGACCACATCTTAAAAAAAAAAAAGTGCTAAAGAGTAAGTGCAGAGCAGGGGAGAAGGAAATAGTGAGAATGACCCTGGCCTCAAGTGGACATGGATTTGGGCATTTTACCAGTTCTTTTAGTCTTTGCCGTACTGATTGGGATGCTTTTGGCATCAATATCGAAAACAT
>NW_012118511.1:228999-231385 GCF_000951035.1 Colobus angolensis palliatus
GGGCGTGGTGGCGCACGCCTGTAGTCCCAGCTACTTGGGAGGCTGAGGCAGGAGAATCGCTTGAACCCAGGAGGCGGAGGTTGCAGTGAGCCAAGATTGCGCCACTACACTCTGGTGACAGAGCGAGATTCTGTCTCAAAAAAAAATAAAATAAAATAAAATTTTTTGTAGGGATGGGGTCTCACTTTCTTTCCCAGTCTGGTCCTGAACTCCTGCACCCAAGTGACCCTCCTTTGTTTGCCTCCTGAAGTGCTGGGATTATAAATGTGAGCCACCACACCCAACCTGTTTATTTATTTGTGTATTTTTTTTTTAAATATCTAGATGGGGTCTCACTATGTTGCCCAGGCAGGTCTCAAACTCCTGGCTTCAAGCAGTCCTCCTGCCTTGGCCTTACCAAGTGTTAGGATTACAGGTATGAGCCACCATGCCCACCCCTTCACTTTCTTCTCAGGCTCCTGCTTCCATTCTGCTGACTTGTAATGGTTTTCTGCTGCTTGTAACAACACAAAGTTTAATGGATTAAAGTGACAAATATTTATCATCCAACAGTTTCTGTGGGTCAGGAATTGATCAGTGGCTTATCTGGGTGATTATGACTTTGGGTCTCATGGAGTTGCAACCAAGATGTTGGCTGGGGCTGCAGGCGTCTAAAAACTTGATGGAGCCTTTTCTGGTTTTTCTAGAGGTGGGAAATTTAAAGAGAACAAATAAAATAAAAACTGGACCAGGGCTGGAGGATCTCATTCCAAGGTGGCTCACTCACAAGGCTAGTGACTGGAAGCCTCAGTTCCCTTTTGGCTGGTGGCAGGAGCCCTTAGTTCCTTGCCTCATGGAACTTTCGTTAGGCTCCATGTCCTCACACGGTAATTCTCTTCCCTTAGAGCAGGTGATCTCAGAGTGAAAGTGGAAGGTTTCCACCACAACACCTGTTAATGAAATTCTTTTTTTTTTTTTTTTTTTTTGAGATAGAGTCTCCCTCTGTCACCCAGGCTGGAGTGCAGTGACGTGATCTTGGCTCATTCCTCGTCCCCGGTTCAGCTATTCTCTTGCCTCAGCCTCCCGAGGAGCCAGGACTACAAGCATGCACTAGCACGCCCAGCTAATTTTTGTATTTTTAGTAAAGATGGGGTTTCACCATGTTGGCTGGGCTAGTCTCAAACTCCTGGCCTCAGGCAATCCTCCCGCCTCGGCCTCACAAAGTGCTAGGATTACAGACGTGAGCCATCGTGCCAGGCCTATTTTATTTATTTATTTATTTTGAGATAGATTCCCACTCTGTTGCCCAACTGGAAGTGCAGTGGTTCCATCTTGGCTCACTGCAATCCCTGCCTCCCAGGTTGAAGTGATTGTCCTGCCTCAGCCTCCCGGTAGCTGAGATTACAGGCGTGCATCACCATGCCCGGCTAATTTTTGTGTTTTTGGTAGAGGCGAGTTTTCGCCATGTTGGCCAGGCTGATCTGGAACTCCTGACCTCAGGTGATCTGCCCGCCTTGGCTTCCCAAAGTGCTGGAATTAGAAGCATGAGCCACCACCCCTGCCCCTGCCCCCCATCCAAACATTTTAAAGCCACTATGCAACTTACCAATCCTGTGGGACAAGAGTGCCTAGTCCTGTGATTTCAGCTGGGGTTGTGGCCCTAATCTCTGGGAATCTGATTAATTAGCTAGGGCCAGGCCTAATTTATTAATGAATACATTAATAAATTACTCTTCTGGCCAGGCAAGGTGGCTCACGCCTGTAATCCCAGCCCTTTGGGAGGCCGAGGGGGGCGGATCACCAGGTCAGGAGATCGAGACCATCCTGGCTAACATGGTGAAACTCCATCTCTACTAAAAATAGGAAAAATTAGCCAGGTGTGGTGATGGGCGCCTATAGTTCCAGCCACTTGGGAGGCTGAGGCAGGAGAATAGCGTGAACCTGGGAGGCAGAGCTTGCAGTGAGCCAAGATCACGTCATTGCACTCCAGCCTGAGCAACAGAGTGAGACTCTGTCTCAAAAAAAAAAAGAAAACCGACTAGGGGCGGTTGTTCACACCTATAATCCCAGCACTTTGGGAGGCCTAAGCGAGCAAATCAGGAGTTAAGGAGATTGAGACCCAAGACCGTCCTGGCTAACACGGTGAAACCCCGTCTCTACTAAAAATACAAAAGTTGCCGGGCGCGGTGGCTCAAGCCTGTAATCCCAGCACTTTGGGAGGCCGAGGCGGGCGGATCACGAGGTCAGGAGATCGAGGCCACCCTGTCCAACATGGTGAAACCCTATCTCTACTAAAAATACAAAAGTTGCCGGGCGCGGTGGCTCAAGCCTGTAATCTCAGCACTTTGGGAGGCCGAGACGGGCGGATCACGAGGTCAGGAGATCGAGACCATCCTGGCTAACACAG
>NW_012118511.1:232595-236904 GCF_000951035.1 Colobus angolensis palliatus
TAGTCCCAGCTACTCGGGAGGCTGAGGCAGGAGAATCGCTTGAACCCAGGAGGCGGAGGTTGCAGTAAGCTGAGATTGCACTACTGCATTCCAGCCTGGGCGACAGAGCAAGACTCTGTCTCAAGAAAAAATAAAATTGGGCCAGGTGCAGTGGGTCACGCCTGTAATCCCAGCACTTTGGGAGGCCGAGGAGGATGGATCACAAGGTCAGGAGATTGAGACCATCCTGGCTAACGTGGTGAAACTCCGTCTCTACTGAAAATACAAAAAAATTAACAGGGCGTGGTGGCAGGCACCTGTAGTCCCAGCTACTTGGGAGGCTGAGGCAGGAGAATGGTGTGAACCCGGGAGGCAGAGCTTGCAGTGAGCTGAGATCGCGCCACTGCACTCCAGCTTGGGCGACAGAGTGAGACTCCGTCTCAAAAATAAATAAATAAATAAATAAAATTAACACTAATTTGTGGGGGAGTTGCAGGAAATCTGCCTTGGGATTCAGGAGAAAGGCTTACCCCATGGTATTTTCTGGATAGACTACAAAACTTATTCTGTGTAATAGTTGTCCATCAGCTGTTCGCCCTCAACTTATTTTTAGGAGGCATTGTGAGCCCTTCTCAAGTACTGTAAAAGTTTTTCAGTTCTGTAAAGGAAAGGAACTTGTGTTTGGGCTTTTGAGTGTTGACTGAAAGTGCTGTGATACTTTTGCCTTGGTCATGGAACCATGATCTTTAAAGTGGTTCTGGAAAAGTGGTTACGGGCCTGTTCTTTGTCTTGAGATTATTCTTGGTGGAGAGAGAAATAGCTGCTTGTTGTAAACAGTTGGACACAGTAGCTGTCCTTGTCTGACATCTGTTTTGCTCAGCTGAAACATCTGCCTCATTGGCTACTGTGGGTGTCTCTGAAGCTCTATTGGCTACTGTAGGTGTCTCTGAGGCTCATGTTGAATTGCTGTCAAATACCCGGAGTGTTCTTGGTGGTGACACAGCCACATTTTGCAAATACATTTCTTAAGTCGTTTGTGTGTATAGCAGCTGGATTTGGGGACAAGCATTTGGGCACACTTACTCCAAGATTGATTAGTGATTATGGATCATGAAGTCTGTGGGAAAATTCAGATCCTGAAGCGGAGAGAGTGATTGTGAGTTATCTTACTTGTCTTTTAAATTCTCTTTCATCCGTTTGACTCAGGGGACACAGTAGACATCTTCCTGGCCTTAAATAAATAGCTTTCTTTCTGCCAGGTGAGAGAAGTATGATGAGTGCTTTGAAAGAAAAATACTGAGTTTTCTGGGGTGGAATGTGGTTAACCAGGGTCAGCAGGGGTCCCCCCAAACTTATTTAAGGTCTGAGCCACTACACCTGGGCCTTTTTTTTTTTTTCTTTTTTTTGAGGCAGAGTCTTGTTCTTGTTGCCCAGGCTGGAGTACAATGGTGCAATCTCAGCTCACTGCAACCTCTCCCTCCTGGGTTCAAGCAGTTCTCCTGCTTCAGCCTCCCTAGTAGCTAGGATTACAGGCACGCGCCGCATGCCAGCTAATTTTTGTATTTTTAGTAGAGACGGGGTTTCACCATGTTGGCCAGGTTGGTCTCGAACTCCTGACCTCAAGTGATCTGACCGCCTTGGCCTCCTAGAGTGCTGGGATTACAGTTGTGAGCTACCACACCCAGCTGGGCTTATTATTCTTGTTTTTTAATCCATTGACAAAATCCTTCCAATTTCTATTTCTAGCTGGTGAAACTAGATAGAAATATTAATCTATAATCATAGTTTTTCTCTAAATATTAACTAAATATTTTATCCATTTAAAACACTGTTTTCTTCTCTTTTTTTTTTGAGACAGGGTCTTGCCCTGTTGCCCAGACTGGAATGCAGTGGTGAGATCTCGGCTCACCCAAGCCTTGATCTCCCAGGCTCAAGGGAACCTGCTGTCTCAGTCTCTGGCATAGCTGGGACTAGAGGCACATACCACCACGCCCGGCTAGTTTTTGTATTTTTTTGTAGAGGCGGGGTTTTGCCACGTTGCTCAGGCTGGTCTCAAACTCCTGAGCTCAAGTGATCTTCCTGCCTCCGGCTTTAGCCTCCCGAAGTTGCTGGGATTACAAGTGTATGCTATTATGTGCCTAGCACTAAAACACTGTCTTGACCACAGAGGAGGTCTGCAGAAAAAGAAAGGAAAAAAAAAACAAAAATGACTGACTGCTTCAGGCTGGGCACAATGGTTCACACCTGTAATTCCAGCCCTTTGGGAGGCAGAGGTGGGAGGATCACGTGAACCCAGGAGTTACAGACGAGCCTGGGCAACATAGTGAGGCTCCCATTTCTACAAAAAATTTAAAGATTAGCTGGATAAAAATTAGCTGGTGCATGCCTGTGCTCCCAGCTACTGGGCAGCCTGAGACAGGAGGATCTCTTGAGCCCAGGGGGTTCAAGGCTGCAGTGAGCCATTATTGTACCACTTCATTCCAGCCTGGACAACACAGCAAGACCCTGTGTCAAAAAAAAAGTTTTCATCAAATTCTGCAATTAAAAAAATTAGAAAATATCTATTTTCCTTTTTTTTTTTTTCTTTCTTTTGAGATGGAGTCTCACCCTGTAACCCAGGCTGGAGTGCAATGGTGTGATCTCAGCTCACTGCAACCTCCGCCTCCTGGGTTCAAGCAGTACTCCCACCTCAGCCTCCCAAGTAGCTGGGATTACAGGTGTGCGCCACCACGCACGACTAATTTTGTATTTTTAGTAGAGATGGGGTTTCTCCATGTTGGTCAGGCTGGTCTCGAACTTCTGACCTCAGGTGATCCGCCCGCCTCAGCTTCCCACTGTGGTGGAATTATAGGCGTGAGCCACCATGCCTGACCTAGACCACCTATTTTCATTTTTATTTTTCATTTTTTAAATATTTTCTTTCTTTTTTAAATTTTTTTGACCACCTATTTTCAAAATATTAAATTGCTTTTTTTTTTTTTTTTGAGACAAAGTCTCACTCTGTCTCCCAGGCTGGAGTACAGTGGCACGATCTTGGCTCACTGCAAGCACTACCTCCCAGGTTCACTCCAGTTTCCTGTCTCAGCCTCCCGAGTAGCTGGGACTACAGGCGCCTGCCACCACGGCCGGATAATTTTTTGTATTTTTAGTAGAGACAGCATTTCACCTTGTTAGCCAGGATGGTCTCGATCTCCTGACCTCGTGATCCACCCACCTTGACCTCCCAAAGTGCTGGGATTACAGGTGTGAGCCACCGCGCCAGCCTTGAATTGCTTTTTATTTGTGGATTTGTGGCGATGATTTTTATTCGTTGTGATGATTTTTATTCTGCCCTTCCTGGAGTACATATACTTTTCCTAATTCAAAAGCAATTAGAGGCTGGGCGTGGTGGCTCAGCACAGCCACCGCGCCTACCCCACAGTGGTAGGGAGTTCAAGACCAGCCTGACCAACATGGAGAAACCCCATCCCTACTAAAAATACAAAATTAACCTGACGTGGTAGCACATGCCTGTAGTCCCAGCTACTCAGGAGGCTGATGCAGGAGAATCGCTTGAAACCGGGAGGCGGAAGCTGCAGCGAGCCAAGATCGCGCCTTTGCACTCCAGCCCGGGCAACAGTGCAGGACTCTGTGTCAAAAAAAAAAAAAAGCAATTAGAATGAGACTTTTGTTTTTATTTTCTGTTCTCTGTGACTCAGTAAACTTCTTAGAGAAAGAACCCTTGGTGAAAAGGGAGAGACCCGTTACTTCCTTTGGGCATGGACTGTGGTATTCCTGCCCCACCCCCGCCAAAATGTTAATGAGCTGTGCAAACTGATGCTGGATTTTTTTGTTCTTCCTCCTTATCAGAGTTTCCACTCAGGACTGGGTAGCCTGTGGACTCCCTGGAGGACAGACAGGTGTGGCAGTCTCAGTGGCCTAGAGTGGATGGCTGGTTTACTGACAGTCCTTTTTTTTTGAGACAGAGTCTTGGTCTGTTGCCCAGGCTGGAGTGCAGTAGTAGTCTTGCCTCACTGCATCCTCTACCTCCCAGGCCGAAGTGATTCTCGTGCTTCAGCCTTCCCAGTAGCTGAGATTACAGGCAGACGCCACCATACCCACCCAGTTTTGTATTTTTAGTAGAGACAGGATTTCACCACGTTGGCCAGCCTGGTCTTGAACTCTTGTTCTCAAGTGATCTGTCCACCTCGGCCTCCCAAAATGCTGGGATTATAGGCATGAGTCACCACGGACTTACTGATAGTTCTGTAGGCCAGGGGAGTCATCTGTTTGAATAACCATATATGGGGTATTGTGTTTATCTTTCTTCAAGTTATTCTTGGTGTCAGGT
>NW_012118511.1:244180-244642 GCF_000951035.1 Colobus angolensis palliatus
TTTTTTCCCTACAGTAGAAAGGGAAATGATTTTAATGAATGGTTTTGAGGAAGCTGGTAATTATTTTGTAATGGAGAATCGTAACATGCCAGAGGTTTGGCTCTTCTTTCAGTACTTCTTAGGCTACCACAAAACTCAACTATTGATATTCTTCCAAAAATAAACAAAACACTAAAAAGACCCCTGCCTCTGGAACACAATAGCTTCATGTTAAGGTAGCTTTGTAAACATAAGGTAGCTACCTTCATGTTTAAGGAAGCACAAACCAAGGCTGCCTGTGGAGAAGCTGGTTCTTCCTCTTAAACTTATATGAACCTCTGACCCCAGCCCCCCTTACTAAAGGTTTTCTTTTCTCTTTTGATTTTTTATTTTATACTTTTTATTTTGGACTACTTATAGATTCACAAGATGTTGCAAAAATAGCACAGAGCTGGACCCTGCAGTCTGCTTCCTGAATGGTAA
>NW_012118511.1:247489-250792 GCF_000951035.1 Colobus angolensis palliatus
TTGTCGCTCAGGCTTGAGTGCAATGGCTCAATCTTGGCTCACTGCAGCCTCTGCCTCCCAGGTTCAAACAATTCTCCTGCCCCTGCCTCCCAAGTAGCCTGCCACCATGCCTGGCTAATTTTTGTATTTTTTAGTAGAGACTGGTTTCACCATGTTGGCCAGGCTGGTCTCGAACTCCTGAGCTCAGGTGATCCAGCCGCCTCAGCTTCCCAAAGTGCTGGGATTATAGGCATGAGCCACCGCACCCGGCCTTATTAATGATTTTTAAACCAGTTTCTCACAAACTCTTTTGATCTTAGATCAGTCTGTGTTTTTCACAAATGCCTCAACAGCTGGCTCACAGTTTTAGAAACCCGTGTTTGTCAGTTAAAATGATGATCCTCCCCAAAATGTTCAGTGCCATTTTGTGTCCTGTCCTGGACTCACCCAAGTGGTAGGAGAGTCCCCATGGAGGCAGCACGGGGCCTGACTATCTGGGAACCCTCCCAGAGTAGAGCCCAGTGCTGGGCTCAGGTGGGGGCTCATCTGGTTAAGTCAGTTTTACCCGCATTGTTTTGCGTCTTTTGCGTCCTGTAGTGGGGCTCTGCCTTCTGAAGCCTCTGTTTCTGTCTTCCCTCACGTATGTGATATGTTGTATTTCATTCTGCTCTGCAGGTGAGGACACTGGCCAAATTGTCGGTACTCACCAGACACAGATGACCCAGGTCCCCAACTGTATTATTAATAAGGGTTTAGAGTTTTTTCCTATTGTCCTTCTAAATCGTGTTACCGAGGTGGCCCGGCGTGGGGGATATTTGTCATTTCAGCCAGGCTCTCCAATTCCAAAGGCAGGAACTGAGAAAGTGACAGTACTTTCTCTGTCCCTGCCACAGAATGCCCAGTTTGGTCTGATTTAACATGACCAATCATGCAGTAGAGATAAGAGAGTAGTTTGAATTTTATTTTTCCTTTAATTTTTAGAGGCCACCTTATAACTCAGCCATTCTAGTCACATTTTTTTCATATAGAGTGTATACTTCATGTACTCCATGCTTGTCCACACAGAGAATACTTCTGGAAGGACCCATGTGAAACCAGTATCAAGCTTCCCCCTTGAGCCCCTTTTATACTTTTTAAGTTTTGTGGGTTTTTTTGAAACAATGTCTTGTTCTGTTGCCCAGGCTGGAATGCAGTGGCATGGTCATGGCTCACTGCAGCCTTGACCTCCCGGGCTCAAGCAATCCTCCTGCCTCAGCCTCCCGAGTAGTTGGGACGACAGGTGCCCAGCACCACACCTGGCTGATTTTTTTATTTTTGGTGGAGATGAAGTGTCCCCATGTTGCACAGGCTGGTCTCAAACTCCCGGGCCCAAGTGACCTGCCTGCCTCTGCCCCCAAAGTGCTGGGATTACAGGTGTGAGCCACTGCGCCCGGCCCTCGTAAACATTGTATATATATATGTATTACTGATGTTTTTAAAATTATAAACCCAAACTACATTAATAGGAATTGTCTTGCAGGTCATAGCTTAGGTGTAGAAGAATGATTAAGAAAAGGAGCGATGTAGTTTACTAGCTTGAGGTCTGCATTTGGATTGACTTTACTAAGCTTGCTGTGAACTCCAAGGAACAAAAAACCCAGAATGCAGATCAGGCGGCATCTTAAGAGGAAGAGGCCCTTTCCCCTTTGCCTTGCTTCCAGGCTGGCTGTGGGTGGGGTGGAGTCTCCCCCTTGAGGGTCAGGAGATGTCTGGCCATCATCTGGTAGAGTGGGATGAACCAAACAAGGGCAGACTTCTCAGCCTGTGATTCTCTGCTTGGCTGCACCCTGGAGTCAGCTGGAGAGTGCCAGCAGCCGCTCCTGACTGGGACCCCACTCCCAGAGTGGGCAACGGAGTCCTTCTGGAGTGTGCGTCGGCAGTGCGAACACGCTCAGGTTATTACTGGGTCCTTCTGGAGTGTGGCGTCGGGAGTGCGAACGCACTCAAGTTATTTTCATGTGGAGCCGCCGCCGAGAATCGTGTCTTTGGAAGGATCTGAGTTCCTCAGCTGACACCTTCGCAGGCTGCCTGAGCTGCACTTTACAAGTAGCTTTATGATCCCTAGGTCCACCTGGGCTTACGAAGGCACCGATTCCCCGTCCACAGCTCACAACCAGATGCACCAGCAGGAGTCAACATCGAGCACGTCCTCCGGGCAGCACGTCCTCCGGGCACTCCCATGACCAGGTAGGTCAGGACTCGTGGGCCCATGGACGGGTGGGTCGTGTTTTCAGATTCCTGGTGGTGGGGGTTGATGCCCCTCCTTGAGACGTGCTTTCCCACACGTTTTCTTCGAAGCTCTGGCTCTCAGCAGATGAGGACAGCTGAGGCTCAGTGCTCAAATTTCTTGGCTGCAGTTTTAAAGCTCTTAAGTTTAAAGCCTTAAAGATAGAAATCCAGAATTGTAGCATTCTGGTTCTCACTCCATTTTCTTTCCTTTGCCAAAGGCATCTATGTGGTAAACATTTCACACATCCCTTCCTTGGGGACATAGTGGCTAGATTGGCTGAACAAATGGCTGTCTCCTCCTCTTCAAGCCCTGGCCGCAGCCCCTCAGCCTCTGGCAATGAGACACTCCTACGTTCTGTTGCTGCCTTTTCCCTAGTTACCTTTTCTAGACAACCCATGCCCTGCCCTCCCCACCCCCATGCCAGCTGCTTGGGTTTAACGAGGTCTTTGGTCATGACTCACTGTTTGATTTTCCGTGATCTAACTCATTGCCTTTGATAAGCACACCTTTTCGGACTTCCAAGATGTGAAAACTTAAGCCTCAGCACACTTAGGAGAATGCACACATTTTTTTTTTTTTATTGTGGCAAAATATACATAACATAAAATTTGCCATTAGTTACATTTGGTATAATCTCAGCATTTTATAACTATCACTACTATTTTCATCGTCCCACACAGAGAAACCCCATAGTGCATAGCAGTCACTCCCAGCTCTCCCTGTTCCCAGCACCTGGCATGCACGAGTTTACTTCCTGCCTCTATGAATTTACCTGTTCTGGGCATTTCGTAGAACTGGAATCACACCACAGGTGACCTTTGTGTCCTAGTTATTTCATTTAGCATAATTTTATAACATGTCAGAATTTTATTTCTTCTTTTTTTTTTTTTAAATGTTTGTTTTTTGAGACAGAGTCTCACTCTGTCGCCCAGGCTGGAGTGCAGTGGCTGGATCTCTGCTCAGTGCAAACTCCGCCTCCCGGGTTCACGCCATTCTCCTGCCTCAGCCTCCCGAGTAGCTGGGACTACAGGCGCCCACCACCTCGCCCGGCTAGT
>NW_012118511.1:251117-251496 GCF_000951035.1 Colobus angolensis palliatus
CCCGGCTAGTTTTTTTGTATTTTTAGTAGGGACGGCTTTCACCATATTGGCCAGGCTGGTCTCAAACTCCTGACCTCGTGATCTGCCCGCCTTGGCCTCCCAAAGTGCTGGGATTACAGGCGTGAGCCACCGCGCCCGGCCTGTATGTTCATACGTTGTTGGACATCTGGGTTGTTTCTACGTTTTGACTGTTGTTAATAATGAACCAATATGAACATTTATTTACAAGTTTTTGTTTGAGCCTCTGTGGTGGAGTTTTTGTTTGTTTTTTGAGACAGGGTCCTGCTCTGTCACCCAGGTGGGAGTGCAGTGGCATGATCTCAGCTCACTGCAGGCTCTGCCCCGCCAGGCTCTAGTCATCTTCCTACCACAGGCGAGC
>NW_012118511.1:259081-262459 GCF_000951035.1 Colobus angolensis palliatus
AAAAAAAAAAAAAACAAAAGCCAGCGGTCCCTTATCTCTCTGTTTTCCTGACCCTTCCCCAGAGGGTGCGGCTTTCAGCTCAGCACTTCCTTGTGTTCCTTCGCACGCCCTCTTTCAGCTTTCACCCCTCCCTTTGTTGTGAACTGTTGACTTCTTTTTTCGGTAGATGAAGATTTTACCTCAAATCTGCCCATTCGTGTCCAATCTCGCAGTATGATGTGTTAGGACATCGGTTTGGCTGTTTAAAAGGGACCAAAATAACAAAAATCTTGCCTGAGACAAAATGGAAGTTTGTTTTTTTCTTGTTTTATACAGTGGAAGCAGCTCAGGCTGGGTGGTGGTGGTTGGCAGATATCAGAGGCCCTGTGCCTTTCCCATCTTCAAATGTGTTTTCCGTTTTTGTTTCTAAGATGGCGACTGCCAGTTTCCCCACCACATCCACCCCGGGTCCAGCCAGCCGGAGCCAGAGCAAGGAGAGGGCGTGTTTTCCCCTCAGAGTCGGGGCTCAGAAGTTACGCCGAGCCGAGCTCACTCCACACAGCCGTCCTCGTCCTCCCTGTGGACTTCTGTTGGAACATATTTTATTTTTTTCTAGTTAGTCTGTGCTTATCCATGAACATATTTTGTTAATAATTATTAGGTAGTGTTTGAATGTTTACTGTGTATCAGATGATCTTATAAGTGCTTCCTATGCATTTAATTATTTAATCTTTAGACTAGGCTTCTAAAGTAGATATTATTTCTTTTACAGATAGGGAAACGAGGCACAGTTCAGTGAAAGCGTATGTCCTGGTCACACAGCTAGAGAGGCGCCAGCCTGCCGACCCAGAGCCCATCTTCACCCTGGGGCTTTGAATGTTGAATCTGTGGCTCTCCAGGGAGCCCATGAGTGCGCACCTGGGTCACCTTTTCCATCCCTGCTTGAGGCCGGTGGAAGGTGACTCAGATGTGCTCGGAGGCTGAGTAGGTGGGGCTTAGTGAACTTGCAGGGTGTGGCTTGCAGCGTCCGCACCCCTGGCCCAGCACTGCCCAGGAGCTCCTTCAACATTTCCTGGGTTCGGCAGGCAGGAAGCACCAGCATGTTCAGGATGAAAATAGTTCCTGCTTGCTGGCTCTACACAGCTAATTCGTCTTTCCATATTAATTAAAGACCTTCTTAAGTATAATCTGTTAAGGCTGACACCCTAAACATTTATTTAGTTTTTATTTACTGGGCTGATGGCCCATAGTTACAGCTGCAGCCAGCTCCCCAAGAAGCTGACACCAGCAGACCCCTCTGTGCTGCAGCTTTGTGCCGTGGGACTGCTAGCCTTGCCGACCTCTTGCTTTATTGACACAGTGACCAGGAGTTAAACTTTGAGGTGTGCCCGTGATGTTGGACCACCAGGACTTAGAAGCCGAAGTCCACCCCTTGAAAAATGAAGAAAGAAAATCGCAGGAAAATCTGGGAAACCCATCGAAAAATGAGGATAACTTGAAAAGCACACCTCCACAGTCCCGGCTCTCCCGATGCCGAACGGTGGCGTTTTTTCTTTCATTGTTTCTCTGCCTTTTTGTGGTGTTTGTCGTCTCATTCGTCATCCCGTGTCCAGACCGGCCAGCGTCACAGCGAATGTGGAGGATCGACTACAATGCTGCTGGTGAGCCCGGCTTCCCCGCCCAGTGGAGTCCAAAGCAGCTCTTCCCAGGGGGTGGGGTGGGGACAGAACTGTGTCTGTGAGTCTAGAATTGGCCTTGAAGCAGTGAATCAACCCCAAGTGGCTGCCAGTTCTCTGTCCAAGGTTTTCCTGGAATTTTAGGGAGCCATAGAGCAGCCTTTTTGTTTTATTTTTTGAGACAGAATTTCTCTCTTGTTGCCCAGGCTGGAGTGCAATGGCACGATCTCAGCTCACCGCAACCTCTGCCTCTGGGGTTCAAGCGATTCTCCTGCCTCAGCCTCCCAAGTAGCTGTATTTACAGCGGTGCAGCACCACGCCTAGCTAATTTTGTATATTTAATGGAGATTGGGCTTCTCCATGTTGGTCAGGCTGGTTTCGAACACCTGACCTCAGGTGATCCGCCCACCTTGGCCTCCCAAAGTGCTGGGATTAGAGGCGTGAGCCACCGTGCCCAGCCGAGCAGCCTTGAAATCAACATAGAAACGCTGCCAGGGAAGCATTGTGGCTGGCTCTTGGTTATCCCTTTTTGTTTTGTTTTTTTTTTTGAGGCGGAGTTTTGCTCTTGTTGCCCAGGCTGGAGTGCAATGGTGCCATCTCCGCTCACCGCAACCTCTGCCTGCATGGGTTCAAGCAATTCTCCTGCCTCAGCCTCCCCACTAGCTGCAATTACAGGCATGTGGCACCACACCTGGCTAATTTTGTATTTTTAGTAGACACGAGGTTTCTCCATGTTGGTCAGGCTGGTGTCGAACTCGACCTCAGGTGATCTGCCCACCTCAGCTTCCAAAGTGCTGGGATTACAGGCATGAGCCACTGTGTCTGGCCTTGGTTCTCCTTTTTTTTTTTTTTGGAGACAGAGTCTCACCCTGTCGCCCAGGCTGGAGTGCAGCGGCACAATCTCAGCTCACTGCAAGCTCCGCCTCCCGGGTTCCCACCATTCTCCTGCCTCAGCCTCCCGATTAGCTGGGACTACACCCAGCTACAGGTGCCCGCCACCACGCCCAGCTAATTTTTTATATTTTTAGTAGACACGGGGTTTCACCGTGTTAGCCAGGATGGTCTCAATCTCCTGACCTCGTGATCTGCCTGCCTTGGCCTCCCAAAGTGCTGGGATTACAGGCTTGAGCCACCAACTGGTTCTCCTTTCTTTAGCCTCCCAAACTCATCTCCCTTTTTAGGAAGGATGAATTGGGTAAATAAAAGCAGCCCATTTAGGTACTTTTCTAAATTAAAAAATTTAATGAAACAGAGCTTCTGGGTGAAAGATACAGAAAAGCTGTCATAAAATGTGAAAAACATGCGCCAGCTCGTATGGTCCAGTCTTGCTAGGATGCACCAGCTCACGTCCTAGTTAGTGAAAGGAAGGCTTTCATTCCTGTCTTATGAACTTGCCATTCTGGAGTCTTAGCCGTTATAAAAAGCAGTGGAATCAGCCTTAGTCAGGACATTCTGCTTCTAGGAGAACAGCAGCTGCAGTCACCCATGTCAGTGGGCGTGAGCACTGGCATCCTCAGTGTTTCCTGCCACAGACTTCAGGGCTTCTCCAGTGCCATCAATAGGATTTGTTGTTGCAACCTCACTTAGGGTCAGTTTGTGTTCAAAATATACATGTATTTTTTGAGAGTCTTGCTGTGTCGCCCGGGCTGAAGTGCAGTGGCACAATCTTGGCTCAATGCAAGCTCTGCCTCCCAGGTTCACGCCATTCTCCTGTCTCAGCCTC
>NW_012118511.1:264044-265714 GCF_000951035.1 Colobus angolensis palliatus
CTCTGTCGCCCAGGCTGGAGTGCAGTGACATGAGCTCAGCTCACTGCAAGCCCTGCCTCCCAGGTTCAAACGATTGCCTCCTGAGTAGCTGGGATTACAGGCACGCACCACCACACCCAGCTAATTTTTTGTATTTTTAGTAGAGACAGGGTTTCACACATTGGCCAGGATGGTCTCAAGCTCCTGACCTCGTTATCCACCCGCCTCGGCCTCCCAACGTGCTGGGATTACAGGTGTGAGCCACCGCGCCTGGCCCTAATTTTGTACTTTTAGTAAAGGTGGGGTTTTACCATGTTGGCCAGGCTGCTCTTGAACTCCTGATTTCAAGTGATCCTCCTCTCTCAGCCTCCCAGCATGTTGGGATTACAGGCGTAAGTCACCACACCTGGCCCAATTCAGTGATTTGGTAGTCAATTTATAGAGTTATGTAGCTGTCAGTACAATTCCGTTTTAGAATATTTCCATCATCCCTAAAAGATTCCTGAAGAGGCTGGGCACAGACCCCATCTCTACAGAAAAATAAAAAAATCAGCCAGGCTTGGTGGCATGCAGCTGTGGTCCCAGCTACTTGGGAGGCTGAGGTAAGAGTATCACTTACATCTGGAAGGTTGAGGCTGCAGTAAGCTGTGATTGTGCCACGCACTCCAGCCTGGGTGACAGAGGGAGACCCTGTCTCAAAAAAAGAAAGTTCCTCATTACCTTTATCATCACTCCCTGTTCCCTCCTCTCCTAGCCCTGGGCAACCTAGTCTTCTGTCTCCAAAGATGAGTCTTTTTTTTTTTTTTAGACACAGTTTTGCTCTTGTTGCCCAGGCTGGAGTGCAATGGCATGATCTCGGCTCACCGCAACCTCTGCCTCCTGGGTTCAAGTGATTCTCTGTCTCAGCCTCCCAAGTAGCTGGGATTATAGGCATGCGCCACTACGCCCGGCTAATTTTGTGTTTTTAGTAGAGACGGGGTTTCTCCATGTTGGTGAGGCTGGTCTCGAACTCCCGACCTCAGGTGATCCACCCACCTTGGCCTCCCAAAGTGCTGGGATTACAGGCGTGAGCCACCGTGCCCGGCCTCTAGACATTTCTTAGAAGTGAAACCCTACAGTGTGTAGCTTTGGAGTGTGACTTCCTTCACTTAGTGTGATGTTTTACCGTTCGTTTGTGCCGTGGTCTCTCTGTGTCTTTCCGTTGCTGAGCAGTGCTCCGGGGGGGCTGCTGGCTGGCGATCACCTGCATCGCTCGCTCTCGGTTGGGGTTCTAGTGAATAATTCAGCCGTGAACATTCACATGCAGATCTTCGTGTGCATGTGTTTTCATTTCTCTTGGGTAGATCGCTAGGAATGGAATTGCTGAACCCTATGGTAAGTTTCTGTTTAACTTTCTGAGGAGCTGACAAGCTGTTTCTAAAGCAGCTGCACCGTGTGACCATTTTACCTTCCGGCTACCATGCTGAGGAGGCCTTCAGTCTCTCCGGTCCTTGCCAACACTTGTTAGTGTCTGTCTTTTTTGTTGCACTCATGCTGGTGGGTGTGAATTAGAATCTCCCAGTGACTAAAAGTGTTGGGTCCCTCTCTTCATGTGAGTTTTAGCCATTCTTGCATCTGCTTTGTTGAATGTCTGTTCAAGTCTTTTTTTTTTTTTTTTGAGATGGTGTCTTGCTCTGTCGCCCAGGCTGGAG
>NW_012118511.1:267980-277027 GCF_000951035.1 Colobus angolensis palliatus
TTTTTTTTTTTCTTTTTTTTTGAGATGGACTCTCGCTGTCTCCAGGCTGCTGGATTGCAGTGGTGCGATCTCGGCTCACTGCAACCTCCACCTCCTGGTTCAAACAATTCTCTTGCCTCAGTCTCCTGAGTAGCTGGGATTACAGGCATGCGCCACCACACCCAGCTAATTTTTTGTATTTTTAGTAGAGACAGGGTTTCACATGTTGGCCAGGATGGTCTCAATCTCCTGACCTTGTTATCTGCCCACCTCGGCCTCCCAAAGTGCTGGGATTACAGGCGTGAGCCACCACCCCTGGCCAACTTCATTCTTTTGGTTTTTGATTTTAGGGCGTAAAGTTTATCACTTGAGTCCTTGAATGAAAGGAAGTATAAACCCTAATGAGTATGGAGTGTGGACTGTCTAGACGCCCACCTGGTCTAGGGAGGGATTTCTTCCTGAACGGAAGGTGCCAGAACACACGTTCTTAACGCCCAGGTGTCCGGCTTGTTCCTTTCTGAAGCTTAGCACTGGGCCTTGTGGTCCCACCCCTTGTGTTCAGGAAGAACATTACTCACCCGAGTGAGGAAGAAGTCACCGTCCTGGCTGGGTGAGCTCACAGGGGCAGGTGCCACGGAGCAGAGAAGTAGGTCATGTTGGACCCGATCGCCTGGAAACCAGACGTGGCCCGTGGAGCGTAGTCTGTGGTTTTCTCTTTCAGTTATCTATGATTTCCTGGCTGTGGATGACATAAACGGGGACAGGATCCAAGATGTTCTCTTTCTTTATAAAAACACCAACAGCAGCAACAATTTCAACCGATCCTGTGTGGATGAAGGTAATTTCATTTTATATGAAAAGGAAGGAGCTCCGTGTAGAAGGAGGAGGCGTTGTTTTCGGTAACCCTCTCACTTTCATAGTGTTTGGGGGAAACAGATGGTGGTGTTTCTGGAACCCATCTCGTCACCCTTCCTGGCAGGACCAGAAAGAGGCCAAGAAGCCCAGCCCCAGCACCGCCCTGGCCACTGAGCCCCGGTGGGGTCAGCATTAGAGCCCCGGGAGCCTGCAAGATAAAGGGGATCCACGTGGGAGGGAGGGGCTGTGGCCTAGGAGAGGTGTGAGGAAGATAGGCCTAGCGGAGCACATGCTGGGGCTGACCGGCCCGCCTGCCAGGAGGCTGCAACAGTGAGGTGCCGGTGTCTCTCCCTACAGGCTTTTCCTCTCCCTGCACCTTTGCCGCTGCTGTGTCGGGGGCCAACGGCAGCACGCTCTGGGAGAGACCTGTGGCCCAAGACGTGGCCCTGGTGGAGTGTGCTGTGCCCCAGCCAAGAGGCAGTGAGGCACCTTCTGCCTGCATCCTCGTGGGCAGACCCGGTTCTTTCATTGCAGTCGACGCGTTCACAGGTAGGCCAGCCAGGCAGCGGGGTTCTCACTGAGGGCCAATGCCAGGAGGCCCCGATGAGGCTCAGCCCTGTGATCTTGAGGGTGGCTGGATGGGAAGGAAGGTTATGGGGAGAACCTCCAAGTGAGGGTGCAAGCCTATGGAAGTCACACACCTCGGCTGCCTTCAACTGCACTGTGTCTGTTACTTCCCGTTACACTTTGCTGGTGGGCTGTAACACACAGGGGCAGTCCGATGCCACATGCTACGTGGTAGCAGAGAGGAGGAGCGGCTTGGCCGCCGGCTATTCCTGGGGTGTCAGTGGTGGCAGTGCCCAAGGCGAGCCCAGAACATGAACCTGCACTCAGCCCATCAGGGAAGATTGGGGCCTGTCTGTGCCCCTAAGCCTGAGGGTGCAGGTCTCCGAGCCCCAGCGGAGCTGGCTGCATGGAAGCACAAGGGAAAGAATGTATGGTGTGCAGGGCCGTGTGAGTGTGTGTGGGCTCCTTGCACCTCATCACGGTCTGGAGGAATTCTGTGCCTAGATTTGGTGAATGTTCACATTTCCCTTACAAGTTGTCATTTTAAGGATATGGAGGAGAATAAGGAGCAGGCTGGAATATTTTAAGAATCAAGGAGGCCGGGCACGGTGGCTCAAGCCTGTAATCCCAGCACTTTGGGAGGCCGAGACGGGCGGATCACGAGGTCAGGAGATCGAGACCATCCTGGCTAACACGGTGAAACCCCGTCTCTACTAAAAAATACAAAAAAACTAGCCGGGCGAGGTGGCGGGCGCCTGTAGTCCCAGCTACTCGGGAGGCTGAGGCAGGAGAATGACGTAAACCCGGGAGGCGGAGCTTGCAGTGAGCGGAGATCCGGCCACTGCACTCCAGACTGGGCGACAGAGCGAGACTCTGTCTCAAAAAAAAAAAAAAAATACAAAAATAAAGAAAAGGAAATACAAAAAAACTAGCCGGGCGAGGTGGCGGGCGCCTGTAGTCCCAGCTACTCGGGAGGCTGAGGCAGGAGAATGACGTAAACCCGGGAGGCGGAGCTTGCAGTGAGCGGAGATCCGGCCACTGCACTCCAGACTGGGCGACAGAGCGAGACTCTGTCTCAAAAAAAAAAAAAATACAAAAATAAAGAATCAAGGATCTGTCTTAAAAAAAGGTTTGGATGAGATTGTACGTGCGTAAGGAGTTGCTTTGGGACCTGTGGTCAGTAGGTCCGCCTCCGAGCACACACCTCCATTCTTGCCTTCTATGTGGAGAGCAGAGGAAGGGGCCACTCAGCCAGGGCCTGCATAGCACCAAGGGGACGCCTGCAACCCCAGCAGGAGGCAGGGGCTTCTAGAGGTGAGTGAGGTCAGGCTTCATCCACTCGGGCAGGAGGGTCAGCATTGGCCTTAGATGTTCCAGGACACGCAGATAGGAGAAAAGGAAGGGGGAACTCTGCAGTTCCCAGGAATGAGGCTGTCAGCGTTTGGCGTGTTGCCACCGCGTCTCCATACACGGGCAGGACGTGTGTCCACCACCTCCATGTGCTGCTCCTTTACAAGCACAGGAGTGCCGCCCTCCCCTCCTGTTGGCGTCTCTGCTCTGAGTGTGCGGCGAGCCATGGGGTCACGAGGGTGATGCCTCAACGCGAGCCTGCCTGTCACAGGCCGTGCAGTTGCCAGGCCGCTGTTGAAGGGAACTCAGGGCCACGTTGCGTGACCGTGTGCTTGATTTTAGGGGAAACCCTGTGGAACCACAGCAGCAGCTTCAGCGGGAATGCGTCCATCCTGAGCCCTCTGCTGCAGGTGCCTGACGTAGACAGCGATGGGGCCCCAGACCTGCTGGTTTTCACCCAGGAGCAGAAGGAGGTACAGCCAAGCCTGGCTCTCCTCCCAAGTCACCAAGGCCACCTGCCACACGGCCCTCCTCTGCCTCCCCATCTGCTGCCACTTCCCAGACAGGATTTGGGTCTGACCACTTGTCGGGGACTCTCCCATGCCCCACGTTCCCAACTCCCATAGACCCAGCATACGGAGGGGGCTCCACCTCTACCAGGTAGCTCTGGGGCCTCCCCAGGAACGGTGGAGCACACACGTCCCACGTGTGCTGTTACAGTGTTGGGGGTGAAGCGCTGAGGGCTGGGAGCGTCTGCGCGCACTGAGGCTGCCTCCTGTGCCCCACACTTGGAGGCACTGACCAGTGTCAGACTCTCTGATGTCAGCGCCCCTTTCCTCAAACCCAAGAGCCTGTGGGCCCCTTACCTTCCACGTCTGCTGTGGTCGAGTGCCCCGCCCCCAGGCTCAGGTCCCTCTCTTCCCAGGGCTCTGTGTCATTGCAGGTTAGTGGCCACCTCTACTCAGGCAGCACCGGGCACCAGATTGGCCTCAGAGGCAGCCTGGGTGTGGACGGAGAAAGTGGCTTCCTCCTTCACGTCACCAGGACGGGTGCCCACTACATCCTCTTTCCCTGCGGTACGTTGTTTCTGCCACATCCCTGGCTGGCCTCCCTCACGGAGCGTGACTGCCCTGCGGCTCCTCAGGTCCTGCTTCTGCTCTCGAGGTGCTGGAGTCAGGGAGCCCAGGGGCCTGGCTCCATGTGACCCCACATGCTCCTGGTCCGGGTTCACAGCGTGACCCTGGTGACCTCAGGCCCTCCTGTGTTTTGAATAGCAAGCTCCCTCTGCGGCTGCTCCGTGAAGGGTCTCTACGAGAAGGTGACCGGGAGGGACGGCCCATTCAAGAATGACCCGCACTGGGAGAGCATGCTCAATGCCACCACCCGCAGGATGCTTTCCCACAGGTGGGTCTGGGCCGCCGCCTTGCTGCACGCAGAGCGCCCACCCCACGGCTCAGCGCCCCTGCCTCGGTGTCTGGACAGTCTGTGGAGCCCGGAGCAGCCCCCGGGCAGGGAGGTGCTGGGGACGCCGTGCGGTCACCCTGGGTTCAGATGTGAGAAACGGTCACACGAGCCGAGTACAGAGCGGAGAGAAGAAAGGTTCCCGGCGCTGTGCCTGTCGTCGTCTCCATGGAAAGTGGGGGTCTTCCTTCTCTTTTCAAGCTGTAGAACTGAGAAACAGGAGTTATGGGGGCCTGAGAGGAGCACCCTGAGACAGGCGGTGCCAGGGCCTCCACTGGGTGTCTGAGGCCGCCCCAGGGACCCAGCGCCCCTTTCTCCCACTCTCCTGTCTAGCTCGGGAGCAGTGCGCTACCTGATGCACGTCCCGGGGAGCACCGGCGCAGATGTGCTCCTCGTGGGCTCAGAGGGCTTCGTGCTGTTGGACGGGCAGGAGCTGACAGCCCGCTGGACGCCCAAGGCAGCCCATGTCCTGAGGTACGAGGTCTACCCAAGGAGCCGTGCAGGTGCTGCACCCCTCCCCAGCACCCTGGGCACGTCCCACCGGCTGGTGAGGGGACAGCCCTGGGGGTGGGGCCGGAGACCGTGTGCTGCTGCCAGGGCCTCTTGCCTGTCTCTGGTGCTGCCTCTTGCCCCAGACTTCAGCTCCGTGTCCTGGGCTGTGGTCCAGATGTGGCCATGGGAGAATGAGGGCGGACCTGCTCCTGGGCACATCCTTCATCTCAGTCTCCTCACTGAGACCCCTCGTGAGTGCGTCCTCCATACTGTTCCAGAAAACCCATCTTCGGCCACTACAAACCAGACACCTTGGCTGTAGTCGTTGAAAACGGAACTGGCACCAACAGACAGGTTCGCCGTTCTTCCTTCGGAGGTGGCACCTTTGTTCTTAGCTGAGGGCAGACTGGTCTGAAAGCAGACGGGGCTGCAGCCCAGGAGGCTGCTGCCCTCAGAGCCGCTGAGAAGGTTCTGGCTCCCTCAGAGCATCTGCCTCCAGGGCTGGTGTGGCTGGGGGCACGTGCAAGCCTTGAGGTGTTCCCGGCAGCCCCGACGTCGGCCCCACAGTGTCCCCTCCCTCCCCAGATCCTGTTCCTGGACCTTGGCACTGGAGCTGTCCTGTGTAGCCTAGCCCTCCCGAGCCTCCCTGGGGGTCCAGTGTCCGCCAGCCTGCCGACCGCAGACCACCGCTCAGCCTTCTTCTTCTGGGGCCTCCACGAGCTGGGCAGCACCAGCGAGACGGTACGGGAGCCGCCCTCGGAGCAGCTGTGCTGGGAGCCAGGGCCAGAGACCCAGCCTTGGGCTCCACCTGGGAGTGCTCAGAAGCTAATTGGTGCCTGGGTGACCTCAAATAAATTGAAGTCCAGTGACAGTCAGTCAGGATGAGGTGGTGCAAGCTGAGGGAAAGTGACCTTAGAGGAGTCCAGGGAGAAGGGGCTGATGGCCTTCGGTGGATAGGGGAGCACACAGCCATGCCCTGAAGGGAGTGGCCGCTGGCAAGGACCAGGGTCAGGACCAGGTTGGGCGGGAGGACCTGGGAGGTGGCCACAGAGCTGGGGCTGGCATGTGGGGGGCCCAGATAGGGCCCCTAGTGAACGCAGAGCTCCAGGCGTGGTCACTCGGACAGCAGTGCCTGTGGGAGTGCTCCGTGAGGGGCGTGGGGCCCACTGCTGGTTCTTGCTCCAGGAGACGGGGGAGGCCCGGCATAGCCTGTACATGTTCCACCCCACCCTGCCCCGTGTGCTGCTGGAGCTGGCCAATGTCTCTGCCCACGTTGTCGCCTTCGATGGTGAGTGCGGCCTTGGCCGGGGACCCGGGTGTTCCGCGGGGTCTGTCCTGGCTGGTCCCGAGCCGCCCTGACAGCTGTGTCCCCCACCCTGCAGCTGTCCTGTTGGAGCCAAGCCGCCACGCTGCCTACATCCTCCTGACAGGCCCAGCAGACTCCGAGGCACCTGGACTGGTCTCTGTGATCAAGCACAAGGTGCGGGACCTCGTCCCAAGCAGCAGGGTGGTCCGCCTGGGTGAGGGTGAGCCAGACAGTGATCAGGCCATCAGGGACCGGTTCTCCCAGCTGCGGTACCGGAGGGAGGCGTAGAGGCACGCCAGCCAGAGCCTGTGGAGAGACTCCGCCTGCTGACACTAAACGTCCTGGGAAGTGGGCCCCTTCCTGGGTCTCCGCACTGACTCCCCCACTCCTGACCCTGGTGATGGTTGCCACTGGGCAGCAGCGGCCTTACCAGTCCTCCACGATTGCACCCAGGGACGTGCATGGGTGAGGGGACACCCTGGGCCTGTCTCCCGCCCAGCGTCCTCCCTGAGTCCCCACACAGGGCCTCACTCTGCACCTCACCAGGGTCCCGCTCACACCAGGCAGCCTTCATAGTGGTCTCCCTGGGCCACCTTGGGCAGAACTGGGTCATGCAGCACCCCATCCTTACCCAGTGCCCTCTCCTTGCCAGCTTCTCCCCAGGCCAGCGTGTAGAAGGAGCCAGGGTGTCCCCACGACAGGCCGTCCCCCACCCCATCCTGTAGAAGTCTATTCCTCTTTTCCCTCCTGTGCTCCATCCCCCAAGGAGTCATGGAACTCAGGGTACGGGGTCCTGGGGCAGCCTCAGGGCCTCAACGGGAACCTGAGACAGCTCCAGCTTCCCAGCCCTTCCAGGAGCTGCAGGGGGATCCTCTGGCAGGGGGGCTGTGACTTGGTTCCTTTGTCCAGGCCCTATGAGGAAGCCCCCAGCAGGATGGGTGGGGCCTGCTCTGGAGCTGAGCCCGCAGCCGCTCACAGGTGTCCTTCGTGGAGTTGCAGCCATGTGCTGTCTGCACGTGCTGTGAATATCCCGAGGGCCTGGCTGTGGGATGTGTGTTTGGGTCAGTCTGTGCCCTCTCAGTAGACACTGGAGCTGCTGGATCCCTGAAGAGGCCCCGTGCCCCAGGCATGGCAGGCACCTCACCTCTCCCTTTCCGGTGCTCACACGCCCCGCCGTGTCACCTGATGCAGGACTCACCTCTGTGCCTTGCTGCTCCTGAGGCCCAAGGGCAGCTGTGGTGCTCTGTGCTGCTGGGGCCACCCAGGCCACAGAGCCTGAGCTTCATAGCCAAAGCAGCCTGATGACCCACCCACCGAGGAAGAAAGCAGAATAAACATTTTTGCCTGAAAAACCCCGGTGGTCAGGCTGAGCCTAGCGTATGCGCGTCTGCCTGTCTCTCTGCTCCCTAAGGAGTCAAATGGATTTGTTCCTGGAGGAGTGACCAGGAATTCGCTGGCCATCCTGAGTCAGGGTGGGGAGGACTGCCAAGGAGGCGAGCACCCCCACCCAGACCTGCTCCGTCAGAAACTGGGTGTCCAGCAATCTTGACAGCCTCAGGGCGTCTCTGGTTTGAGGACCCCTGCCCAACAAGCTGGGCACCCTGGCCCCATGCGAGCGGGTGTGCTCCCACCTGGAACAGACGGTGGCCTCAGCACCGCGCGTGACATGAGGGCTGGCTGGAGTCCAGACTGAAGCGGTGATGGTAGGGCCGGGGTGAGCTCTGGTGACCAGGCAGGGGCTTCCCTGAGATGCAGCTTCGGGTGTGGCAGCAGTGAGGGGTAGGCAGGTATTTTACAGAACCCTGCAGGAGTGTCCCGCGGGCATGTATGCAAGTGTGAAAAGCCCTGTTTTACAGCCTCACAGGTATAACCTTGTTGCTGTTGCTCCTTGCCAAGGTGTGGGAGGGGACATGGGGGCTGAGGTTGGACAGGTGGGTGCCCTCGTGCCAGGAAGCTATTCTCTTGTCCCTGAGAAAAGGAACCCAGCACACAAGGCCTTGAGTATGAAAGGGCCACAGGGCTCTGGGGACAAGTCCTGTAAGAGAACTGCCAGGTAGGCAGGGTAGGGCTGGAGGGAGAGGGGAAGGTTCACTGGGCTTGCAAGAGCTGCCCCCTGACAGCATGGGAGGGAGTGCAGGGGGTCCCCAAAGGGAGGGGACATCCTGCAGGTCACAGGAGCAGCCGTGCACCTGGCCACGGAGGGGTGGGCAGGGCCATGAGCCCCACCCTGAGAAGGAGTTGAGGGACTGGACCAAGGGGTGCTGTTGCTGGTGGGCAGCGGTTTCCCTCCGTGCAGTAACAGCCTGCACCCCTGGGCTGTGAAGAAGCGATTCTTGCCCTGTGGTCACTGCGGGCCCTAGAGGGTCTGGGCCATGCCATGCCATGCACTCGAGCTCTGCGGCCTTAGGGCAGGTTGGGGACAACTGCCTCTCCCCACAGGCCTCCTTAACTCAGTTTCCTCACTGTTCCCCTCTGGAGGGCAGGTGTCCCCACACACTACCCTGCTCACCCGAGCCTACCAGAGTACAAGTGCCCCTGGCTGTCTCCTCCCAAAGACCAAATGCCCCAAGGCTGCTGCCTGGGTCTGAGAGGGTCAAGTCCCTCCTCCACCATCAACTCCACACACCTGGGACCTGCCCCTCCCTCTCCACACACTGCACACATCACATGCACAATACATTCACGCATATGTACTATGCACATGCACACCTCATACATGCAATGTATGCCACACATGCATCATACACACTACACGTGCCCGCACACCACATATGCATGCCTCACAGTACACCTGCACACGTGCACTACGCCGTGCATGTGCTATGCACATACACCACATGTGTGCCTCACAGTGCTACACATGCATCATACACATGCACACACCACATGTGTGCCTCACAGTGCTACACATGCATCATACACGTGCACACACGTGTGCCTCACAGTGCTACACATGCATCATACACGTGCACACACCACACGTGTGCCTCCCAGTGCTACACATCCATCACACACACACGTGCACACACATCACATA
>NW_012118511.1:278672-279765 GCF_000951035.1 Colobus angolensis palliatus
GCCACCCATCTGTGCATCTTGCTTCCAGGTATTCGCTGGTTGATTTACTGGTTTTAGAGATGGGGATGGGCACCCAGTGCCAGACTGAAGACCAGAGAAGGTGGAGCTCCGTGCAGCCTTGGTCTCACCTCTCTTCAGGTAACAGGTGCTGCCCTGACCCAAGCTGAGCCAATGAAATCCTTCCCTGGGAATCCACACCTGGACCCCTTCCTTCTGGGCAGGGAGGGCTTGCTGGAGGGAGGGAGGCTATGCGCCCCACAGCAAGACTGGGCCCTCTGGGCACAAGGGGACACTGGTGCTGGGTTCAGCAGCCACCAGGACCGGGGCCAAGAGGGGGGTGGCTGCTGCATTCATGCAGGATGTTGAGCTGCAGGGACTAGAGTGGCAGATGGGCCAGGTCCACTAGGCCACCCCATCTCCTCCCCCAGGGCCACCAGCCGCTGTGAGCTCCACAGCGGTGGGAAGGAGTGCAGGGCTGGGGCTCGAGTGCCGTGGCCTCCGCGAGAACGGGAACACGCTGTGGGCGAGAAGGGGGCTGAGAACAGGCTGGCCAGCTGGCATCCTGCCCACCTCGCTTCAGGGGCCCAGCAGCCCCCAGGCCGCAGCCGCCAGCCACAGGGCACTGCCTGGGCTCACCGTTTCTTTGTCTCCAGCGGGATCCCAGCCTCCGCCAGGAGGCCCTTGTACATGTCAGACTTCAGGAACCTTGGGTAGGAGTCCTACAAGAGACAGCGTCCAGACCCTGACCCTTCTGCCTCCTCACCTCTCAGCCAGCTCACCCCGAAGGGGCAGCCAAGCATGGCTGGAGCCTACTCCAGCCATGGAGTCCCCGGCACACAGGGTGCTGGAGGCAGCCACCCCGGACCTGCCCAGACCAAGGCAGACTCAGGGAGACCTGAGCTCCTATCTGCCTGGGCCGTGTCACAGCAAAAACAGCAAGAGCCCTGGTGGCTACGTGTAGAGCAATAAACCGCAGCACCTCCACAGCCATTACCAGGAACCAGGAATGGCTCCATGTTCCCCACAGACTGAGGGCAGGGTTGTGGAGTCACATAAAAGAACAAGGCAGGCCGTGCATGGTGGCTCACGCGCA
>NW_012118511.1:281395-286774 GCF_000951035.1 Colobus angolensis palliatus
GGAGGCAGAGCTTGCAGTGAGCCAAGATCGCACCACTACACTCCAGCCTGGGTGACAGAGCCAGATTCCCCTCAAAAAAACAAAACAAAACAAAAACCTTTTTAGATCAAAACTTGACCCTTTTTAAGCATGTGATCTGGGCCAGTCCTTCTCCTCTGAACCCGGTGTGTGCTCAGGACGGAACACTGACAGGACAGCGGCCAGGGCGGCCCCAGCCTGGTGGGGAAGGCACTCCCCTGGGACAGAGTCAGCGTGGGCAATGCATGTGCAGACAGAGCCCTCGAGGGTGGGGACATGGAGGCCTGTCTGGGATGCCCCCTCCCGCCCCTCCAGGCTGGCCCAGCACCCACCTTCTTCATGAGCATGTATATGTGTAGCTGGGCGTCATCCAGGACATAGCGGTGGGGCTGGCGCAGCCCCTCCAGGGTCCGCTCCATGGTCCGGCTGTCAATGTTGACCCAGCGGGCAGCGCCAGGGGCCAGGAACTGCCTAGGGGTGGGGACAGCATTGGGTAGTCCTGGCTGGGTGCATCTGCCCGTTGGCCAACCAGTACCTACCACACGGCACTTACTGGTACACAGCGTCCACCAGGGTGGGGACCCGGGCCTGCGCTCCATAGCGAAGCTCCTCACAGGCCTCCCAGAAGCTGAGGTTTTCTCCTGGGGGGCCAGGCACCCAGTCAAGGATACCATCGAGAGTGGCAGCCAGGGCCAGGAGGGGTCCCCAGGGAGCTGGCAGAAAGCAAAGCAGGAACCAAGGCAGCAGCCTCCCTGCTGGGACTGCAGCAGGGGACTGGGGGGATTCTCACCACTGAACTCCTTTCCCAGGAAGTCCATGAAGTGGGCCCGCCCCACGGGGTCCTCCAGGAGCTCCCGGAAGCTGAAGCCCCATCTCTCCACACGGAGCTTCGTGGGCGCAGCCACCCTGGGGGGAGAGCGGGGCTGTTGAGGAGTGTGGGGACGGACCCTCCTGCAGCCCCCCAGGCTGGGAGCACACCCGCAGTCCCCCTGCCCCGCCTGGGCTCACGTGGGGGCGTTCATGACCCAGTAGGCGTCGTCGTCTGAGATCCAGGGGTTGCTGGGCAGGCACCCAGACACGAGGGGGTCGTGGGGTCCACGCTGGCCGCAGAAACTCAGGTACCTGGAAGGGGGTATCGGGGCTGGTGCAGGAGGGGCCTCAGGAGCCAGGGCACTCAGCAGGGGTCTCCAGGTGCCACCCCTCACCCCACTCACGCCTCAAGGCAGACGGAGGACTTCACTCGGGTCCTGCCCAGCGCTCTCCTGCAGTACTCGATCTAGGATGGGGGCCTGTGAGTCAGGTCCTGGGCTGGGGAAGGCACCCGGCA
This sequence comes from Colobus angolensis palliatus, assembly GCF_000951035.1. NCBI lineage: Eukaryota > Metazoa > Chordata > Mammalia > Primates > Cercopithecidae > Colobus > Colobus angolensis. The sequence goes on from NW_012118511.1 coordinate 282,741, forward strand.
TCCTCCACTCCCAGTCCCAGGACTTACCTCCTGCTTATAGAAATCTGCACTCTTGGTCTGGAAGGGGACAGGTGGGCTGCAGTTAGATGCAGGTCCCCTGCTGGGGTCCAAAATCCCCAGCTGGAGGGCACCTCCCCAGGCTTAGCTCCTGCCCCATAGACCTGGCAGAGATGGTGGCCCAGGCCCCCAGTCCCACCCCTTGGAGCCCCTTCTTCCAATCAGGGATCTGACTTTCCGGGAGACCTCTGAGGGCCTAAGGTCTGGCGATCTGCAGAATATTCCATGGAACCCTGAGGTTCTCAAAGTTGCAATTGTGAGTAATATGTCACATGTTTTCTTTTCTTTATTATTTTTTTTTTGAAAGGGAGTTTAACTCTTGTTGCCCAGGCTGGAGTGCACTGGTGCGATCTCGGCTCACTGCAACCTCCGCCTCCCGGGTTCAAGTCATTCTCCTGCCTCAGCCTCCCGAGTAGCTGGGACTACAGGCATGTGCCACCACGCCCGGCTCATTTTGTATTTTTAGTAGAGACAGATTTCTCCATGTTGATCAGGCTGGTCTTGAGCTCCTAACCTCAGGTGATCCACCTGCCTCAGCCTCCCAAAGTGCTGGAATTAGAGATGTGAGCCACCAAACCCGGCCTAATATGTCATATTTTCAAATGTATTTAAATTATGTTTTTAAGCATATACTTGAGAAGTACCTACTAATGGGAACCACTGGGGAACCAGGTGTGACTTATTGAGTTCATCGGTAGGGGCCTCGCTGGGGCCAGAGCGGAGGCGGCAGACACTCTGCCTGGCTCCCCGAACCCACTGTCTCTGAGCAGCTTTGTATGGGGAAATGTCAGGGTCGTGAACTTAAGAAGTTTTATCAGTGAGGTTCTAGGTGCATCAGTTCCAGACATTGGGTCTGGACGGGACTCAGTTTGAACAAAGGGTTGTGCTGCCGCGGGGCTGAGATGCTCCCTCTGGTCTGGTCCCTGTGGTTCTGGAGGCCTCCACCTGGAGGGAGGTTGCTGCTGGATCTGCTTAGGTCTGTCAGGCCATAACCCTGCTTGTCACCATCACCCCTCCAATTCCCTGCAAACCCTGATACTGTCCAGGAGAAGAGCCCCCTTCCTCCCCGCCACCCACCTCGTCCCCACCACTCCACTTACGTGCACCCAGGGCAGCAGGTGTGAGGGGAGAGAAAGCGAGAGTTAGCAGAGGCCTGGGGAACAGGAGTGACCGGGAGTGAGCAGGGGCTTGGGGAGGCTGCACCAAGTACCACCCAGTACCCTCTGGGTGGACCAAAGGACGGACAGACGGGCAGTCCCATGGTGGGTCCAGCAGGGTGCGGCGGGTGTGAAGAGTGAGGGCAGCCAGCACGCACGCAGAGGCTTACCATGTGCACACGGCTGGCGGCACAGGATCCCCGCCCTGGACCCTGCTCCAGTACACTGGGGACCCCGGGCTGCGGAGGGGAGGTGAGATGAGGGGGGATGCAGTTCCGGTGGCCTGCTGACCGCCTTTATGACTAAGTTCCGCCTCCCAGACCCCATGTGGAAACTGACACTCAAAGGAACTTGGGAACAGAGTCCCAACCTAGCCTTCAGCTATCTCTTCTCTGCTCACCAACCCCAAATGGCCTGTCCACCAGGCCTCCCCACAGCCCCCGTTGCTCCCAGTCTGTGAACTCAGTCCCCACACTGCAGCCGAGGCCACCCCCACTCTGCTTCCTCCTGAGGGTCTGCAGTTCCCGCAATCTGGTGTCCCAGTGACTCTCCCTTGGGCCCAGAGAGAAGCTGGCTTGTACTGTGGTCTAGGGACGGAGACCTGGGTTCTGATGAGCAGAAATGCAATTAAGTCACAAAGCAAAAACGTCCTGCCCCCCACCAGGATCTCCAAGACAGGTCCTTCCACAGGCTCAAAACGGTGGTCCTGAGAGCGCCTGTCAGGGAAGCACACTGACCCCTGCGCTGGCCAGTGACCCCACACCCTCACCGCAAGCGGGCTCACCGGGGGCCTGTTCACCAGCCAGTAGGTCTGCTCCTGGCACGCAATGACCAGCCTGTCCCCCTTCCTGCGCTGCTTGGCTGCCCTGGGAGGAGGAGGCTGAGTTGAGGGCATGCCCTGCACACAGCAGGCCCTCGGGCCTGGACCTGGGCAGGCAGCCACACCCAGAGGTGCCCTCCACGGTCCCAGGGCCCCCAGAGCCTGGCTTGGTGCTGGGCTTCCTGAGTTGCCTGGGTTAGGCACCTGCAGGCGGGGCGGGGCGGGGCCTCACCGCAGCTGCTCCCTGGCCTGCATCAGCACCAGGTCCCACGCATGGCTGATCTTCGTGTGTAGCCGGTCATAGCACTCCTGGGGGCAGTGAGGTCTTCAGTGGGTCACCCCGGCCCCTGCCCCCGGTGAGATTGTGTGGGGAGTGGGGGGTTGGGGACTGTCTTGGGTCTTGGGGCCTGGGCCGTATGTTCCGGGGTAAATCATGAGGCCCTGGGAGGCATGAATGAGGCTTGGGTTCCTCCAGCTGGACCCAGCCGGGACGGGGCGGGTGGGGGTCCCACCTTCTCGTAGTCCGCCAGGGTCCCCTGTTTTCGGATGTTCTTCTTGGCCAGGTAGATGGCTAGAAGGACAGGGACAGCCTGCAGAGGGGCCAGCTCTGCCCTGCCCCGCAGCACCACCCTGAGGCCCCCAGTCCTGGGAGCTTGTCTGGGGCCAGCCGTCCCCTTGCTCACCATAGTCCAGCTCTGCAGCCGGCCACAGGGTACTTGTCCAGAAGTACGGGGTCTGGCGTGGTGCAGGGAGAAGGTGTCCAGGACGCCAGCGTCTGTGCCTCCCCAGTGTCACCCCACCCTCAGACCTCCCTGGGAAGAAGCCTGGGCTGGGCAGGGGGTTTCTGAGGGTCTCCCTGCCTGCCCACCATCCAGAGACTCCACTGACCACTGGCCAGTCTCTCCACCTGGAACTGAGGCCAGCTTGCTCCTTGGGGTCCTGTTGAGGGACTGCCTCCCTCACTGGTCACCCTAAGCCCCCATTCAGGGCAGGGTGGGACTGGGGGCCTGCACAAGTCTTGGATGTAGTCACAGTCTGTGCCTGGGGAGGGGTATAACTGAGGGCAGGTGGGCCCAGGATCCTGATGTGGTTAGGGAGGGCAAGAATGCTGTCCTCAGGCCTCCACAGCCCCTCCCTCAGGGACTGGGCCTGGGGATCCCCAGGAAGACGGCAGAATCCTCTGCAGATACAGCCCCTCGTGGGACCCTGCTGTGACCTCCAGGAAAACTGAGGCCCCATCCCTCAGCCGGGTCCTTCTCACCACATGGGTACTTGCAGTCCAGGACTTTTGGGGAGGGGGCGGTGGACCACCAGCCCACGGTGACATGGCGAAGTCCCACTCCAGTCCCAGCAAGCTGGGCAGCCCCTCCCGTCTCCCCGAGTTGGTAGGTTGGGTGGGTGGGGCTGGGGGTCCCACCGGCTCCCACCTGCGCCCCAGAGTCTGACCTGGAACCTGTAGGGCGTCTCGTCTGGCCGGAGCACGAGGCTACGGGGGTCGCGCAGCGGGTAGATGTAGCCGTGCTGCAGCAGGACGGCGCCCAGGTGCACGGCCTCTGCGGACGGGTGGGACGGTGAGCGCGGGGCTGTGGAAGCGGTCAAGGGCGGAAGAGCCGGGCCTCCCCTCCCACCTGTGCTCCCCACTCCAGTGCGCTCTGCAGGGCTCTGAGAACTGCCAGCCCCCAGGAAACCCAGGCCTAGGCCACCAGCCCAGTGACCCCAGGGCCCAGCGGGCGGCAGGGCGCTCACCCTCCTCCGAGATGCAGAACTTCTGGGTTAACCACTGCACGACGTCGCTGCCTGCACGGGAGAGACGGAGGTGGAGGGAGGCCGAGGCGCGCGCACCCCCGCCCTGACGCGCCTCACCTGTCACCGCGTGGGGAATGACCGTGACCAGCAGGCGCTGGCTCCGCATCTTCACGCCCTGGTCGGGGTCCTGCATGCTCACGACCACCCGCTCCATCTGGGCGGAGGGAGCCGTCAGGGGCTGCTCTGGCCGCCCC
>NW_012118511.1:288224-289504 GCF_000951035.1 Colobus angolensis palliatus
GGTGTCAGTGGAGCACGTGGCTGCTGCAGAGTGTGACCCAGCTGTCCCCACCTCCTGCTGTGGGTCCCTTATCGGAGGTCCTTCCAGAGGAGTGGCTGAGGGCTCATGGCTCACTTCCCTCAGTTTCACACAGGCCTGGGTGGGCCCACTGGGGAATGGGCAGACACCCTGCCCAGGGCACCCTGACACTGTTGGAGAGGAGCTTTACTGCAGGGAGGATCTCAACAGACACCGACTTCCTCTCACCAGTGGCCGCCTGGCTTCAGGCCCCACTCCACTCCCAGCTCTCTCCCTCCTCCAAAGGCTTGGCCATGTCTATCCCCCAGGTGCATCCCCAGCCAGGCCCAGGCCCTTCAAGCCCCACTGGGCAAGCTCGGCTCACTGCAACCTCCGCCTCCTGAAATCAAAAAATTCTCCTGCCTCAACCTCCTGAGTAGCGGGGATTACAGGCTCCTGCCACCACACCTGGCTAATTTTTGTTTTTGTTTTTGAGACGGCGTCTTACTGTGTCACCCAAGCTGGAGTGCAGTGGTCAGGTCTTGGCTCACTCCTGCCTCAGTGATTCTCCTGCCTCAGCCTCCTGGATAGCTGAGATTACAAGCATGCACCACCACACCCAGCTAATTTTTGTATTTTTAGTAGAGATGGGGATTCACCATGTTGGTCAGGCTGGTCTCAAATTTCTGACCTCAAGGGAGACTAGATCTTATTTTATTTTATTATTATTTTTTGAGATGGAGTTTCCCTCTTGTCGCCCAGGCTGGAGTGCATGGCACCATCTTGGCTCACTGCAACCTCCGCTTCCCAGGTTCCAGCGATTCTCCTGCCTCAGCCTCCCTAGTAGCTGGGATTACAGGAGCCTGCCACCATGCCTGGCTAATTGTTTGTATTTTTATTACAGACAAGGTTTCACCATGTTGGCCAGGCTATTCTCGAACTCCTGATCGAGCCTCCCAAAGTGCTGGGATTACAGGCTTGAGCCACCACGCCAGGTCGGATCATTTTTTAAAAACTAAGTCGAGGTCTCACTATGTTGCCCAAGGTGGTCACGAACTCCTGGGCTTAATCCATTCTCCTGCCTCAGCCTCCCAACATGCTGGGATTACAGGCATGCCCAGCCAGCTCTTTTTTCTTTTTTTTTGAGACCGAGTCTTGCTCTGTCCACTCAGGCTAGAGTGCAATGGCATGATCTCTTTTCGCTGCAACCTCCGCCTCCCAGGTTCAAGCAATTCTCCTGCCTCAGCCTTCTGAGTAGCGGGGATTACAGGCACCCGCCACCA
>NW_012118511.1:297934-300107 GCF_000951035.1 Colobus angolensis palliatus
GTATTTTTAGTAGAGATGGGGTTTCACCGTATTGGCCAGGCTGGTCTTGAACTTCCTGACCTGAAGTGATCCACCTGCCTTGGCCTCTCAAAGTGCTGGGATTACAGGCGTGAGCCACCGCGCCTGGCCACTAATTTTTCTTTTAATCATTTTTATTTTTGTAGATAAATATACACGTAGCTCCTCACTTATCCCTGTCTGTAAGGGCCTCAGCTTCTTGCTATGTTGCCTAGGCTGGCTGATCTTGAACTCCTGGCCTCAAGTGATCCTCCTAGTTCAGCCTCCCAAATGTTAGGATTACAGGCATCAGCCGTGGCACTTGGCTATGTTTTTATTTTTTGAGAGACGGTGATCTTATTCTGTCACCAGGAGTGCAGTGATGCAATCATAAACTCACTGCAGCCTCAAACTCCTGAGCTCAGGTGATGCTCCCACCCCAGCCTCCTGAGTAGCTGGGACTACAGATGTGTACCACCACATCTGGTCTATTTCTGCTTTCTTGGAGGCAGAGTACCTCTCCCCGTCCTTACCCACTGAGGGGTTGCTGGGGGCTGGGCAGGGTGGGTGGCTGGTCTTGGTCTAGGAGCCCCTAACATAGTGGCCAGAGTCCATTTCCATTGCTGGAGAGGCCAGGTTCAGTATGAGCTGGGGCAGGGGGCTTGTGGGGTCTCTTACTCCAGGGAACCATCTCCCTTGGATCCCAGTGACCCCTCCCATGCCCCACACACAGGTGGGGTGAGGTGGCCCAGGTCTGGCTGCCCTGTCTGCAGGGGTGGGCATCTATGGTGGCTGTGAGGCAGAATAGGGAATGAGGGTAGCCAAGGGTTGGTCATAAGCAACAGAACAGCAGGTGCAGCCAGTTGTAGGCAGGATTGGGCAGCACACAGGCCACATCCTGGCTCCTGTGATAACGAGACAGAAGTTTCCACTTCACCTCTGATTGGTCTCGGGCCAATCCTTCATCGGGTGTAGTCAATTGGAGGCCCCTAAAGGGCACAAGGGCTGTGGCCAGGTTCATTTGCTTGATAAAAATTCTAATTACGGAGGCTCTGGAGGTACTTGCTGGAGCCCACTCCCAATCTGTGAATTGCCTTCCATAAATCTGTGCTTTCTTCTGAGTTCTTTTGTTGCTTTGTGTTTCCTTGTTCTTTTGTTACTTTGTGTGTTTGTTCAATTCTTTGTTCAACCCACCAAGAGCCTAGACAACTCATCTCCAAGACCTTCTATCTGGTAACAGCTGTAGGAGCTGGAGCTGGCAGCCTGGAGACAAGCGTCCTAACAGCCCCCACTCCCTACAGCGAAGCGTCCGCAGAGGTGGGGCTCTAGAGGGGCCTGGGCCCAAGCTCGTAGGATCCTGCCCTGGTAAGCTTGTGTGCAGGTGGGGGGCCAAGGGAGACAGTCCCCACCCAAACCCCAATGCCCCCTAGCACCCAAGGTGGTCTTCTGCTCAATCAAGGAGCTCCTTGGCAAGGGCGGGTCTAATTTCTGGTGTCCCCGGAACCAGGAATAGGGGGCCAGGGGTGTCTAAGAAAGGGACTCAGGCTGGTGTTCCGACCCCTTCTCCCTTATTCAGACTCAGGTCTTTGGTCGAGCTGTCCCAGCCAGGGCCGGCTCACCCCTGTCCCCTGCCTGGTCCCATCCCACCCACCCACAGGTCTCAGTTTAGGTGTCAATATCAGAAGCCCCCTCTGTGCTCCGGTCTCTGCACTCCGGCCCCGTGTCAGTGTGCTCTCCCCAAGGACAGGGGTTCGGGAATTGGGTTTCCAAGAGCCCTGCAGGGACACCCCCTCTTGGGAACTCACACAGCCCAGCCAGGTCACTAAGCCTTTGAGGGGCTCTTGTTGCTTCTGTGGCTCCAGACGCACCTTGGTGCGTGTGGGACCCGTGCCCACTGTGGTCCCGCCCTACTGATGACCGTGAACCTGTAGGGTGTTGGGCCAGCCCCTCACCCCAAGGCTGGGCAGGCCCCAGGAGTACCCCTCGGCCCAGACAGAAGCTCCGCCGGGAGCGGGGGAGGGGAAGGGGGGCGCACGGTTCGGCCCAGGTGTGGCCGCGGATAATGAGACCCTGGGGATGGGGGCGCACCTGCGCCCCGGCGCCCCGCGGAGGGTTTGCCAGGAGACCCCCCAGCCCCACTGATGACCGTGAACCTGTAGGGTGTTGGGCCAGCCCC
>NW_012118511.1:300703-308641 GCF_000951035.1 Colobus angolensis palliatus
GGATCTCGCGGCGCAGACCCCCGGCCGGGGTCTGGTAGGGGTGGGGGACTTCATCCAGGCTCCACCCCTGTGGGGAAGGGGGCCAGGTGCTGACCGGTCCGCTGGTGAAGCGGCGGGGCTGGGACCGTCTCCCCCTGGGCACCGCTGCCTGGAGCCCCTCTCCCCTGGGTGGGGCTGGGGCTGGGGCTCAGGCTCCGTAGGGCGTGTGGTGATTCCCGAGAAGACTGGAGCGAAGTGGGCAGGGACTCAGAAACCCCTGCCCAGGGCACCAGGGAGAGGGGCTTCAGGAGACCACCAGCCCGGGGCACCATGGAAGGCGGCGCAGAGCCTGAGCCCAGGGATTTGGAGAGAGCGGCTCCCAGCCCCCCAGCACCCCAGCACCATGGGGAGAAACTCCTAGACTGTGGGAAAGTGTTCAGAGACCCCGGCCCAGAGCAGGATGGTAGAGGGCCCTGGAGGGCTACTAGGGGTGGGGGGCTGCTGACGGCCGCTGCGCTCTAGCAGGTAGCCCCTGGCCCTGGGCTACCCTCATTTGAAGTCTTCATTCCCCCACCCTTTGGTCTCCCAGTCGGGGAAGGGGCCTTTGTGGACATCTGGGCCAGAGGAGCTGCTGGCCTGGTCGTCTCTGGAGGCCCCTCCTGAAGGTCTGGGTGTGGTGTGGCACCTCCCCAGGCCGCCTGCCCTCTCTGCCTGCCCTCTCCCAGAGGCTTCCCCTGGAGTCCCTTTGGGTAGTGGGAGGTACAGCTGGCCAGAGGGGGCTCCAGCCTGGTGCTGGAATGCCAGGGTCTGCTAGTGGCCACTGCTCATGCCCCTCCCCACCCCCAGTCCTCCTGGCTGACAAGGAGGGTGGGCCACCGGCAGTGGACGAGGTGCTGGATGAGGCTGTGCCCGAGTACCGAGCGCCAGGGAGGAAGAGCCTCTTGGAGATCCGGCAGCTGGACCCGGACGACAGGAGCCTGGCCGAGTACAAGCGGGTGCTGCTGGGGCCCCTGCCACCGGCCGTGGGTATGGCAGGGGCCTGGGCTTGGAGGGCTGGGTCTGGGGGTGCTGGTGGGAAGCCCAGCAGGGGTGAGGGGGGGCATCCTGCAGACTTCCAGTTTCTCCTCAGACCCAAGCCTGCCCAATGTGCAGGTGACCAGGCTAACACTCTTGTCGGAGCAGGCTCCAGGGCCCGTCATCATGGATCTCACAGGTAACTCGCAGGATGCTGCACCCTGAACGCAGGTAGGGCCCTCCCAGGCACACTGCTGCACCCTTGGGTTCCACGCCCTGGGCCATCACAATCGCAGACCTCATGGGCACCACACCCCACGTGGGGCCTCCTGGAGCAGGTCTCAGCCTGTAGGGAGTTCCGACCCTAGCTGCAGTTTCCCCAATAGGGGACCTGGCTGTTCTGAAGGACCAGGTGTTTGTCCTGAAGGAAGGTGTTGATTACAGAGTGAAGATCACCTTCAAGGTGAGAGCCAGGGCAGTGGGCAGAGGGGATGGGGATGGGGGCAACAACCAGAGGCCTGGCCCCCAGAGGGAACTCCTAATGCCTCTTTTCCTAGGTCCACAGGGAGATTGTCAGCGGCCTCAAGTGTCTGCACCACACCTACCGCCGGGGCCTGCGTGGTGAGGGCAGCGGGTGAGGGGGGAACAGGGCGGGGGGTGGGAAGCGGGGGGCGGACAGAGGACAGCCCTGATGCCCTCCCCTCCCTAGTGGACAAGACCGTCTACATGGTGGGCAGCTATGGCCCCAGCGCCCAGGAGTATGAGTTTGTGACTCCGGTGGAGGAAGCGCCGAGGGGTGCACTGGTGCGGGGCCCCTACCTGGTCGTGTCCCTCTTCACCGACGATGACAGGACGCACCACCTGTCCTGGGAGTGGGGTCTCTGCATCTGCCAGGACTGGAAGGACTGAACCCCCAGTCCTTGTCTCCCCCACCTCCCTCAGCTGCTGCACAGGGACTCCCAAGCATCCCCAGCACCCCCCGTGAGTGACCAGACCCTCCCCTGCTGCCCCTGCTCTGTCCCGGGACCCCCTGGGCCTGGCGCTGTCCCCTGAGCTGTCCCATTAAACGTGGCCCTGTCTCGGTGCCCTGCGTGTTGTCTCTTTCTGCCTCCCCTCCCCTGGGGGCTGGGGGGCCCGCATGGGCCTTATCTTTGCTGGAACCAGGCTTGTGTGCCACGTGGCAGCTGCTGCTTGGCTTCTGGCCCCCTTATCTGCCCCTGCCCCACGGGCCCTGGCAGCACCATGAGCCGCCAGTTTCTGCCTGTACTGCTGCTGCTGCTGCTCAGGGCTTCGTGCCCCTGGAGTCAGGAGCAGGGACCCGAGAGCCCCTCAGAGGAGCCTCCAGAGGAGGAATTCCCCAAGGAGGATGGGATCTTGGTGCTGAGCCGCCGCACCCTGGGCCTGGCCCTGCGGGAGCACCCTGCCCTGCTGGTGGAGTTCTGTGAGTGCTGGGGCCAGTGGAGCTGGGGACCGGTGGAGACTGTCAGGGCCCACCTGGGGACCCCACCCTTTGCCAGCAAATGCAGGGCATGTGCCCAAGAGAGGCCTCCCCGCAGGCACTTTCCCCCACTGTGCCCAGGAGCTCTCTAGGAGGGTCCTGGGGGTCCGGTTGGGGCAGGCAGGAGCAGTGGTAGTACTGGGGGTACCCACAGGACATGAGAGCACCTGTGCCTCCCTGCTCAGCCAGCGGCCATGGTGCCAGAGTCGCCGTCTTGCCGGCCACTCCTCCAGCTGCCAGGGGCATCCTGCAGACTCTGCAGAGGCCCAGGAGTGTTCGGGCTTTGGGGGCCCACGGAGGTCCCTGATGCATGTGCTCTGTGGTCTTTTCACAACCCTTGACACAGATAGGAACTGTTCTTGCCTGGGAGGTCTTCACCGGCAGCCGCATGGGCCTGGGAGCCCCAGCCTTACAGGAAAGGGAGGGTGTTTTCCATTTTAGAGACGGAGCTTTGCTCTTGTCGCCCAGGTTGGAGTGCAATGGCGTGATCTTGGCTCACTGCAGCCTCCGCCTCCCAGGTTCAAGCGATTCTCCTGCCTCAGCCTCCCGAGTAGCTAGGATTACAGGCGTACGCAACCAATCCTGGCTAATTTCTTTTGTATTTTTAGTAGAGACGGGTTTTCTCCAGGTTGGCCAGGCTGGTCTCTGACTCCCAACCTCAGGTGATCCACCCGCCTCTGCCTCCCAAAGTGCTGGGATTGCAGGTGTGAGCGGCCGCGCCTGGCTGTAGGGAGGGGTCTTTCAAGCCCCCCCAAGCCTTGCTGGTCCCTGTGCCGCAGCCTGGGGGGCCACAAAGAGGCGCTGGCGCTCAGCGTGGCCGTGGCCGGGGCTCGGGGCAGAATGGAGGAGCACGGTTGTTCCCTGCTGGGTTGTCAGGTGTGGAGAGGGTGCTCCCGGGGTTGTGGTAGCCTGGGGCACTCACGGCCCCATCCCCCAGATGCCCCGTGGTGTGGGCACTGCAAGGCCCTGGCCCCCGAGTACAGCAAGGCAGCTGCCCTGCTCGCGGCCGACTCAACGGCGGTCACGCTGTCCAAGGTGGACGGGCCTGCACAGCCCGAGCTGGCTGAGGAGTTTGGTGTGACAGAGTACCCTACGCTCAAGTTCTTCCGCAACGGGAACCGCACACACCCGGAGGAGTACACAGGTGTGGGGGCAGGCCGGTCGTGGGGGGGTGGTGGCCAGGCCCAGGCTGAGGGAGACTCCCTGCAGGACCACGGGAGGCTGAGGGCATTGCCGAGTGGCTGCGACGGCGGGTGGGGCCCAGTGCCGTGCGGCTGGAGGACGAGGCGGCCGCCCAGGCACTGATCGATGGGCGGGACCTGGTGGTCATCGGCTTCTTCCAGGTGAGCCACTGGGCGTGGGGAGCTGGGCCATGGGGGCAGTGACTGTGGGACCTGGTGGCCTCACAGGGCCGGGCCCTTCAGGACCTGCAGGACGAGGACATGGCCACCTTCTTGGCCCTGGCCCGGGACGCCCTGGACATGACCTTTGGCCTCACGGACCGGCCGCGGCTCTTTCAGCAGTTCGGCCTCACCAAGGACACCGTGGTTCTCTTCAAGAAGGTAGGTCAGGCCCAGGCGTGGGTTGGGGTGCGGCTGCAGCGCCCACTGACCCATGTGCTGCTGTCCAGTTTGATGAGGGGCGGGCAGACTTCCCAGTGGATGAGGAGCTTGGCCTGGACCTGGGGGATCTGTCGCGCTTCCTGGTCACACACAGCATGCGCCTGGTCACGGAGTTCAACAGCCAGGTACGCAGGCTGCAGTGCCTGGGCTGGGGGAGTCCCAGGGTGGAGGAGTCCAGGGATGGGGGTGCCTAGGCAGGGGGCCCTGTGGAGTCATGAGCACCCTCCCTATTGTAGACATCTCCCAAGATCTTCGCGGCCAGGATCCTCAACCACCTGCTGCTGTTTGTCAACCAGACCCTGGCTGCTCACAGGGAGCTCCTAGCAGGCTTTGGGGAGGCAGCTCCCCGCTTCCGGGGGCAGGTACTGGGGTCCGGGGGGAGGGGCAGCTGGATGGGGGCAGGTACTGGGGCCCGGGGGGAGGGGCAGCTGGACAGTGGCCGGTGCCAGTGTGGACTCCTGGCCTCAGGTGCTGTTTGTGGTGGTGGACGTGGCGGCTGACAATGAGCATGTGCTGCAGTACTTTGGCCTCAAGGCTGAGGCAGCCCCCACCCTGCGCTTCATCAACATTGAGACCACTAAAAAATACGCGCCTGTGGATGGGGGCCCTGTCACCGCAGCTTCCGTCACTGCTTTCTGCCACGCAGTCCTCAACGGCCAAGTCAAGGTCTGCTGCAGACTGCTCATAGAGGGAGGGGAACCCTGACCTCATCCTCCCAGCCCGGCAGGGGGTGGGAACAGCAGCGCTCAGGCCCCCGCCCCTGCAGTCCCCACAGAGGAGCCCCCAACTCCGCAGAGGAGCCCCCAACTCTGCAGAGGAGCCCCCAACTCTGCAGAGGACCTCCCCCCGAGCCCTAGAGAGGACCCCTGGCAAAGCGTCTGGCCTGGTTTCCCCCAGCCCTATCTCCTGAGCCAGGAGGTTCCCCCTGACTGGGATCAGCGGCCAGTGAAGACCCTTGTGGGCAAGAATTTTGAGCAGGTGGCTTTTGATGAAACCAAGAATGTGTTTGTCAAGTTCTGTGAGTGCTGAGGGAGGCACGGGGTGTGTGCGCTGGGCGGGGGGTGCCCAGATGGCCGTGCTCAACGGCCCCTGTCCTAGATGCCCCATGGTGCACCCACTGCAAGGAGATGGCGCCTGCCTGGGAGGCGCTAGCTGAGAAGTACCAAGACCACGAGGACATCATCATCGCTCAGCTGGATGCCACGGCCAATGAGCTGGACGCCTTCGCCGTGCACAGCTTCCCTACCCTCAAGTACTTCCCAGCAGGGCCAGGTCGGAAGGTATGGGGGACAGGTGGCTGGGAAGAAGCTGGGATGCCATCTTCCTGGGCGTGGGGCTGGACCTGGCGTGTCCTCCGGATCCTCCTGCCTCTCCTCAGGTGATTGAATATAAAAGCACCAGGGACCTGGAGACCTTGTCCAAGTTCCTGGACAATGGGGGCGCGGTGCCCACGGAGGAGCCCACGGAGGTGCCGGCAGCCCCGTTCCCGGTGGGTGTCCCTAAGCCAGGGCTCCAGGCCTCTGCACAAACCCTCTTTCCACAGGGCTGGCGGGGCAGGGGTAGGCTGGGAGCAGAGCCTCCAGCTGCGCTTGTGACCCGTTCTAGGAACCACGGGCCAACTCAACGGTGGGGTCCAAGGAGGAGCTGTAGCTACCCCTTTGTCACTCCCCCCATCACCGCTGGACAGGAGGCACCTCCTTGGGTGCTGGAGGGAGCTGTGCATTGTGAATAAAGAGCTTGGTTCTGGACTGTGTGTGCCTGGTCCCTCAGCAAGGCTGGCCTGATGCAGCTCTGCCCAGACGCGGGCTCCCGGGAAGGAAGGTAGAGCACGTCCATGCTCTAGCTTGGCCAGCCTCGGCGTCACAGGACGACCCCCATGCCTGCTGGAGGCCAGCATGACCTCCTTTACCGCAGGGGCTGAGGCTGGGAGACCCAGGCCAGGCCCCACCGGCAGCAGACGCACCACAGCCAGGGCAGGTTCAAAAACAGTTTTATTTCATTATTATCCAAGTACCTTTGAAAAGATAATTGTACAAGTGTCATCGCATGAAAAACAGACCTGGGCAGCCCCTGCTGGCCCTGGCCTGAGAAATGTACATATTTACATGGGCCCTCAGAAAGGAGGACCCGGGACCGCGCAGCCAGCAGCTGGAGGCAGGTGCAGTGCCCCGTCGCCGGCTCACACGGTGGCAGGCAAGAGACAAGCTGTGGTGAAGGCACTCGGTGGCGAGTACAATTGACAGAGGCCTGCAGGCCCCTGTGCCCAGGCCTGGGGCTGAGCCCAGCAAGACCAGGGTACGTGGCAAATCCCGGAGGGAAACAGATCCCAGCACACATACCCACGGGAGGCACCGGGGCGCCGCTTAAAGCCGGCAGCAGGGACCTTGGCTGCCCCACTTGGGCTAGGCCCTCCAAGTATTGCTACGGGGAGTGTCCGGCTGCCTCCTCGGGGGCAGGACAGAAGCCTGTGGACCACGCGGAGGGACCCCTACCCGCCCAGACACGGCGAGACTGCAGGGGTGGGCGGCGCCCCCACGCTGTTCTCTACTGGGCTCCTGAGTACAAGGTCATCCGCCTGGCTGTGACACCTGTGCCCACCGAGGGCCTCGCCTGGTGCAGCGGTCAGCCCGCCAGCCGGTCAGTCCACCTTCTCCACTTTGCCGATGATCTTCTCCTCGAAGACGGGCAGGACGGCCTCGTCCTCTCGAACCTCCTCGAACACCACCCCACAGTCAAACTCGTCGCTCACTTTCTTGAAGTAGTATCTGCAGGATGGAGGTGAGGAGCACAGTGAGCAGGCAGCGCCGCAGATGGGAGGAGGCCTGTGGCGGGGACGGCGTGTCCACATCCCCATCCTGAGGAGCCTCCTGTCCATGCCCCACCGCCCCCACCACGAGCGCCCCTCCCAGGGCAACAGTGAACAGTGCACGTGTGGGTGAAGTGGCAGCTCAGGACATAGGGCTGGGGGAAACACAGGGGGTGAGTTTACTGCCTGCTGGGAGGCGCCCTGCAGTCCCCTAGGAGTACCTGCGCCAGCCTCCCAGGAGGTGCAAGGGGGAAGTGGATGGGTGTGGGGTGTCTGCTTCCCAAGGGCTCAGCCCTATCATGGAGGTGACCCCAATTGGGGCCCTCCCTCAGCACCACATCCACAGACAGTCCACGGGCGTCTGCACAGTCGCTTGTGGACAGAGGGAACCACCTGCCAGGCTCTGCCAGGCTCTTGGGGTCAGGCCCCCTCTGCTCACCCCCCAGTGCTCACTCAGGAGCCTCCAAGGCTGGCTGCAGGCAGGCCCTGCAGGGCTGAGGGTCCAGGGCCAATGAACCTTGGTAGGATGGGGCCTGGCTTTTCAGTTGGGCAAAAGGACCTGAATCCAGAGCCTGGAGACGAGGCCGGCCCAGGGGAACCCGACACGAGGTTCAGACCATTGTCGTCTGGGCCTCCGGCCTCTGTTTTCTTACCCCGAAGCTGAGGGCCCTGGAAGGAGTCCCTTAGGACCCTCTCAGTCCTGTGGGGCCGAAGGCCTGATACCATCCTCAGCCCAGGGCTTGGAGAACTGCCTTAGGTGCAGATGAGGGACATGAGCTGAAACGGCCAGAAAGCCTTTTTTTTTTTCGGGTAGAGACGGAGTCTCACTCTGGAGTGCTGGAGAGTGGTGGTGCGATCCCAGCTCACTGCAACCTCCGTCTCCTGAGTTCAAGCAATTCTGCCTCAGCCTCCCAAGTACATGGGATGACGGGCACCCGCCACCACGCCTGGCTCATGTCTTTTGTATTTTTAGTGGAGAGAGGGTTTCACCATGTGGCCCAGGCTGGTCTCGATCTCCT
>NW_012118511.1:308691-310920 GCF_000951035.1 Colobus angolensis palliatus
CTTAGGTGCAGATGAGGGACATGAGCTGAAACGGCCAGAAAGCCTTTTTTTTTTTTGGGTAGAGACGGAGTCTCACTCTGGAGTGCTGGAGAGTAGTGGTGCGATCCCAGCTCACTGCAACCTCCGTCTCCTGAGTTCAAGCAATTCTGCCTCAGCCTCCCAAGTAAATGGGATGACGGGCACCCGCCACCACGCCTGGCTCATGTCTTTTGTATTTTTAGTGGGGAGAGGGTTTCACCATGTGGCCCAGGCTGGTCTCGATCTCCTGAGCTCAGGCAACCTGTCCGTCTCGGCCTCCCAAAGTGCCAGGATGACAGACGGGAGGCACCATGCCTGGCTAGAAACCCTCTTTTTCGTACTGCTGGGCACCCACATACCCCTGCAGGGAGTGGGCACCCCAGCCCTCACACTCACCGGTAGCTGCCCTTTTTGGTCAGCAGCTCCTTGAACTGGCCCAGGGTGACCGCGCGGCCCCTCACCAGCGTGCGGTAGGGGATGGGCTCCCCACAGAAGTAGTACGCCACAACGATGCTGTCACACGGCTGGGCACTCCCGCCGCCCGCCTTCCTCTGCGATCGCGTCCTGGGGAAAGAGATGCAGCAGTGGTCCCTGGTTGTGGACTGAGGTCCCACAGGGTGCCTCCCGCTGGCCTCAGGCTGCCAGCAAAGGGTGGGGCGGGCCTGCAAACACCGGGGGCCCCAGGCCCCACGGACCCCCCGCCGCAGCATCTCCATCTGGGGTTTACTCCACTCACGGTGGAGTCTGACTCCACTGACCGGGCGCATGAAGGTCTCCCCGCTGCCTCACAGCCCCACCCTCGACTGGACAGGGCCTGGCCACCGGGCACCCTGCAGCTCTCACCTCTAGGAGGGCAGGGCAGGCTGATGGCCCCTATCCCAGGAAGACCTACGGCCCCCAAACCTTACAAATATCTCCAGGGCAGGGACTGGACGAACAGAACTAGGCACGATGTCTGGATGCGCCTGACCCCACAGTGGAGTCTGTCCGAGGCCTGTTGCGGGTGCGGCCAGCAGCCCCTTCAGAGGGGGCGGGGCTGGCACCGTCTCCTGCCCAGGTTGAGCTGGGCCCTCTTACAGGTGCTGTGCTTCCACAGCTGTGCCGGGATGATGGGCAGGGCCTGGGTGCTCCCACACCCCTGCTTGGCTCCCCTGCCACCACCTGTCCCTCAGATGACTCCAGAAGCTGCCCCTGGCCCACGAGGGTTCAGCCCTTGGGCCTCCTCCTGGCGGCGTGCACTAGAGGCTTCCAGAGCCAACATCACGGCAGGAAGGCCTCACGGCCACCTCAGCCATGTGACCGTCCGCTTCGCACACCAGGGCTCCACCCACCTGCATTCTTGGACTTTCTCCCAGAGCCACATCCTTGGAACCCCCTGGAGCCAGGCCCATAGGAGAATGAGCCAACATGTGGGGGCTGCCCCAAGGACGGGTGAAGGCCCCCCGAGGCCCCCTAGAGGGTGACAGCCACAGCAAACCTGCATCTGCAGCAAGCCTGGTAAGGCCTGGGGGACCCCTGTTCTCAAGGCTCCTTTTGGGGTCTGTCCCTCCTGCCACCTTGAGCACACAAAGGCACCGTTGACACAGCCCATGTGGGATCACGTGGTGTGGACACAGCAAGCCTTTCTCACGGGCTCGGAGTGATCAGCATTGCAGGTGGGAGCAGAGCCCTGACTCACTGACTGCACGGACCGGACAGACGCACATGGTTGAGACCCACACTGCAAGCTGACGCACCTCGCACATCTCGGCACCTGCAGCCCCGACCCTGCTCAAGCCAGGCCTGCAGGGACCAGCCAGTTCCAAGCCGGGCGGGGCCGGGGCAGGGGTAGGTCTCTGCCCCACAAGGGGCCTGGCCATGACACCTGTGTGGATATAGGGCTGGCTGTGCCCAGGCCTCCAGCCGGGCCTGTTGGTCACTTGTCATCATGCTGGACAGTCAGCGTCTCCTTTGATGGAGACGGGAGAAGGCTCTAGGGCAGCTTGGAGGCTGATGCCGTGGGACCCTCTCCTGCCACAGCCGCTTCTCAGCGTGGTACCTGAGCTCAGGCCCCAGGACGGCGGCTCTACCATGGGACCTGGCTTGGGACGCCCGGGCTGGGGTGGGCAGGACCAGGAGGACCCTCAGGACGCACGTACTCTGTCTCGGAGAGCTCCATGTCCGACACGGCTGGTACCACGCGCAGCACCGGCGCGCACGCTGGCCTGACGC
>NW_012118511.1:311500-312313 GCF_000951035.1 Colobus angolensis palliatus
CCCCTTCTAGGCCTCAGTGGTGCCAGACACTGCAGCACACTCCACACTCATGATCTGGGCACCAACCCCCCTGTTCCCCAGACCGCACTTTGGGGAGCTTCTGATCTGGGGTGCTGGGATCCTACCACCTCCTCCCCTCTGGTGGCACACCATCTCCTCCCGAGAGCCTGTCCTTGGGTCTCTGGCATGAATTCCCCACCGGTGCCGTGGACACTGGCTCTGGGGTGTGGCAACTGTCTGCACCTCAGGGAGGCTGAGAGCCCCCCGGCGCCACAACTGAGGCCCTCCTGGGGCAGCACGGCAGCTCCTCTCACGTGGACACCTCCACTGGGGTGCACTGGGCGACCCTGATGGTAGTCTCTACTCTGACAGCCCGACAGGGCCCAGCACCCGACCTGCCTCTGGGCCCTCACTCCAAGTCTCCACAGCCTCTCACAAAAACGTATGTCCCCTGGACAGACAAACCCAGCAACTCTGGGTTTCCCCATGGGGGGATGCTGGAGCCCAGCAGCCAAACAGGGGCAGGAAGGTCCTATCTCAGAACGGCGGCAGTGGTTCCACGGCTCAGCGGGCATCCCCTGCCATCATGTAGAGCCTGTGGGTGCCCGGGGAAAGGGCAGATGCAACCCGAGAGACCCCTGCTCAGCCCAACAAGGGGGCTCAGGAAGCCCCGGCAGGAAGAGTCCACACAGGCCCAGGGCCTCGAACCTGCTGCACATGATGCCCACCACCGGCTCATCTGCCAGCCCAGTCACACGCCCCAGCTCCGAGCACCACACACCACAGCCCGGTCACACGCCCCAGCTCCGAGCA
>NW_012118511.1:312363-314405 GCF_000951035.1 Colobus angolensis palliatus
ACAGCCCGGTCACACGCCCCAGCTCCGAGCACCACACACCACAGCCCGGTCACACGCCCCAGCTCTGAGCACCGCACACCACAGCCCGGTCACACGCCCCAGCTCTGAGCACCGCACACCAGGCTCCTGCATGGCACGGGGCTCTGGCTCCTTGTTGGCTGAAGAAGATCACAGGGTCACAGACGTCTGGCCACAAAGTGATCACCCTTTGGGTTTGAGGTAACTGTGACCCTCTCTGGCCCCAGAGCTGTCATTAGGCTGAACCTTTAATGACTTGAGACCACACAGGCTTTCGGCTGGGAAGGGTCTGAACCCTGATGCTGGTTTGGCAGAATAGGGCCCCTGGCCCCAGCCTCCCTGGAGTGGCACAGCCCCAAAGCTGGAGGCCCAGGAGGTGGGCCTGGACCCCAGGCCCCAGGTGACCCAAGGTGGACAGGAGGAGCTGATGACCTCTGAAGGCAACCATGGCCTCTGTGACCACAGCCCCAGGGCCTGGGTGAGCTACAGGCTCCCAGGACCCTCACAGAGACCCTGATGTGTGAGGACTTCCAATGACCCAGGAAGGCCGAGAAAACTGGCCTCATGAGCAAGCTGAAAGTGGAGAAGGCAGGTCCTGGCCTGGAGCGAAAACGCTGCCCGAACAAAGAGGCGGCCTCCCTGCGGCCCAGGCAGAAGCCAGCCTGCTCTGGGGAGAGAACAGGGTCTGGCTACTGGGGCCCAGAAGGCTAAGGAGGGCTTAGCGAGGAGGGGCTGTGGGCTGGACATCCAGGATGACAGCTCTACATCTGCACAGGTTTCAGAACCACGTAGCTTTCCAACCGTGTACAGCCACTCAGGGCTCTTGGGGTGTGATTGTCAAGAGGCAGCCGCCATGCCTCCAGGACCCCTGCCTCAAAGCCCAGGCTGCCCAGCCATCAGCAGCCTCTGGCTGGGACCAGTGTTCCCCACACACTGGGGCCCTGCAGCCTCCCTGCAGACGCGGCTCAGGTTGAGGAGGGACCCCCTCCACGAGAGCAGTGAGCACACAGGCCGCGGGTCTGTGAAAGCTCCGGCCCCAGCCCTCCGTCCACCGCAGGGTCGCCTGCCACGGTTCTCAGTGGAACAAAGGGCCCAGTATGGCCGGGCGACACCAGAGGGCCGTTTTTCCCCTGAAGACCTCAGACCTTGGGGAGCTTCAGCCCCAGGAATGGTGCTGTGGTAACTCCCAAGACCCACCCCACCCCACGATGCGGCCGTACCTCTGTTTGGAGGGTGCCCGGCTGGCTCTCTTTTCTTCCTCCTCCAGACGTCGGCGCGCCTCCTCCAGCTGGGTTAGGGGGTTGGGAGCTGGGTGGGGTGGCATCGTGGGGTCTTGGATGAAGAGGTGGGAGGGCTGCACGGAGGTCCGGAGCTGAGGGCCGGCCCAGGGGTGCACGGCCCCGGGGCGCTCAAGGGACAAGGGTCTGGAGTTCTCATGGGGCTGTGGCTTCCTTGTCCCTGAGGACCTTGGGGAACAAGAGAACAAGCTGTGGCTGTGGCCAACACCCTGGCCAGGTGGCCGGGTGGGGCTACACGTATCTCATGGGGGTAGCCTCCTTGAGGGGTAGGATGGGATGGGCTACTAGGGCCTGGCCACCAAGACACATGGACGTCCTCCTCAGACCACACAGTAAACACATCCCGGCCGGGCACAATGGCTCACGCCTGTAATCCCAGCAGTTTGGAAGGCTGAGGCGGGCGGATCACCAAAGGTCGGGAGTTTGAGGGTGAAACCCCGTCCCTACTAAATATACAAAAGTAGCCGGGCGCCTGTCATCTCTGCTACTCTGGAGGCTAGGGCCGGAGAATGGCTCGAACTGGGGAACTGGAGGTTACAGTGAGCTGGGATCACACCACTGCACTCCGGCCTGGGTGACAGAGGCTCAGTCTCAGAAAAAAAAAGATAACAAAAAACCATCCCTGATTCGCCTGTAATCCCAATACTCTGGGAGGCCAAGGTGGGCGGATCGCCTAAGGTCAGGAGTTCAAGAATAGCCTGGCCAACATGGTGAAACTACCACTCT
>NW_012118511.1:316392-320640 GCF_000951035.1 Colobus angolensis palliatus
GATCATGAGGTCAGGAGATCGAGACCATCCTGGCTAACACGGTGAAACCCCGTCTCTACTAAAAATACAAAAAATTAGCTGGGCATGTGGTGGGCAACTGTAATCCCAGCTGCTTGGGAGGCTGAAGCAGGAGAATGGCATGAACCCAGGAGGCGGAGCTTGCAGTGAGCTGAGATTGCGCCACTGCACTCCAGCCTGGGTGACAGAGTGAGACTCCATCTCAAAAAAAAAAAAGATTCGAAGGCCAGGAGTGGTGACTCTCATGCCTGTAATTCCAGCATTTTGGGAGGCCAAGGTGGGAGGATCGCTTGAGCCCAAAAGCTTGAGACCCACCTGGGCAACACACTGAGACCCCCATCTCTACAAAAAATGAGCCAGGCATGGTGCTGTGCACCTCTGTTCCCTCAGGAGTCCCAGAAAAACGACGAGCCGGTCCCCATCCCAGGCGGCACCGACGGGGACCCCAAGGCCTCGTGGAACGGGCTTCCAACACAGGCAGAAGCGCCACGCCCCAGGCGCTCAGCCACCTCAAAAGTTCTCACCAAGGAATGTGGAGGGAGATGCACCCTGGCTAGGGTCTGGGTGTGGGGGGGCAGATGAGGATCTAAGACCGAGAAAGCTGGGGCCACCTACCCACCAGGGCCGACACTTCCCAGCAAACCTGCCTCTGACCACGACGGGAAAGTGGGGGGCACCACCTCCTTGGTGCCCCTGGCCCTCCTGCTGGGTTCTGGGCATGAATGCAGGCCAAGGAGGCGAGCAGGGGCAACACCAAGACCGGCCCGGTGGGCAGCGGCAGGGGCTGGACCTGTGGTGCCAGGGCCTTGCTCCACGCCATATACGAGGCCTCTGCCCTGCTGGGAGGAGAGTAGTGCTCAGGCTACACAAGAGCCTTTCCCAGCCCTCAGCAGGATGGCCAGGTGTGAGCACAGAAGGCTTCTCCATGGGTGCCCTGGGAGTGATGGCCAGCGGTGGCCTTCCCAGGTGACTCAGGTCATTCTCATGTGGGGGTGAGACTGGAAATGACCTCCCGAGAGCATCTGTGCTGCCTGTGGGGTGACAGCCACGTTGGCTTCCCTCCTGCTCAGGGCTTCAGGGACAGTCTCTCTCTGGGGACACGAGGTTTTCCTCCTGGAGACGTGGGGCCTCTCCCAGGCCCAGGGAGCCTGCTGGAGGGTGCCCAGAGAGTGCCACAGCGAGAGGGGAAGTGTGAGGCATCAGAGGCGACACTCGCCGCACACACTGAAGCCGCACACGCTGAAGCCGCACACGCTGAAGCCGCACACACTGAAACTGTGCGGAGGCCAGAAGCGGCAAAGCAGGCCCCACGAGGCTGGCTGTGTGTGGGGGGTGCTCACCCGTGGCCGGTCCGGCGGTGCCTGCTGATCTCCTTCTCCCCCTCAATGATCCACTGCATGATCTTCTGGTTCTTCTCGGCATCCTCCGAGGCACCTGGCACCTCCGCGCTGGTGCTCTTCCCTGACTCGGCCTTCTTGGCATTTCTTTTGCATGCCGTGCCCGCCTTCCCACTGCAAAGGCAACAGCAAGAGTGGCGAGTCGCCCTGGCCTCCCGTGGCTGAGGCTGCGCCCCTTCCCCGCCTGTCAGGCCCCCACCCGGCCTCTGTAAGGCTCCCGCGGCACAGCAGCTGCCTGCTGGCTGTCCTGGTGCTGCCCGGGCTGTTTCCTCTTTAAACACACAGGCGCTCACTGCTCACCCCCTGAAGACTGAGGGTCAGAGTGGGAGCTGGGGTCGGGCTGTGGCCCCTGATCTTCATCTCCCACCTGAGGTCATGGCGTGGACTCCCCTGACCCAGGGTCCAGCCCACTCCCTCCAGCAGAGGGGGCTCCTGCCTGTTGCTGGTGGTCCTGGATTTCCTGAGTTTTACAGGGAGGTTCTGGCCTTCAACAGGGCCACAGCCTCACCCCGAGCCCCCTCCTCACTGACAGGCACACACTCACCCGTGGGCCAGGCCATCGCTGGCGTTGGGGGCAGCGCCCACACTCTCTGAGTAGCCTCGGGACTTTGCCCCATGGCTGTGTGGTTCCGGACCCCATGCAAAGCTGCTCTGGGCCCTGCGGGCAGCCTCGGCCTCCACCTGCTCCTTGGGCCGGGCTGTGCTGTGGTGGACGTGGTGGTGGACATGTCGGTGGTGGTGCAGGCCGGCCGCGTCCAGCTTCACACCTGACTTGGGCGCATGCTTCCCGTGCCCTGAGGCGGCACTCCCCAGTGCCACCGGCATCCTGGCCATGTGCCCACTGTCCGGGGAGCGGTGGCCAGGCCCAGGTGACTGGCGGCCAGGTGTCCTCAGCACACGCTGTACGTGCTCGTCCAGGATGCTCTCGGGGTTCTCCTCGTGGGCATCCCGGAGCCCGGCACAGCCCACGTCCACACAGCGGGGTGGGAAGTGGTGCCAAGCAGGGGCAGGAGGCAGCTTGTGACACGGCCCTGGGAGCCCTGAGGATGGATCGCCGTCCTCACCTTCCTCCTCCTGTGTGGGGACAAGCAGCACCATCACCTCTCAGCACCAGCTGCGCACTTGGGGAAAACAGAAAGCATCAGGCCTGGCCCAGCAGCCCCCAGCGATACTGTCCCAGCCCAGGGTGGCTGGGAGCCCCTCCCCGCCGGTCCTATCCCTGAGGATGGAGAGGCAGGATGGGGCATAGACAGAAGGCGCGGAGACAGCAGGGCCTCAAGAAATGCAGGGTATGTGTCGGCTGTGGGCGGAGCTCTGCCAGGATTGAGTTTAGTTTTATTCCTTTTATGAGACAAGTTCTTGCTCTGTTGCCCAGGCTGGAGAACAGTCGTGTGATCACTGCTCACTGCAGCCTCCGCCTCCCGGGCTCAAGCGATCCTCCCACTTCAGCCTCCAGAACAGCGGCGACCACAGCAGTGCGCCACCGTGCCCGGCTCATTTTTTTGTATTTTGGGAACAGATGGGATTCTCACCATATTGGCCAGGCTGGTCTCGAATGCCTGAGCTCAAGCAATCTGCCTGCCTTGGCCTGTACATATATATACACCCACACACACACACACACGTTATATGTGTATATATATGTTATACATATATAAGTTACCCCGGCTGGGAGTGCAATGGTGCCATCTCGGCTCACTGCAACCTCTGCCTCCCAGGTTCAAATGATTCTCCTACCTCAGCCTCCCAAGTAGCTGGGACTACAGGTGTGCGCCACCACGCCCAGCTAATTTTTGTATTTTTAGTAGAGACAGGGTTTCACTATGTTGGCCAGGCTGGTTTCGAACTCCTGACCTCGTGATCCACCCACCTCGGCCTCCCAAAGTGCTGGGATTACAGGCGTGAGCCCCTTATATTTTAAGGAGAACCTCGCCCTTATACAGAAGGGCTCTTGGGCTTTGCACATGCTGTGATGCTTCTTGACAAACTTCCACATGAAGCCAGTGGAGTTTCACTTGATTCTCCGAGTTAACAGGTGGCGAAGCTTATCTGTCAGAGCAAACATTTGATCGCTTTAATTCCAAGTTGCATCTCATATTTATTTTCTCATCTTATTGGATTGACAAACTAAAACAGTGTTGAGTAAATCTGGTATTAATACAAGAGAAAAGGAGGGAACTAAGCTACCACGTATGTATGTATGTATTTATTTAGAGTCAGAGTCTTGCTCTGTCAGCCAGGCTGGAGTGCAGTGGCATGATCTCAGCTCACTGCAACCTCCACCTCCCAGGCTCAAGCAATCCTCCTGCCTCAGACTCCCGAGTAGCTGGGATTACAGGAGTGTACCACCATGTCCAGCTAATTTTTTTTGTATTTTTAGTAGAGACGGGGTTTCACCATGTTGGCCAGGCTGGTCTCCAATCCTGACCTCAGGTAATCCACCCCCCTCGGCCTCCCAAAGTGCTGGGATTACAGGCGTGGGCCACCACTCCCGGCCTATTTGTTTTTATTTTTTTATTTTATTTTTTGAGACGGAGTCTCGCTCTGTTGCCCAGGCTGGAGTGCAGTGGCACCATCTGAGCTCACTGCAACCTCCGTCTCCCGGGTTCACACCATTCTCCTGCCGCAGCCTCCTGAGTAGCTGGGACTACAAGCACCTGCCACCATGCCTGGCTACTTTTTTTTGTATTTTTAGTAGAGACGGGTTTCACCACGTTAGCCAGGATAGTCTTAATCTCCTGACCTTGCAATCCGCCTGACTCGGCCTCCCAAAGTGCCAGGATTACAGGCGTGAGCCACCGCGCCTGGCCTATTTTTATTTATTTATTTATTT
>NW_012118511.1:321120-321883 GCF_000951035.1 Colobus angolensis palliatus
ACCTGATCACGGTGGTGCGATCACAGCTCAATGCAGCCTCAACCTCCAGGGCTCAAGCGATCCTCCTGCTTCAGCCTCCCAAGTAGCTGGGACTACAGGACACCATGCCTCATTAATTTTTTTTCTTTTTTTTTTTTTTGTAGAAATGGAGAATCTCACTACGTTGTCCAGCCTGCTCTTAAACTCCTGGCTTCAAGTGATCCTCCCGTCTTGGCCTCTCCAAGTGTTGGGATTACGGATATGAGTCACTGTGCCCAGCCTACCTCTGTATTTTAACATAAACAAACCCCCCAACGTTTAGCACCAAACTCTCACACCTGCAGAAGTGTCCAAACGCAATTGAACAGGCATGCCCCAGAGCTGGTGTGGGCTTGGCTGTGGGCACCAACACTGGGGCTGAGGGTGAAATATGGTGTTACAGAGGACAGACAGACGCTGGAGCAGAGCCGGAGGAAAGGCAGGTGGTGGGCATCCCCTGGTGGATGTGGCTATGCTGCCTCCCTTTCCTTGTTTTTGTAGGGCTAAAAGGCCTGGGCACTCTGGGGAGGATTCTTAACCGAGGGTCTTCCCAGGGACTAAAAGTGTTTCAAGTTTTGATGCTGTTCGCCACCTCGGTCGAGGTCTGCATTGGCAGGAATTCCATCATGGGGTGTGAAATGTTACCGATTAACTTAACCGCTCAGCTAATGGTTTTCGTTTTCTTCTTTGTACTTTAATTTCCCAAATTTTACAATGAAAATAGGGTTTTAAAAAATCTGGAGTT
>NW_012118511.1:322653-324353 GCF_000951035.1 Colobus angolensis palliatus
AAAAAATTAGCCGGGCGTGGTGGCGGGCGCCTGTAGTCCCACCTACTCAGAAGGCTGAGGCAGGAGAATGGCGTGAACCCGAGAGGCCGAGAGGCGGAGCTTGCAGTGAGTCGAGATCACGCCACTGTACTCCAGCCTGGGTGACAGAGCAAGATTCTGTCTCGAAAAAACAAAACAAAGAAAAACAAAAATCTGGAGTTATTCCTTTTAGGGAAGGACCCCAGGCCCTGGTGGTGCTGGACAGAGCCAGGACTCTGCCGTGCTCCCTGTTGCTGGGACAGAGCCAGGACTCCATGGGGTGGGGAAGCCTTGAGAGTCAGAGGTGAGAGCCACACACTCAGCACCTGTGGCTACACCTGCCTTTAACGTGTCCTGCCCAAGGCTGGGCGCGGTGGCTCATGCCTGAAATCCCAGCGCTTAGGGAAGCTGAGGTAGGAGGATCACTTGAGGCCAGGAGTTCAAGACCAATGTGGGCAATAGAGCAAGATTCCATCTCTACAAAAATTTTTTTTTAAAAAAAGTCTCACTCAAAATGTGGACCTGCCCTACCAGAAGCACACACTGCAAATGGGTCAAGGCACAAAGATCAGCAGAAAATTACAGAGGCCAACACGGCAGCAAAACAGCAAAGGCTTCCTTTCCTACGTTTCTTTTGTGAGCATGTTTGTTTAAGGTCTGCTAACCTTCACCTGCCACCCAAATGATGCCGCCGATGTCACAGCCCGTGGACCCAGGTGTGGCCTGCTGACGTTTCCGTATTCGTGGCAACTCTGTTCCCAATGTTTGGTTTTCAGACAACAGCCCAGTAAGGCCCCCAGGCAGGCCCCAACGCCACCGGCGTCACGTGCGCACAGCCAGCCTCCTCAGGGCCGCCACAGAATGCCGCCGGTGTCACGTGCGCACAGCCAGCCTCCCCAGGGCCGCCCCAGGAAGCAAGGGAGCTGCTCCAGTGACCACCAGGTCTGCAAGGTGAGGCCTCACTCACCGCCACAGGAACCACGTGGCACTGATGCTGGTCCTGCCAGCCCTGGCTAGGTTCAGCATCTTGGAGGACAAATTCCCTGAGTCCTTTCTTTGGGGGGCTGTGGAGAAGGTGAACTCGGCACCTACAGAGCCCTGGAGCTGGCACCACCCACACCTGTGCCCTACCCAGATGAGAGTGACCCTTAGACCCAGGGCCAGGGGAGACAAGAGGATGCAGCTCCACATGGTGGCAAAACAATTCACCGAGGATAAAAAAAATTGACGTGGGTGTGTGAGACATTTTCACACAAACCTCTTCATGGAGAGCTCCACTACCTGCAGCGACCACACCTGGTCCCAGTCATGAGTCTCAGCTACTCATGGAGCTCTGTAAGGTCTTCCCGCCATCTCAACACAGGGCCTGGCGCTCGGTTTCCAAGCTGGGTAGCACCAGCTGCACCCTGCGTCCACCCTCACGGTGGCATCTCCAGGCTTCAGGGCACAGCTCACCCGGGTTGTGGATGAAAGAGTGGGTGCACCAAGGGGTCTCCTGTGGTCTGAGGAGGGCTGAGGGTCTGCATTTTACATCAAGGATCAGGTGAATGAAAATGCTTATAAGCGTATACGTTTTCTCTTTCTCTTTCTTTTTTTTTTTTGAGAACAGAGTCTCGCTCTGTCGACCGGACTGGAGTGCAGAGGCCGGATCTCAGCTCACTGCAAGCTCCGCCTCCCGGGTT
>NW_012118511.1:324872-333780 GCF_000951035.1 Colobus angolensis palliatus
TGTGCTACTGTGCCCGGCTAATTCTGAAATTTTTTCTAGAGACAGGAATTTGCCACGTTGCCCAGGCTGGGTTCAAACTCCTGGGCTCAAGTGCTTCACTCGCCTTGGCCCCCCCGTAGTGTTGGGGTCACCGGTGTGCACTGCCTGCCCAGCCCACAAGGGCAGCTCCGCAAGTGAGACATCCAGGTACGAAGGGGTCTCCAGAGAAACCCCAGGCGGCCTGCACACTGCGAGGAGCGCACACTGGGGCGGAGCCACAGAAGTCTGCGCCATTTGCAGCGGGGAGGAGCCCGGCCCCGCCTCTTCCTGGGTGGAACCTGGGATTCAATTTGCCAGGCAGGAAGCACACTGGCAGAACTCCGGCTCTGTGGGAAGTTTCTTTTTTGAGGTAGAGTTTCACTCTTGTCACCCAGGCTGGAGTACAGTGGCTCAATCTCGGCACACAAGCCTCCACCTCCCAGGTTCAAGCGATTCTCCAGCCTCAGCCTCCTGAGTAGTTGGGATTACAGGCGCCTGCCACCACACCCAGCTAATTTTTATATTTTTCATTAGAGATGGTGTTTCGCCATGTTGGCCAGGCTGGTTTGGAACTCCTGACCTCGGGTGATCCGCCCGCCTCAGCCTCCCAGAGTGTTGGGATTACAGGTGTGAGCCACCGTGCCTGCCTGTTTCCCTTTTTACCTTTTCACCCAATAAACTCTGTCCTTCTCACCCTTCAAACTGTCTGTGAGCCTAATTTTTCGTGGCCATGTGAAAGGGACCTGTCTTTAGCTGAGCTAAGCAAAGAGTCCCACAACACAAGTGCCTAGAAGCCCGTGCACCATGGCCCTCAAGGAACCAAGAGTGACCAGGAGGTGGTGGAACTTCTCAGGCCTCGCAGCCCGAGCGCATGTAGAAAAAATGCCACTAGCCCTTCCTGCTCTGCACATGCTCCTCCCACTTGGCGGCCTCATGGGGTGAAGAAGTTGAGATCACCTGCTGCGGCCTCAGCTTGTGGCCCTGCTACCCACGAAGGACCAGGTACAGCCGGCCGCTGTGTCACCCCCGGCCCCTTCAGTGCGGGTGACCAAGGTGTGTCTCTGGGCCTCTGAGGGTGGGACGGGGCCGCTGGACATCCCATCCTGAGCCGGGGCTCGGCTGCAGAGAAAGGGGCATGGGGGATCCAGCAGGGAGGCCTCATGGGTCAGCAGGCCTCGGCCAGCCCTGGACATCCCCACAAGGAATCGGGCCCAAAGCTGTCCTGAACATCAGGACATCCCCGCTGTGAGAGAAGAGCAGGACACCACCGAGGCCCACTCACCATGCGCACGCGCTTCAGCCGCTCCTCCAGCTTCTCCTCGGCCTCCCGTGTGCGCTGCACGGCCTCCAGGCGGTGGATGAGCTCCTCAGCGAACTTCTGAGGTTCCACACGGACCTCCTTCGGCACCCGGTACGTGCGCTGCGAGGGAGAGGACTGTGAGGCGTGGGGGTTGAAAGGTCACTGCCAAAACATTTCTTTGTGAAGGGAAAGAGCGTGTGCTAGCTCTGTTGTATTTTATTTTATTTTTTTATTTTTTTGAGATGAAGTCTCACTCTGTCGCCTAGGCTGGAGTGCAATGGCACGATCTCAGCTCACTGCAACCTCTGCTTCCCGGGTTCAAGCGATTCTCCTGCCTCAGTCTCCCAAGTAGCTGAGACTACAGGTGCCCGCCACCATGCCTGGCTAATTTTTGTATTCTTAGTAGGGATGAGGTTTCCTCATGTTGGCCAGGCTGGTCGCCAACTCCTGACCTCAGGTGATCCGCCTGCCTCAGCCTCCCAAAGTGTCGGGATTACAGGTGTGAGCCACCAGGCCCGGCCTTTGTTGTATTTTAAAGCAAGAGTTTACTTTTTCCTCCTTTCAGTTGGGAATCAACTTCCTCACGGCCCGCCTTTTCATGTCCGGCTAGTCTGTCCATCATTCCCCCATGGACCCAGCAGACAGGGCTGCTTCTTTCCAGCATCTCCCCACTATCAGATCAAGAGGCCTGAGCAGGGCAGCTTCAGGACGCACAGCCAGCGCTCCCCATCCGCTTCAGAGAAACACTCGAGGAGACGCCCGCAGCGGGTGTGCGCAGAAGACCCCCGAGGCCCCAGGGCAGGGAAGGACACACAGGATTTGGAGGACAGGGGAGGTCTGGGTAAGGCAGGCTTTCCTTTTTAAAAAGAATGTAAAGGCCATTCTTTACATTACAGTAAAGAATATATATAGAATATATAGGCTCGGCCGGGAGTGGTGGCTCACACCTGTAATCTCACCACTTTGGGAGGCCGAGGCGGGCGGATCACGAGGTCAGGAGATAGAGACCATCCTGGCTAACATGGTGAAACCCCGTCTCTACTAAAAATGCAAAAAAAATTAGCCAGGCGTGGTGGTGGGCGCCTATGGCCCCAGCTACTTGGGAGGCTGAGGCAGAAGAATGGTGTGAAACCGGGAGGCGGAGCTTGCAGTGAGCCGAGATCGCGCCACTGCACTCCAGCCTGGGCGACTGAGCGAGACTCTGTCTCAAAAAAAAAAAAAAAAAAGAAGATATAGGCTCACGCCTGTAGTCACAGCATTTTGGGAAGTAGAGGTGAGCAGATTACTTGAGGTCGGAAATTAGAGACCAGCCTGGCCAACAAAGTGAGACCTCATCTCTACAAAAGAAAATTTTTTTTTAATTAGCCAGGTGTGGTGGCACCTGTGGTCCCGACTACTTGGGAGGCTGAGGTAGGAGGATCGCTCAAGCCCTGGGAGATCAAGGCTGCAGTGAGCCGAGATCACGCCACTGCCCTGCAGCCCGGGTGAGAGAGTGAGACCCCGTCTCAAAATAATAATAACAACAACAATATATCTGCAATGTATTTTACAGTAATGCACCATACAGCTTTTAAAAAAAATAGAGACGGGGGTCTTGCTTCCCAGGCTGGCCTCGAACTCCCCCGACCTTGGCCTCCCAAGGCACTGGATTACAGGTGTGAGCCACCACGCCTGGCCCTGTGTAACTTTTGAGGGTACTTCATTTTAAATTTCAAACTTCAAAACAGCTGCAAAAATAGAACAAGGAATTCCTGTCCACCTTCACCCAGATTCCCCAAGGGCTGACATTCTGCCATAAGTACTTTATCATCCTTGCACCGGCAGGCGCACACACACGCCCACACATGGGCAGGCACACGCCCAGGCACACACACATACACAGGCACACACACACGCCCACACACCGGCGCACACACAGAGGCGCACACACATACAGGCATGCTCACTGCTCTGAACCAGTTAAGGGTGTATTTAACAAAAGCAAGGTCACTCTCATACCTAACCACAGTACAAATATGGATGGTTAAAAAAACTAACCCTGATACAGTAACATGTGGCAGATCTTATTCCAATTTTGCCAGCGGCTCCAATAACATCCTTCACAGCAAACCATGCTTTAAAATCCAGGCCACCAGTGTCTAAGCCGTGGAGGGACGGAGCCAGGGACAGCTCCCCTGTGACTGCGAGCAGGGTGGCAGCCGGGAGGTGGGACCCACCGTGTGTGTGGCCTTCCTGCCCTTCCGCCATGGGCTCTGGTGCAGTCCTGGCTCTGCGCACCCCAGTTTCTCATCTACACAATGAGAGTAGAAACAGCACCTAACCCTCAGATGGATGGGGTGAGATGGGACACGGAAGCTACAGAAAGGGCCTCCTCCGGGCTCAGATGCTCCATAGTAGATGGGGCTCAGAGGGAGGCTGGCCCTGGAGCCACAGGCTTCACTTCAGGGAACATGGGAGTGCAAAGGGGCCAAGGGCACGCCCAGGGCACGGTGTGATGTCTCAGAGCCGGGAGAAGTCACTGCTGGAGTCTGGGCTGTGCCCACTGTCGGGAAGGGGTCTGTCCCGGAGCCAAGGATGAATATCCAGTGCTTCTAGAAGATGATGAGGAAGGCTGGGGCTGGCACCAGCAGGGACATGGGCCGGTGTGTCCAGATGTGTGGACAGCAGGGCATCCATACAGATGGCAAGGAACTAACAAGTCACCCTTTCCCGCTGCAGCCGGGGCGGAGGCTGGGTGGCTGGGGGGCCACGCTGGCTTTTCCGTGCCCAGTGCTGGGCGAGGCGGAGACGCGGCAGTGGCACACACAGGACGGGGAGCTGCCAGCACTGCAGGGTTGCTGTGTCTGCAGATAGCCAGAGGCACAGACAGGAGCACTCATGGTCTGAATAGTCAGCACCACAGATACGAAGAGCAGGACGAAAAGCCCATCGTCAGGCCCAGAGAGCAGCACGGCTGAGGGGCCAAGAGGAGTGCTCAGGCCGCCACGCGAGCTCCATAAAAAGACTCCAAGGGGGGCCGGGTGCGGTGGCTCACGCCTGTAATCCCAACACTTTGGGAGGCCGAGGCGGGTGGATCACGAGGTCAGGAGATCGAGACCATCCTGGCTAACACGTTGAAACCCCGTCTCTACTAAAAATACAAAAACATTAGCTGGGCGAGGTGGCGGGCGCCTGTAGTCCCAGCTACTCGGGAGGCTGAGGCAGGAGAATCGCATAAACCCGGGAGGCGGAGCTTGCAGTGAGCGGACATCACACCACTGCACTCCAGCCTGGGCGACAGAGGGAGACCCCGTCTCAAAAAATAAATAAATAAATAAAACAAAAATAAAAAATAAGACTCCAGAGAGCAGCACAGCTGAGGGGCCAAGAGGAGCACTCAGGCCGCCACGCGAGTTCCATAAAAAGACTCCAGGTGGCCCTGCAGGCTGCGTCACCACAGTTCTGAGAACAGCAAAACTGTCAGAGTCATCACATTTACAGAGAATGGCAACCTCTCCAGCTTTGGAGGAACAGAAAAAAATACCATAAAGGAAAAAACCAAGTAAATGAAAACGTGAAACTTCCAAGTAATGACAAAGGCCAAAGACCATCAGGGATTCCGGGACCAGACGCGGTGAAGCCACGCCCCCAACCTTCTGGCACCAGGGACCAGCTTCGTGAAAGACAATTTTTCCACGGACAGCTGGTGGAGGGGGTTTCGGGATGAACCTGCTCCACCTCTCATGGTCAGGTGTTAAAAAGTCTCACACGGGCCAGGCGCGGTGGCTCAAGCCTGTAACTCCAGCACTTTGGGAGGCCGAGACGGGCGGATCACGAGGTCAGGAGATCGAGACCATCCTGGCTAACACGGTGAAACCCCGTCTCTACTAAAAATACAAAAAACTAGCCGGGCAAGGTGGCGGCCGCCTGTAGTCCCAGCTACTCAGGAGGCTGAGGCAGGAGAATGGTGTAAACCCGGGAGGCGGAGCTTGCAGTGAGCTGACATCGTGCCACTGCACTCCAGCCTGGGCGAAAGAGTGAGACTCTGTCTCAAAAAAAAAAGAAAAAAAAAAAAGTCTCACACAGGGCATGCAGCCTGGGCATCCATGGGTGCAGCCACAACAGGGCTCTGCTCCTATGAGCATCTAAGCTGTTCCCATCCTGCTGTCCCTGCTGCAGAGCCATGGACCCACCAGAGAAACAGCATCGCAAGGCCCTCAACAGAGCAGAAGAGGGCGGTGCAGCCACGGCACGTCCTGCTAGCCCAACGGCTTTCTGGGCCTCCCCGCCTCGGCTCCCCACCATCCTCAGGTCCAATTTCCCAGTAGCAGCAGGGAGCAGGCCCCCGGCAGCTGTGCTCGTGATGTGCGTTTCTCACTTGGGTCTCTGGCTGAGGGACCAACCACCGAAGGTTCCAACCACAGCCCTGCCTGACAGGCCACATGGACTTGATCCAGGTTCCTACAGAGCCTCTGATGAGGTCGTTTGCTGCAGGCCGTTAACACAGAAATGCCCGGTGGCCCCAACCCCACCACACAAGGGCCCTCTGGTAGTGCGGCATGTGGCAGGGCCTGCTCCTGACTGTGCCTGTCGCCTCTGATGGCTTCATCTTCCCGGTGACTCAACTGTGACCCTCCAGGACCTGAGGGCTCTGTGCTTCCCTCGGTTCTGGAAGGTTCTGATGACACCAGGGACTCGCCATCGGCCTCCTCTTTTCTCTGTGTTGCATCCTGAGAGGTCTTTCCAGGTCCACGTTCGAGGCACCAGCGCACTCCTCAGCTTTTGTCCTTCCTGACCCTTCCAAGGGGAGGTTGTCTGCCTGATGCCCCCTCAGCCAGAGTCCGTGGCGTGCACTTTCTACTCATGAAGACTCTGACCAGCACCCCAAAATCGAGGCGCCCCGGTGGACAGAAGCCTTCCACAGGCCTCAGCCCACTCAAGCCCCATCCTCAGGCGCACACAGGGCTGGCCTGGGCCTGTGGTCGCTCAGCTGTCTTGTCTCTTGGGCCTCCTTCATCAGGGCGGCTCTGCGGGTTCTGGACGTTTGGGAACTGTGACTTGAAAATCAGAGGCCGGTGGCTGTGCAGGAGCCCGCGACTTGGGCTGTGACCTCATCACAGCTTTGGGCCGTGCCTGGCAGGCAGGGCCCCAGATCCTCCAGAGCACACGCACACACGCACGCACCCACACATGGCCTACAATGTCATCCGCTTTTTGTTAAGTAGACACCATGAGCGCCTAGTTTTAGCCAAACCTGAGTCAAGGGTTTGGCTGGCATCTTCTCAGAAGTGAGAACAAACCAACATCCTTTCTTTTCTTTTTTTTTTTTTTTTTTGAGACAGAGTCTCGCTCTACCCCCAGGCTGGAGTGCAGTGGCGGGATCTCAGCTCACTGCAAGCTCCACCTCCCGGGTTCCCGCCATTCTCCTGCCTCAGCCTCCTGAGTAGCTGGGACTACAGACGCCCGCCACCTCGCCCGGCTAATTTTTTTGTATTTTTAGTAGAGACGGGGTTTAGCCAGGATGGTTTCAATCTCCTGACCTCGTGATCCGCCCGTCTCAGCCTCCCAAAGTGCTGGGATTACAGGCTTGAGCCACCGCGCCTGGCTACATCCTTTCTTTTCAACCATAAAGAAATTCCTGACTTGGAAACTGATGTCTGCAGAAAAGCTAAAAGGCTAAGAAATCCTGACCAAGATTTCAATGTCAATGTTGTCAGTGCTCCCAAAATGCCTACTTCCCTGCACAGACACTCAGATGTTCACATGGTTCACCTTCAGACACCGCGGCTAACAGTGGGTTGAGAACAACCCACAGCTGAGACTGGGTGCGGTGGCTCACGCCTGTAATCCCAGCCCTTTGGGAGGCCAAGATGGGCGGATCACGAGGTCAGGAGATTGAGATCACCCTGGCTAATACGATGAAACCCCATCTCTACTAAAATTACAAAAAAAGCAGCCAGGTGTGGTGGCAGGCACCTGTAGTCCCAGCTACCTGGGAGGTTAAGGCAGGAGAATGACCTGAACCCAGGAGGCAGAGCTTACAGTGAGAGCAAAACTCCCATCTCAAAAAAAAAAAACAAAAAAACCCCAAAAAAACCCACCGCTTTTCTCATCTTCCCATAAACATCCTTCCTGTTCAGTCAACCCATCAAAATAAGGACAGATCATTAATCTGTTCATCAACACAGGAGTGCTCTGGAGACAGAGTCAGGCTGTGCTGGGCTCCAGCCGGCACTCAGCTCTGTGACCTGACGCCCAGCCAAGCCCCCATGCCCGAGACTGGGCAAAGGCACCATTATTCTATCCAACAGCGAAAGCCGAGGCAGCTTTAAAATCAAGACATTCACCCAGAGGTGACCCTCGTTCAGCCACAAAAACACCAAGTTCTCCCCAAGCGCTGTGCAGGGGCCAGGTCTGGGCTCTGATCATGAGAAAGGCTCCGAGTTCTCCCCTTGAGGGGAAGCACCCAACTTCACAAGGCAAGACACTTCCTACCAGCGGGGAGGCTGTGGCCTCGGGGCTTGGGGGCCCTCTTGAATGAACAGCTCCCTCTGGGCCCTAAATGCTGCCTGAGACTTGATGTCCCCGGCCGCCCTCAGGGACTGGCCACGTACAGATGCTTCTGGGATCACACGCTTATGCCTAGAGGTAAGCCCGGCTCGTGGGAAGTCTGGCAAGTGCCTTTCCCGCACACCAGTTCACCAGGCCCACGCTGAGCAGGGAGGATGATGGGCTGAGGGCCGCAGAACCAGTACTTACGGGAATGTGAGGTAGGGGCACCCGCCCGTTGACCTGCACGCTCTCCTGCATCTCCCTGCGGTGCTGCTTACGGATCCTGTAGGGAGGGATCCCATCCCTGTCCAGGAGAAAGAGGCAGCCGTTAACTCAGAGAGGAGCAGGAGGGCCAGCACCGTGCCAGTAGGGCTGCCGGCCCCGACTGCCCGTCAGCAGGCAATGGTGACGACGACGACACCCGTGAGCCACCACTGAGACACGTGCACACGGGTGATGCAGGCACCCACATGTGCAGGGGAACACGTGCACACTCATGTACACACGAAGGTTCACATGTGACGGTAAAGCCCAGGTGCCCAGACACACACCCTCCCAGCTGGTGTTTACTGGGCACCTCCATAAAGCCTCCTTGTGCCTGCCTGTTCTTTAGGGCCTGACAGCTAAGAGTGGTTTCTATACTTTTAAAGGGCAGGGGAAGAATCTGTGACAGCGACTGCATGTGGCTGCGAAGTCTCACATATTCACTGCCAGCCCTGCATGGGAAACGTTTGCTGGTCCCTGCTTGTGGCCTAGACCATGGTGCAGTGTGCCTGCCTTGGAAGCCACTGCTAAATGGACCAAAAACATTTCAGGGTTTGCACAGTGGGCAGCCAGGACAATCAGCGCCCCACGGAAAGGTACGAGATGCCAAGGCTGCACACTCTGCTTCTCTCCAGGAGCTGGCAGGGCAGTGTGGTCTCTGAGGGAGGCACAAGGTAGCTCTTTCGCAACAGGTTTTTTTTTTTCCTTTTTTTTTGAGACGGAGTCTCGCTCTGTCACCCAGGCTGGAGTGCTGTGACCGGATCTCAGCTCACTGCAAGCTCCGCCTCCCGGGTT
>NW_012118511.1:334680-338021 GCF_000951035.1 Colobus angolensis palliatus
GCAGTGAGCTGAGATCGCGCCACTGCACTCCAGCCTGGGCGACACAGCGAGACTCCGTCTCAAAAAAGAAAGAAGAAAGGAAAGAAAAGAAAGAAGAAAGGAAAGAAAAGAAAAGAAAGAAAAGCTGCTTTCGGAAGCATGGCAGCTCCACGGATCCGTGCTGCACACAGGGGCCTCCCAGAGCTGCCAGGAGACACAGGGCAACGTGAGCGCGCGCCCGACCCAGGGCTGCATGGCAGACACGGCACCTCCTGAGGCGTCCTCGGCTGTCACAGCACCACTAAGTGCTGTGGGCAACGGTGAGCCAAGTCCAGGCCTGGTTTGGTCACGGTGGGCGTCAGGAACAAGCGAATCTACACCTCAGCTAACACTTGCCTCGGGGGTTTGTTCAAGGGCCCTGAAGCCACCACTCTACTGGTTTCCCAGACGTGACACTCGGATGGGGAAATTCCGCAGGCCTCTGTGGGTAAGGCACTGTCCCCACGTCTGCGTCCACAGCCCGCAGCCTCTGGAGCGCCACGTGGAACAGCGGTGAGCTGGCGCCCAGCACAAAAGCAGAGCCCAGCTGCCCCGCCGGAATGATGCTCTTCACCTGTCCACTTTTTACCTCTGATGTACTTCCAAGTATGTGTAGCAATTTTACACGCCAAACTGTTAGACACTTCAGTACAAACCAAGATGAACAGAATATCAAGGAAAAAAATATCTATTTATTTTAGGTCCTCCCTTTAGGAAACATATGTCCCTTTTCTTGGAGAGAATTAGGAGACTTTTTGAGAACACTGAGTTGGCAGGTTAATTTTTGTTGTAGTAACGCAGTTTTGGGGAAGAGGGAAACCAGATGCTAGGATGCGTGGTCTGCGCAGGCGCTCTGCGGGCTGCTCTGCACCCAACCATCTGGCCCGAGGCTTCAGGGCCATGGCAGGCACTGCTTCAACTCCACTAACTTCAAGGGAGGTGCTGCTACAAGCAAGTCAACACTTTATTCTGAAGATTCAAAATTGAAAGAGGATGAAGAAACCAGGAGAAGCCGCACAGAGCAGCTCTGCCGGGAAGGGGCAGGGAGCTGCCCCCACATCACCACAGTTACCTGGGGAAAAACGAAGGGGCCAAGACCTACGGCAATGTGGGCTGGCTGAGTTTGGTTCAGAAATAAAGTCTGACAACTTGTTCTGCTCATCTGAAATTCAGGTTTTGGAAAAATGTTTAAAGATAGGCAAATGAAAAGAACAAACCAGCCAGGCACAGGAGGTCATGCCTGTAATCCCGGCACGCGTGAGGCTGAACTGGGTGCCCTGTTTGAGCCCAGGAGTTCGCGTGCACAGTAAGGCCTCGTCTCCACAAACACAATAGTCATCACTAGCCGGGCGTGGTGGCGCACGCTTGTAGCCTCAGCAACTCCGAAGGCTGGGTGTACAGAGGCCCCAAAAAGCCAGCTGCGAAGCACGGGGGAAGAGGTCATAAAGCAAGCATGTTCTTACACATGCGGTTTCCCTGGACAATGAAAGAATAAGCTTCCGCCTGTCACCTCAAGGATCACACATGTGTAGCCCAGGCCGTCCCTGGGCCACTGAGGCCCTGGCCTCAGTACAACCACAGCACCTTCCCTCACTCCTGCTCCCAGCCCCTTGCCAAGTGGGTGACGGGGACAAGACAGGACCCTGTACTACACCAGCGTCGGGGACCACATCACTCATCACAGCCAGTGGTGAGACAGCCGGCCTGCGCCTGTCTTTTAAGTGGAAACCCCAGACTCTGAAAACCAAAGAGCAAACTCTAGCCTGGGGAGCCTACAGTCTGTCTTAGGTTCACCCTCGATCCTTCCTCGTGGGGAGGTCCCAGCAGCCCTGGTCACAGAGAGAAGTGCCCGACACAAAGCTGAGCCCTCACTTGTGCTGCTTGGAGGACAGTCTCTGCAGTACAGCCTGCCTGAGTGTCAGACGCACTCTCATTGAGACCTGGGGGGCCAGGAAACGCTTTCCCTGAAGACAAAGCCCAGGCATCGCTGGGTCAGCACGAAGTCCCCTCAGCTAGCTGCGCTCTGCAGCAGGGTGGGACTTACATGCTGTCATCTGCGAGAAACAAGGTGTCCAGGGCAGGACTTACACGCTGCTGTCCGTGAGGGACAGGGTGTCTGGGGCAGGACTTACACGCTGCTGTCTGTGAGGGACAGGGTGTCTGGGGCAGGACTTACACGCTGCTGTCTGTGAGGGACAGGGTGTCTGGGGCAGGACTTACACGCTGCTGTCTGTGAGGGACTGGGTATCCAGGGCGAGACTTACACGCTGCTGTCCGTGAGGGACAGGGTGTCTGGGGCAGGACTTACACGCTGCTGTCCGTGAGGGACAGGGTGTCTGGGGCAGGACTTACACGCTGCTGTCTGTGAGGGACTGGGTATCCAGGGCGAGACTTACACGCTGCTGTCCGTGAGGGACAGGGTGTCTGCATCACTGGACAAGCTCTGCTGCTCGCTGTCATTGGCACTGGTGGCTGGGGCCAGGGCGTAGCCGGCATTGACATAATAGGGGTTGACTGGCTCCCGCCAGGATCCATACCTGCGAACAAGCAAGCAGGGCACGTTAGTGACAGCCTGCCAAAAGTCTCTCATTTTATTCCACATTTTCATATTATTAATGTATTAATTTGAAACACAAGCAATTTGGAGAAAAACATGGAGCATGGAGAAAAGACCAGCATCTCCACCTGTCCTTTCGTCCCTCTGTCCTTTCCAACAGGGTGCATTAAAGCCAGATCTCTCCTCTGATTTTAGGCGGAGGCTTTGGTGCACACACAGAGCATCCACACATGATCACTTGGGTTTGTTTTCCATGCACGGCACTAGAAATGGGACACAGATGTTCTGCTCATTCCGGAGTGCGCGTCAGGAGAGGACAGGACGATGATCAGGACAAGGCCCTTGGGCTTCAGCTCAGACGTCTCTGCACCTGTACCCAAGTCCAAGCACGGCCATGGGACTGATGTCAGGGCTGGTATATGACAATGTGGGTGGTGCCACCTCCTGTTCCCCCTCTACCTAGAGCAGCGGTTCCTCCCCAGCTCCTGGGACAATTTACCTCGTCTTGTTACCACAAAATTAGCCGGGAAATGACACCTTGTTTCAATCTGCATTTCCCTGATTAATGGTCAGATTGGCAGTTTAGGGTATTTGTCATTTAAACTTCTTCCTCTTTATCTGTTCATATGGTTTGCCATTTTCTATGGAGTGGATTATGAGTTTCTTGGTGATTTAAAGAAGTCTTTCAACAGACTTGTTATTAATCTCTGGTTATATATGTGAAAAACATTTTCTCCCGAAACGTCATTTTTCTTTTTAACATTGC
>NW_012118511.1:343351-350531 GCF_000951035.1 Colobus angolensis palliatus
AAAAATAAATTGTAAAAAATCAGATATTCCAATGTTTTTATTTATTTATTTATTTATCTATCTATTTTTCTATTTTGGAAACACAGTCCTTCCTTATTCCAAGATTACAAATGTATTCTATTTTTCTTTACACGCTCCAAACAGTTTTTTTAGACCTCCACCTGAAATGTGTGTATACAAAATCTAGCCCAGTCCAGGACAGCCTAAAGGTAAAACATAAAATAATAAAAAATAAAATCTAGCTTACCCCTTCACATCAAAATGGAGAGCCAGCTGTTAGCATTAAATACTGAATAATCCATCTTGTCCCTCAATAATTTTAAGCGCCTCTTTCCACCACATCTCACTCTTGTCACAGGCATGTGCCCTTTCCGGGTGCTCTGCTGTGCTGCCAACCAACTGGCGTGTGGCGTCTGCAGGGTCCCTAACTGCCAAGGCCCCACAGTGTGCCCTGAGGCTGCCTCTCCCTTCTAGCGGCTGCCCCCACTTGGCTTTGCTTTCCCTGGTTTCAGTTACTTCTGTTCAACCAAGGTCTAAAACTAGGTGCACACAGAGCGGTAAGACTGCGAGAGAAAGAGACCAGCTTTACAGGGTGTTTATCATAGTGCACCCTTACAGTCGTCAGCCTCACAGTGTTTTGTTTTGTTTTATTTTTGAGACAGAGTCTCGCTCTGCTGCCCGTGCTGGAGTGCAGTGGCCGGATCTCAGCTCACTGCAAGCTCCGCCTCCCGGGTTTACGCCATTCTCCTGCCTCAGCCTCCCGGGTAGCTGGGACTACAGGCGCCCGCTACGTCGCCCGGCTAGTTTTTTGTATTTTTTAGTAGAGTCGGGGTTTCACCATGTTAGCCAGGATGGTCTCGATCTCCTGACCTCGCGATCCGCCCGCCTTGGCCTCCCAAAGCGCTGGGATGACAGGCATGAGCCACCGCGCCCGGCCCCTCACAGTGTTCATCACAGTGCACCCTTACAATCATTCCGTTTGATTCACAATTGTCTTTAGTCTCTAAGCGAAATTTGATCAGACGTGTGCTCCCAGAGGGGAAAACAGTATATACAGGGTTCGGCACTGTCGCGGTTTCAGGCTTCCACTGGGGTCTTGGAATGTGTCCCACGAGGGGTGACGACGACCTCAGTTGGATCTTCACAGATCATGACGATACAAGATAACTAAGACAGCTCCCACGGCTACCAGAATGGACTGCCCTGCACGTGCACACGGCCGGAGGAGCTGCCATGTCGGGGGCGCAAGCACACCTGCGTTGGTGACTAGGCACCTGTGATCAGAGTCCTTGGTGTGGACGGAGGGCCCAGCACGGCTTCCAGCTGTACACCTGATGAGCAGAACCTAGGGAAAGCCCCAGTTCTACTCACGCCAGGAAAGGCCCTTTGACAAGATGGGAGGGGGGCGGGCAGCCCGGCACCTTGGACTCTGGTGACACGGGATGCCTGGGGAGATGAGCCGGCACTGTGAGCTGGGGACAGCCTGTGGCGCTGGTGGGTGGGGCCTCGTTGCACGGGGCCATTTCCTCTGGGGTTGTGGCCTCCAAGCACTCTGGAGGGCATCACATGGGGCCACAACACACAAGCAGGGCCTTTCATACGGACCGTGTGGGTGGCTGTGCTCAGCTGCTTGGGAGGCAGGCGCAGGGCTCCGTGCCACAACGGAAAACAGGGTTCACGATGTCAGGCCCCTGCCAGCATCAACGTCCGTGAGTCCCTCTGACCCACCCACTGTGGCCTGGTCACTCACTGCAGGCCACGGACAGTCATGGCTGGGTGACAGCAGCCTCAGGCTGACAGCAACCACGGGGCCGCTCTTGGGAAATGGGTTCTCTGGAAACACCCACCACCAGCGGCTGGGCTGTAAGTCTGGTTCACTCCTCGTCTCCTCTCTGTACCTGACATAGAGCAGATAAAATGATACCAGCTTGCAGCTTCAGGCTCTTTAAGCATCATGCAGTATTTTTAAATGACACCGTTATTCCTTTGATACTTAAAGCCACAGCTGCTCAGCAGCTACTGATATTATCACTCTAACAACCATTGCAGCCAAACTCAGATCTCAGGTTAAGTACTAAACTAAGTTTCCCTGTTACTATGAAGGAACACCGAACTTTGTTAACTTTCCATAAATATCTATTTGGCCAAATAAAAACATTTCAAATTTAACAGAGAAGGCCACTGCTGCACAGAAGTTTAAGAAGTCTACGTCCAAAGCACACAGCGCGTCTGCAGCCCACGGCGCACCTGTAGCCCGCGGTACACGGGCGTGTCTGTAGCTCACAGCACATGGCACGTCCGTCTCAGCACACGGGTGCATCTGTAGCCCATGGCCCACGGCGCATCTGCAGCCCACGACACACGGCGCATCTGTCTCAGCACACACTGGAAGCACGTGCCGTGCCCTCGTGCTGCCATGGGGCTTACACCTGTCCCGTCACTTGGGAGCCACATATAGCAGAACGAAGCCTTCCGTGTTCATGTGTCCAATTCCAAATCCTTCTCCCACTCTGACTTCCCAGGTGTGCCTTTCACATTTGTGGAAAACCTGTTTGTTTTTAAAAATGAGAAGCAGGAGAAACGCAGGTTTCCAATTTTCCACAAGCTCCAGCACACAGCACCTTCCACTGCACACAAGCACCAAGGGCAGGCAGCAAAGGGGAGAAAAGCAGGAGAAGGCGGCTGGGAGGAAAGAAAAGGAAGAAGGGCAGGCTGTTTGCTACTGATCTTCGTAACAATCCCGGACAACTGCCCTAGCTCCCAGGATCTGCCCTCAGCGCTCAGATGGCTCCTGCACCTGAAGACACAGGCAGCCGGGCTTGGCCTTCACTACCAGCGGATGCGACCAAGAATGTTCTGGTCAAAGGCACGTCCAAGGGGAGGTCACATGGGAATTCCAGGATTCCCCCCACCAGATATAGCTGGGATCCAGCGGCGGGGGGGCATGTGCTCGTGTGCCTGCCTGTGCATGCACCTATGGATGTGCACTTTGTGTGTGTGTGCCCATATATCCATCTGTGTGTGCAACTGTGTGCCTACGTGTGCTCGTCCCTCACGAGCACCTCCACCTGCTCCTGCACTTCTCAGACATGTGGAGATGCTGTGGGTGAATCTGACCCCTGGCTGTGCAGTGAGAATGTGGCCAGGGCCTTGGTGAGAGCGGATCTGAGCCCTGGCTGTGCAGTGAGAATGTGGCCGGAGCCTTGGTGAGAGCAGATCTGATCCCTCGCTAGGCAGTGAGAATACAGCCAGGGCCTTGGTGAGAGCGGATCTGACCCCTGGCTGTGCGGAGAGAATGTGGCCGGAGCCTTGGTGAGAGCAGATCTGATCCCTCGCTAGGCGGTGAGAATACAGCCAGGGCCTTGGTGAGACCCCTGGCTGTGCGGTGAGAATACGGCCGGGGCCTTGGTGAGAGCTGTGCCCAGCACCCCCACACTGATGACCTGAAACAGGAAAACGGGCACAGCTCTTCTGGAACAGGCAGAGTCTGGGGACACAGAGGCTGGCAGACTCTGCAGAGCTAGGTGGCGACAGACTCCCCGCAACTCTTCTGTGTGTTCAAAGGCTTTCTTTAGGCACCGGTGTGGTGATGCACACCTGGGATCCCGGAGACTTGAGAGGGGAAGGCAGGAGACGCACTGGAGCCCAGGAGTCTGAGGCTGCAGTAAGCCACGATCACACCGCTGGGTTCCAGCCTGTGCTCCAGACTCTGTCTCAAACAAAAATGTGGTGCAGAGGAGGCATGAGAAGACACGGCGACTTAGGGAAAAACGTGCCCATCAGAGAAGAGAAAGTCCAGTGAAGGGCTGAGGAGGGGCGGATGGCAGAATCAATGCCCAGGAGCTGTGTCATAAACAAACACCTTGTGGGGTTTGACAGCTACAAGGACCCTATTAGCCTCAAGGCAACAGGAAATGAGAAGCCGAGAGGCGGCCAGTGCACTTCAGGATGGCCTAAGAGGGCCGAGCGTCAGGGCCACACAACAGGTCTCCCCTGCCCAGATGTTCGTACACGGTGGAGAAAGGTGCTCCTCCTGCCGCAGGAAGGCACCGCGCTGGGACTCCTGCAGCTGCTCCCACATCCAGCATGGTCACGGCACTGGCTCTCTGGTCACTGTGGTACTTTCATCTTCCGTCTTTTCACATTTAACCATTCAATATTCTTGTACTTGTGTAAGCAGGCTGCCTTTTTAAAAGATAGTTTGACAGTTTTTCCTTTTAATGAAGCTGTCTGGTCCGGTTACATTTAGTGTGATGTGGAGGGAGCTGGGCCACCGTCGGATCGGGTTGGTTTATCACATCTGCTCTACTTCCTTTTGCTCTTTCTTGCCTTCTTTGGGGTATTTTTTGCTTTCCATTTCCTCCCTCTGAAAAAGTAAATGTTGTACAGTTCTTTCATTGGTTCCTGTGCGTGGACACGTCTCAATCCCACACATCACACCTGCCTCTTCCCAGGCCGCATGGGAACCTCAGAACTGACAGCCCCCCACACACTCATGAGCAACACATTTCCTGCACTGACATTTTCTTTTTTTCTCCCTGGGCTCCCACCTCAGCCTCCTGGGTAGCTGGGACTACAGGCGCACGCTACTGCGCCCAGCGACTTTATCATTTTTTATATAGATGAGGTCTCACTATGTCACCCAGGCTGGTCTTGAACTCCTGGGCTCAAGCAGTCTGCCTGCCTCGGTGACCTTAATGTGCTGGGGTTACAGGCGTGAGCCACCATGCCTGGCCACAAATCAGATCATTTTAATTATTGAACTGCAAAGGGGCAAATGCTTTAAAAGGATTCCAGCAAGGTAAGATGACAACGTCAATAATGCAACATAGGGGCGGATAAAATCTAAACAGAAAAGTTACACAAAATTATGAAGCTTCACTGTGATGGTTTCATGGAGAAATTTAGGAACAGGTCAAGCTTCACACCATCCCACCACATCCCTTAACACACACGGGCAAATTTAAGAGAGTTCCAGCTTTCCTCATAAAATACCTTTAGAATTACTGAGTACACTCAAGAATATAGAAATTAAAATGAAACAAAACAAAAACATATATATATATATATATGTATTTTTTTTTTTTTTTTTTTTGAGACGGAGCTTCGCTCTTTCACCCAGGCTGCAGTGCGGTGGCACGATCTCGGCTCACTACAACCTCCGCCTCCTAGGTTCAATAGATTCTCCTGCCTCAGCCTCCCGGACTAGCTGGGACTCCAGGCACGCGCCACCATGCCTGGTTAATTTTTGCAT
Organism: Colobus angolensis palliatus; assembly: GCF_000951035.1. Classification (NCBI taxonomy): domain Eukaryota; kingdom Metazoa; phylum Chordata; class Mammalia; order Primates; family Cercopithecidae; genus Colobus; species Colobus angolensis. The sequence continues at coordinate 348,606 of NW_012118511.1, forward strand.
TTTTAGTAGAGACAAGGTTTCGCCATGTTGGTCAGGCTGGTCTCGAACGCCTGACCTTGTGATCCGCCCGCCGCGGCCTCCCAAAGTGCTGGGATTACAGGCCTAAGCCACTGCAACCAGCCACAAAAAATGTTTAATGCCAAAAGACCACCTGGGTGTGACAGACGCCATCCAGAACGTGGGAAGAGGAGACCGGAGGTGGATCTGGCCCTGGGAATCACCCGAAGCCACTGATACAGGCCCTCCTGCCTCACGCTACCCACACTCTGGGATGCTCTGGGCCCGCTGCTGTCTGTGCCTTCCATACCCAGGCAGGAGCCGGCACCCCCCCTGGTAGTAAGGCACCATGTGGCACCTGCTGGTGACAGCCATTATGGGGAAACAGCAAACAGCAACCCCAGGAGAGCTCTGCATAGCACGTGCCCCACCTCGCCAAGACCTCTGTGTTGCTAAAAGTAAGTTCTGATGATTTTGCTTAAGCAACACAGGTCAGTACGCCACCTAAAATAATTATAGCCATTTTGAGAGGCAAATTGCCTTTTTCTCCAACCACAGAGCTCCTCTACTCATGACAAGGCTGCGTCCCGATAAACCTGTCATAGCTGGGTTGAAGTGGTGGAGGTGGAAGGTGGATTTCGACCTCAAAGCGTTATCCAGACACAACCCTGCCTTTCGCTGACGGGCACCCTGAATGCTTCAGGCTGGTCGTAAAGTTGAAAAAGCCTCAGTGGAAGCATTCTAAGTTGGGGACCAGCTGTATTGTGAATGACGGAGGCTGGAAGCAGTAAAACGGCTGGGAACGCACATCCGTGAGCCCTGGACGATACGTCAGGAATGAGTCCATGAAAGCCCAACTCCAAGTGAGCTGGACATGAAGACGGAGATGGCCGCACAGACCCACAGACGCACAACCCGAGAAGCACAGAGCGCACGTCTCGTGGCCAGGGGAAACCCAGGCAGTGCACGCCACAGGCACGAGGCTGGGTGCTTCTCCCAGGCCTGGCTCAGAGCAGGGTGGCTGCGCACAGTGGCGCACACCCCAGGCTCCGGGGATGGCCCTGAGGGGCGGGCGCTGTGTGGGGCCCTGCTGGTCGTGGGGTCTAACAGGAGGCAATGACTCATGACTGAGTACATCTCCCCTCAACCCATCACCCTGTACCCGCCCGCAGTGGAGTGGGCACCTGCCCCCAGGTGTGGGCACAGGTGTGCTCCTCCGGCTGTGTTTCCTCTGCACAGGTGTGGGAGGCCTGTGCAGGAGCTGAGTTAGCATGGCAGACTGGTGCTGACCTGTGCCTCACCTGGGCGCAGAGGCAGAATCCGCTGGGCCGCACATCCTCACCCCTGAAGCAAGTGGGACGCGACTGTCTGTGAGGCCAGGAATCCGTGCGGACCCTGGTGTGCGTCTGCCCCTCAAGACCCCGTCCACGCGTCTCCAGCCACCTCAGTCCCACAGAGCCACTGAGGATGGTGGGTGAATCCTACACACAGAACCGCTGGACGGAAGAGTGTATCCTTCGGAGCCCAGACACTGGCAGACACAAAAGCCTGGCAAGAAGCAACACAGGCAGAAAAGGCCTCTGTGGATGGCGGGCAGTGGTCTGGGGGAAGAGGTGGCCTGCAGCGGCGACCCAGCTCTGGTCTGCACTCATGTCCATGGAAGGGGCTCTGGCACCAGATGGCCGGGAGCGGTCATCTGGCAGAGGCCATGGATGCCCAAAATTGAGAGCCAAGTGCGGCTCAGGCCTGAAATTCCAGCACTTGGGAGACTGAGGCAGGAGAGCTGCTTGAGCCCAGGAGTTCGAGACCAGCCTAGGCAAGAGATCAAGACCATGTCTCAAAAAAAAGAAAGAAAGAAAGAAAAGAAAGAAAGAAAAGAAAAGAAAGAAAGACAGAAAGAAAGAAAGAAAGAAAGAAAGAAAGAAAGAA
>NW_012118511.1:351176-353194 GCF_000951035.1 Colobus angolensis palliatus
GAGGCAGAGCTTGCAGTGAGCTGAGATCTGGCCAGTGCACTCCAGCTTGGGTGACAGAGCAAAACTCTGTCTCAAAAAAAAAAAAACCAACACTGAGGGGTGTGACTTGCTTTCTCACCTGCATCTCTCTAGCAGCATGGGCACAGTTCTTCACCACTCCGGGTCCAAAGCAAAAAGGTATAAACTGCCACAAGGGATGGAATACAGCACAGAATGAGCAACCCACCCCGGAGACACCAGCCTGTGGGAGCCCCAAAGCCCATGGGAGAGCCCCACAGACCATGAGCCCAGCAGCCCACGGGGAACCCCACAGCCCACATGGAGACCAGCCCACAGGAAACCCCGCAGACCATGGGGAGCTGAGTCACATCTGAAATACCCAGGACCATCGGCACTGAGGAGCAGCCTCCACGCGGGGCAGATGTGGGGCCAAGTGTCAGAGAGTGGCCTTGGCCACATTATGGGTCAGGACTGGGCGTGAGGCCACCTGCTCAAGGACACCGATTCCATAGCATGGGGGCTACATTTGCTCCACAGGTCTCCTGCTGGATCCTTTCTGAGCCCTCCTGGGAGGAGGCTGGGGGCCGGAATGCGGGTGCACAAGAACGGCTGGAAGCAGTGCAGGGCAGAAGCTATATGGAAAGGCAGGTCAGGCACAGGCCCCACAAGCCCACAGTCGTCCAGGGAGGTTTGCAAGGACCACAGGGCCAAGGGCACCGTGAGCAGCTTCCCGCCCAACCCGCCCAGTGTCCCGCAGAGTTTGTGGGGATAAACAGAAGCTTGACAAACACAACTGAGCAGAAGACGCCCGCAGGTGGTCGGTAGACACTTCCAGTGTGATCACAAGACCACAGGTCGCACGTTAGCACATGACACAGACACACTTACCTGATCCCTATTTTGACGAGATAAGTCGTAATTTATACGAGGAGGAGGAGGGGCACCCCAGGTGAGCGGGCCAACCCTCAGACACCGCCAGTGCCATCAGCGACCTGCATCCCCACCCACCCGAACAGCACAGCCAGCAGACTGAACCCGCCCTGCAGAGGCAGCTTCCAGCAGCCGCCGGCCCTTCCCAGGCCCAGACCCATTAGAGTCCAGCACAGGGAAAGCCTCTGCCCAAGCCTTCAGGGAGGCAGCACCCCCCGTGCCTAGTTCCTGAGGGCGGAGAACGCTGGGACCCACGAAGGCAAGGAAAATGCTTTGTAAAAATCAGCTCTACGGACGCACAGCCGGATGCTCCATGGACCGGCACAGAATTACAGTCCTACCTAGTGAGTTCTGATGCGCAGCAGATCACAGCCTCAGCCCCCGCACCCCAGAAAACCATCGCCTCAGCCCCGCGGGCGCCCCCGCAAACCATCGCCTTAGCCCCCCACGCAGGCGCCCCCGCGCCCCAAAAAACCATCACCGCAGCCCCCCGCGCCCCAAGAAATCATGGCCTCAGCCCCGCGGGTGGCCCAGCACCCCGGGAAACGGTCGCCTCAGCCCCCGCGGGCGCCCCCGCTCCCCAGGAAGCCATCGCCTCAGCCCACGTATTCAACCCGGGCCCCCAGGCTTCCCTCGGGAAAATCCACCTGTCGCCTGAGGTCAGTCGGCCTTTTCTAGAGCTCTGGATAAACGCAGTCTCACGGGGAGCTTGTGCCCCCTCGGCTTCGGCGCCCCCTCCGCTCCGGCCTTCTTCACTGGCACTGGATCTTGAGATGCACCCCTGCCTCCATGGTTACCAGCGGCTCATCCCTTTTATGCCGTGTCATGCCAGGATGCACCACGGTGTTTTTCTCCAACTGCTTGGCAGTGCCACCCGGAGTTGGGGCAGCGCTGCCCAGCGGGAAGAGTTGACCCCGAGGCCAACTGCCAGGACACAGCCAGCGCCCTCCTCACGTCTCGCCCTCCCCCAGTCCAGACACAGACCTGGTCGAGGGCACCCAGACCAGGGCTCAACCCACTGCCCGCAGGGGCCGACTGCTGAGGAGGGGTCACCGCCACAGAGTGATGGCTGCGGCAGCTTCCTGTGT
>NW_012118511.1:354719-356095 GCF_000951035.1 Colobus angolensis palliatus
AAAAAAAAAAAAAAAACAAAGATTGCCAGCACCCCCATCAGGTCCCAGGATGCCCCACCTACATATCTGGTGGGTGTTCTGCATGGTGGCAGACACTTGGTGTCACCCCTAGGGGCAGGAACAGGTGATGGGCTGACCGGACAGCACTGACTGACCGTGGGGCAGGGGACTCTCACCCATTCTGCTCACACCGAATGAGCAGGTGATTTCTCGGTCACTTAGGGTGGCAAACACAAAAGGGCAAGAGAATGAGTCACCAGGCACCAGGCAGGAGCTTCCGGCTCAGCCCTGTCGCCTGTGCCTAGGAGGCCTCGCTGTGGTTCCACTCTGCGGCCAACCTTTTATTTATTTTATAATACCGTTGGTGCACCCCACCCACCCACTGTGAATTGCACAATACATCAAAGGCCCTTTATGGTCAAAATCAAACAGTGAGGATAGAGAGGGCATGTGTTTCTGCAGACTGTCTACAGGCGCAGCACAGGCGTGGCGGCCCTGGCAGCCACCCACACCTGCCATCCCGGGAGGCCAACAGCTCAAACTGTGGCCAAATGCCCCTCACCAGCACTTACTGGCTACTGACCACAGGCAGTCTGCCAAATCCTAGCTTACAAAGTGGAAATGACAGTGGCCACTTCTTTATAAAGTTTCTGAGCATCTCAGCAAATAGTGCTTGGGTGAAGCCAGGCACACAATGCAGAAAGCCCTCCCCCATAGCCCAGCAACCAAAGTGTCCTGCACATTAGTTATGGGACTGGGTGGCAAAGGTTGCAGGTCACAGTTAAACCCACAATTCCAACTAACTGTCTGTGAGAGTCTAAACAAATGTTTCACCGGGCTGGGGACAGTGGCTCAAGCCTGTAATCCGAGTACTTTAGGAGGCTGAGGCAGAATGCTTTAAAGCCAGGAGTTCAAGATCCACCTCAGTGAGAAGGCAAGACCTTGTCTCTACAAAAAAATGTTGCAAAAATTAGCCAAGGGTGGGCAGGGTGGCTCACACCTGTAATCCCAGCGTTTTGGGAGGCCGAGGTAGGTGGATTGCTTGAGTCCCGGAGTTCAAGACCAGCCTGGACAACGAGGTCTACAAAATATTTTAAAACTTAGCCAGGTGTGGTGGCATGCACCTGTGGTCCCAGCTACTCAGGAGGGTGAGGCAGGAGGATCGCCTGAGCCCAGGTGGCTGAGGCTGCAGTGAGCCATGATCATGCCACTGCATTTCAGCCTGGGTAACACAGCAAGACCCTGTCACTAAAAGAAACTAATACGGCCGGGTGTGGTGGCTCACGCCTGTAATCCCAGCACTTTGGGAGGCCAAAGCGGGTGGATCACCTGAAGTTGGGAGTTCGCAACCAGCCTGACCAACATGGAGAAACCCC
>NW_012118511.1:363433-364537 GCF_000951035.1 Colobus angolensis palliatus
TCACGCCATTCTCCTGCTTCAGCCTCCCGAGTAGCTGGGACTACAGGTGCCTGCCACTATGCCCGGCTAACTTTTTTTTTTTTTTGTATTTTTTAGTAGAGATGGGGTTACACTGTGTTAGCCAGGATGGTCTTATCTCCTGACCTTGTGACCCGCCCACCTCGGCCTCCCAGAGTGCTGGGATTACAGGCATGAGCCACCGTGCCTGGCCAATTTTTGTATTTTTAGTAGAGACGGGGTTTTACCATATTGGCCAGGATGGTCTCCATCTCTTGACCTCGTGATCCTCCCGCCTTGACCTTCCAAAGTGCTGGGATAACAGGCATGACCCACTGCGTCCAACCCTTTTTTTTTTTTTTGAGACAGGGTCTTTCTCTGTCAGCCAGGCTGGAGAGCAGTTGCACAACCTCACTCACTGCAGCCTCAACCTCCCGGTCTCAGGTGACCCACCCATCTCAGCCTCCCGAGTGGCTGGAACCACAGGTGCGTGCCACCACACTCATCTCAATTTTTCTGTTTTTTTGTAGAGATGGGGATCTCCCTGTGTTGCCTAGGCTGGTCTCAAAATCCTGGGCTCAAGCAATCCACCCCCCTTGGCCTCCCAAAGTGCTGGGATTCCAGATGTGAGCCACTGTGCCTGCTACCAAATGTCTTTCACACAGAACTCTGACAACAATCTGTCTTTGCATTGACTGATAACTATGAAATAATGTACATGAAGAGCACTTTGAAAATTATAACGCACCAAAGAACTCACTAATGAGACTGACTAGTTAGTGCTCAACACGATCAGTTATGAAACTGAAGACCTCTTTCCTCTGCTCAGCATAAACACCGTGCATTTAAATCAGTTCTGTGTTGCTCACTGCCAGATTTCTTAAATGTCGCAAAAGTCTCTTCAGAGCCCGGAACTGTACAAATGGCTTCACATCACATTTTTAGGTTCACAAGGATCTGATGAGAAACACTTTATGTAATGAAGAGTGGTAACATTTAAAAAGTAGAACAAGGCCGGGCGCGGTGGCTCAAGCCTGTAATCCCAGCACTTTGGGAGGCCGAGACGGGCGGATCACGAGGTCAGGAGATCGAGACCATCCTGGCTAA
>NW_012118511.1:364922-366785 GCF_000951035.1 Colobus angolensis palliatus
AAAAAAAACTAGCCGGGCGAGGTGGCGGGCGCCTGTAGTCCCAGCTACTCGGGAGGCTGAGGCAGGAGAATGGCGTGAATCCGGGAGGCGGAGCTTGCAGTGAGCTGAGATCCGGCCACTGCACTCCAGCCTGGGCAACAGAGCGAGACTCCGTCTCAAAAATAAATAAATAAATAAATAAAAAATAAAAAGTAGAACAAAAAATGTTTTATGCTTTCCTCCCCAGGAGACACTAGACCCCTCACTCCAGCCTTGACCCCTGGAGCAGAAGCCCCCAGGAATTTATCAGTTCCAAAGAAGAGCCAATGACCTCTCACAAGCTCAGATATCTACGACTGCAACAAACATTTAGAAGTGGTAATTCCCAACAAATTGCAGGCAATTTAGAGTCATTTGCCAAGATGCAATCTGCCCTATTGCTCCAGGGTCTTTACGAAGGCCAGCCGGACCACAGCCCTTGCAGACTGCAGGGTGGCAAGTCTCACGCCAGCCTCAGAGCCTCCTCAGCAGAAGTCTGAATCCATAATTTACCCAAAACCAGGTTGCCGGCTTACAGTCACGGTCCCTGAATCCTGCATAAAACTCACCCGAAGGAGACCAGTTCTCAGTGCTGAAGCTACAAGACGAAAATGACAACTTCTGAAAGTCACATCTTATTAAAAATTAAAACACCTGATACTTATGAATCTAGTTATGGTAAAAATTTTGTACGTGAAGCACTCTGATTTGTTCCCTTGAAGTAATTTAGAAACTGCAAGTTCCAAGCTGGGTCTACCCTTTTTGTGACATTGGCAGGGATCCTGGAACCCTTCCCTGGGCTGACAGCTCACGGGCATCCCTAACACCCCAAAGCAGCTGTGTCTAGTTTCCTTGACTCTGAGTGTGCAGCAGGAAGAAGCTCCTGTCTGGAGAGAAACGCTCCGAGGCAGAAATAGAAAATCTTTATTTTTATGAGATATTTAACTTTTTTCTACTTCTTTTAAAAGGAGTTTCACATCACCCAAATGAACCAAACGCAACCAACTCATGAGAATCTACCAAACACTCTGATCGGCGCATAGAATGCACAGCAGGAAGCGGACGCATAACAAAGTCAAAACAAAAACGGCCTGGGCTGCTTTCATTTGCAAACTTTTTTGTTCGCCATGGAAATGCTTTATCTTTATGGTATCTCCAACATAACTCCACACTGCACCACGAAGCTATAAATTCCAAAGCTAATGGAATTTCTAAGCAAAGGTGCAAGCCTGACACTGCATGAGGGGACCTCACCCCAGTGCCTCTACTTACGTCACCCTCAGATCTCCACACAGGTGCACCTCAGCCGCTGGTCCAACCCCCAGCCTCGCTGAGCCCCTGCTCAAAAGTGCCATTTCCAGGGCTGTGGGTTCCAGAAACAGAGGTGACTAAGGGCCCGACCCTGACTACAGCAGATGGGAAGTTACTTAATCTCCCAGGGCCTCAGTTTCCACACGGATGGCACGACACTCCCACACCTCGGCAGGGGCTCGCGGACGGCCTGATGCCTGAGACAGGCAGCGCGAGAATCTGCAGTTCGGCAGCCTTCAGCAGCGAAAATGATCCCTGACAGTCCTCTGTTCACAACTCCTGCAGATGGTGGTGGACCAGCAACAACCAATGGCCCCATGGTCCAAGGACAGTTTAGAGAACTCGCGGCAGCAACGTCACAACCACAAGTAAAGCATATTTAACTTTTAGAAACAGGATCTAAAACCTGCAGCCAGGCCGGGCGCGGTGGCTCACGCCTGTAATCCCAGCACTTTGGGAGGCCAAGACGGGCGGATCACGAGGTCAGGAGATGGAGACCATCCTGGCTAACACGGTGAAACCCCGTCTCTACTA
>NW_012118511.1:367955-376521 GCF_000951035.1 Colobus angolensis palliatus
TAAATAAATAAATAAATAAATAAATAAATAAATAAAAAATTACCCAGGCACAGTGAGGCACACCTGTGGTCCCAGTTACTCAGGAGGCTAAGGTGGGATAATTTCTTGAGCCCAAGAGGTTAAGGGTGCAGTGAGCTGAGATCACACCACTGCACTCCAGCCTGGATGACAGAGCAAGACTGTCTCAAGAAAAAAAAAAAAATTACAGTTAACATCTTCACATCTCCAGAAAGACTTTTAAATGTTGATATACATATATTAAAAAAGGATAAATTTTTGAGTGTATATTCAGAAAGCAAAGGCAGAAAAAGAGTATTGAAAAGATATGAAAACACAACAAAAAGAAATGCAAAATATGTGAAAGATTTTAAATTTAAAGGATCACTCTAAATGGTCCAAAATCTAAATAAGATCTCAAATAAGTTCTAAAACGAGAAACGGTAAAGATGGAAGAGAAGAAATTATCAAAGAAACTTCATCTCTGGTCAGATGCAGTCAATGGCTCACACCTGAAATCTCAACTGTCTGAAAGCGCAAGGTAGGAGGACTGCTCAAGGCCAGCAGCTTGAGACCAGCCTGGGCAACACAGGAAGACCTTGTCTCTACAAAAAACTGTAAAAAAATTAGCAAGGTGGGCCCGGTGCGATGGCTCACACCTGTAATCCCAGCACTTTGGGAGGCCAACGCGGGCGGATCACCTGAGGTTGGGAGATTGAGACCAGCCTGACCAACGTGGAGAAACCCCATCTCTACTAAAAATACAAAATTAGCTGGGCATGGTGGTGCATGCCTGTAATTCCAGCTACTCAGGAGGCTGAGGGAGGAGAATTGCTTGAACCCGGGAGGCAGCAGTTGCGGTGAGCCGAAATCGCACCATTGCACCCCAGTCTGGGTAACAAGAACAAAATTCCGTCTCGGGGGAAAAAAAAAATTAGTGGGGTGTGCTAGTGCCTGTAGTCCCAGCTACTCTGGAGGCTGATGCAGGAGGATTGCTCGAGCCTTTTTTTCCAGACCTACCTCAGAAAAAAAAGAAAAGAAATAGTATTTTTTAAGTCCAGAATTAAAGGACAAGTTTCTTCAGCACAACGAAAGAAAAAAGCCCCAAGCAAAACACAATATAATGAAATAACACTGTTGATAAAGAAAACATTCAAAAAATGTCTGAAGGGAAGAAAAAAAGCCCCATCCACACCATATGAAGAGAATGGAGTCAGATCTTTCCAGTGCAGCTCAGAAAAACAGAAGGTGATAGTGCAATTCCTCCAAATCTCTGGGGAGGTGCCTGCTACCCAACCTAAACTGTAAACCCAACTCATCTCTCCCTCAAGTTCTTTTGGCATGAGCACATAATACCAGTACCACAGTACACCAGTACCACAGCACCCAGGTACCATAGCATGCCCATAACACAGCACCCAACACATACCATGCCAATAACACAGCATCCAGTACCACGGCACACCAATAACACAACACCCAGTACCACGGCATGCCAATAACAGCACCCAGTACCCAGTACCATGGCATGCTAATTACACAGCACCCAGTACCATGGCACACCAATTAACACAGCACCCAGTACCACAGCATGCCAATAACACAGCACCCAGTACGACGGCATGCCAAAGACACAGCATCCAGTACCATGGCACACTAATTACACAGCACCCAGTACCATGGCACGCTAATAACAGCACCCAGTACCATGGCACACCAATAATGCAGCACCCAGTACCACAGCATGCTAATTACACAGTACCCAGTACCACAGCACACCAATAACATAGCACCCAGTACCACAGCACACCAGTAACACAGCACCCAGTACCACAGCATGCCAATAACATAGCACCCAGTATCACGACATGCCAAAAACACAGCATCCAGTACCATGGCACACTAATTACACAGCACTCAGTACCATGGCACACTAATAACACAGCACCCAGTACCATGGCATGCCAATAATGCAGCACCCAGTACCACAGCATACTAATTACACAGCACCCAGTACTACAGCACACCAATAATATAGCACCCAGTACCACAGCATACTAATTACACAGCATCCAGTACTACAGCACACCAATAACACAGCACCCAGTACCACAGCATGCCAGTAACACAGCACCCAGTAACAGCATGCCAGTAATACAGCACCCAGTACCACAGCATGCCAAAAACAAACCACCCAGCACCATGGCATGCTAATTACACAGCACCCAGTACATGGCACACTAATTACAGAGCACCCAGTACCATAGCACGCTAATTACACACCACCCCGTACCACGGCAAACTAGTAACACAGCACCTAGTACCATGGCATGCCAATAACGCAGCACTCAGTATCACGTCACGCTCATTACACAGTACCCAGTACTACGGCATGCTTATACAGTACCCAGTACTACGGCATGCTTACACAGCACCCAGTACCACAGCACACCAATAACACAGCAGCCAGTACCACAGCACACCAATAACACAGCACCCAGTACCACAGCACCGAATACCACAGCATGCCAATAATACAGCACCCAGTACCACAGCACCCAATAACACAATACCCAGTACCACAGCACCCAATAACAGCACCCAGTACCACTGCGCCCAGTGACAAAGCATGCCAGTACCACACACACCAGTGCCACGGCACCCATCACCACAGGATGCCTAAAGAGTAACTGTTTCCACTTGAGTGGGAGTATGGAAGGCTTCAGGACACATCTTCCAGAGAAAAAATACTTTATTTAACAGGTTTTACAGTGAGGAGAAGAATATTCACAACCACTCTATTGAGCTGAAGAATATGGGAAGATTTAAGTTGGAAAGCAAAATATTTAATCAAATGAAAAAAACAGCAGTTATTAACTCAAAAACAAACACACAAAATTGTACAGGAAACAAAATGGCTGGGCACGGTGGCTCACACCTATAATCCTAGCACTTTGGGAAGCCGAGGCAGGCGGATCACTTGAGATCAGGAGTTCAAGACCAGCCTGGCCAACATGGTAAAACCCAGTCTCTGCTAAAAATACAAAAAATTAGCCGGGTGTGGTGGTGGATGCCTGTAGTCCCAGCTACTTCGGAGGTTGAGGCAGAAGAATGGCATGAATCCAGGAGGCGGAGCTTGTAGTGAGCCAAGATCGCGTCTCAAAAAAAAAAATGTGCTGTTGAATAGCTACGTATTGTAAAGCTTTTATTCTTTTAATAATATACTTTCTAATTATAAACATGCTGTTATAGGAATTTGGAAAATACAGAAAAACAAGAAGAAAAAAATTAAAAGCCCACATATCCAACTGTACAGAAAAAAATACCTGTGTAACCAACCAGCCTGCCACTGGGTATTCAAGTCATCCTATTTGCTAGAATATTACAAGCAGCACTCCTTAGGATTATTTTAAATGTCTGTTTAGGAGCAGACACCAATCCCACAGACTACAGGTGAGCAAGATTCGGAGTGGGTCAAAACCAAAACAAGGTGGGGGGAAGGGACAGCATTAGGAGATATACCTCATGTAAATGATGAGTTCATGGGTGCAGCACACCAACATGGCACGTGTATACATAGGTAACAAACCTGCACGTTGTGCACATGTACCCCAGAACTTAAAGTATAATTAAAAAAAAAAAAAAAAGCACTGCAGCAACCTCAAAGGAGGCAGGAGGGTGAGTGCCACGAGCAGGGCCCAGGACCAAGCAGCTCACAGCAAGGACAGTGCCTGCCCAGACACCCAGACGCCCAGTCACTCGGCCACCTGGCCACCCAGCCACCACCTGAGCCAAGAGCTGAGCCCATGTGCCAGGAGATGCCTGACCGGATCACGAAGGAAGCCCACGGGCCAAGGTTGCGATCCACACAGCCAGCGTCCAACTCCGGACAGGGCCCAGGGTCCTTGCTGGAGGAGAAGGGGCCTGGAGTCTAGGCCCTCTGTGAACTCAGCCTGGCATGCGGCCTCTGGGGCCTCCCCGGATGCCACAGCAGCATGGCAGATCTGTGTCTGCTGCCATAGAGCCCCATGACCAGCCTCCATCTCTGAAGGAGTGGAGAGACCACTTTCAGGAGCTAATGGGTTCTGAGAGGACCCTATGACACGGGGAAACTGAGGCAAAGCTGCTTCCCTCCACACGCACAAGTAGGCAGTGGAGGGGCCCAAGAAAGAGCCAAGAGGTGGCCTTCCCTCCCTGACAGCCACCATGGCCCAGCCTGGCCCCCACCTCTGATAACTGCAGGGTATGCTGCTACAAACGACGTCTGCGGTTGACAAGGACGAGCAGAACCGGAGCATGTGCATCAATTCAAATCTGTGACACTGGTGCAAAATGTGAGAATGGGCTGGGGTGCCAGGCAGCCAGTCACGGCTACGGCTCAGTTCCAACAAGGACCACACGGGCCCACAGGGACACTTGCCCCAAGCCCTCCCAGAAACAGCTGCTGCAGGTCCACACCGGCACCAGGGCCAGGAACATAGTCTCATCAGCATGTCTGCCACTGGCTGCCTGCAAAATGCTTCCCTTTCACAACCCACCACACAGCTCAGGACGGAGGCCCGCCCAGGCAGAGGGGCCTCTCGGTTCCAGAATCCTTTGGCCTGACAGGCAACTACAGATACTTTCGTGGACTCTGCTGAAACCTGTCAGTGACTATGGAGCTTTACATGACTGAGGAAGAGAAAAAAAATGTTTGGAGTCCTCGCTTACTGACAGGTGTATAAAAATACAGGATGGACTGGGCACAGTGGCTCACGCCTATAATTCCAGCACTTTGGGAGGTCGAGGTGGGTGGACCACTTGAGATCAGGAGTTGGAGACCAGCCTGGCCAACATGGCGAAACTTCGTCTCTACTAAAAATACAAAAAGTAGCCAGGCGTGGTGGCACGCACCTGTAATCCCAGCTACTAGGGAGGCTGAGACTGGAGAATCACTTGAACCTGGGAGGCAGAGGTTGCAGTAAGCTGAGATCACGCCATTGCACTCCAGCCTGGGCGACAAGAGCGAAACTCCATCTTGGGGGAAAAAAAAAATGGACTGCAAGCTGGTGCTGTGGTGACAGAGTCCAGCAGAGCCCAGCAGAGTCTGGGATTACAGGCGTGAGCTACAGTGCCCAGCCAGGAATCATTTTCAAAGTTTTCCTTGGACATCCACAAACAAAAAAATTTATCTTTGGGCCAGGCATGCTGGTTCACACCTGCAACCCCTGTACTTTGGGAGGCCGAGGCAGGCAGATCACTTGAAGTCAGGAGTTCAAAACCAGCCAGCCTGGTCTCAAAAAAACAAAAAAACAACAACAAAAAAAACGCTGAGCAAAGTGGCTCACGCCTGTAATCCCAGCACTTTGGGAGGCCGAGGTGGGTGGATCACAAGGTCAAGAGATCGAGACCATCCTGGCTAACATGGTGAAACCCCGTCTCTACTAAAAAGTTAGCCAGGCGTGGTGGCGTGGGCCTGTAGTCCCAGCTACTGAGGAGGCTAAGGCAGGGGAATCTCTCGAACCCAGGAGATGGAGGTTGCAGTGAGCTGAGATTGTGCCACTGCACTCCAGCCTGGGCGACAGACCAAGACTCCCTCTCAAAAAAAAAAAATTAGCCGGGCATGGTGGCAGGTGCCTATAATCTCAGCTACTGGGGAGGTTGGGGCAGGAGAACTGCTCGAACCCCGGAGGTGGAGGCTGCAATGAGCCGAGATGGCGCCACTGCACTCCAGCCTGGGTGACAGAGCGAGACTGTCTAAAAAAAAAAAAAATTCTCTTTAGATCTGCTCCAATAGGGGAAGCAAATACCCCAAAGGAGATTAGAAAGCCCCACACCCAGGCAAGCGGAGCCCACATAAAGGCAGTACAGCTGACAAGCACCTCTGCCCCTCCGCACCGCAGCAGACGTCCCCTTAACAAGACAAGCCTGGGGCAGCCCCAGCCCAGACCACCCCCTGTGCACAGGAAGCAGAGTTCACCCTACAACACAGCCCCTCTGAGGCCAGGCATCTTCAGCAGCACCACCGCCTGAGGGCCAGCGGACACGGAAACCCAAAACCAGTCCTCCACACACAACTCTGTACACGTTTTGGGCCCTTTCTTTTTCTTTTCTTTTTTTTAGCCATTTCTTCTCTTAAACTTTTACACCATTACCAGAAACACAGTCAATAAACTCACGAGCAGGTCAGACGGTTCCTTAGGCACCGTGTGGGAACCTGAACAGCAGGGCTGGCTGCCCACCTTGAAAAGACCCAATGGTCCTCCAAGCAGCTCCACGAACCAGGAGCCCAAGACAAGCTACCACGTTGCTCCTGCTGTGGACACGTCTGTCGTCCATTCTCTGGCCACGGCCACACTGACCAGCCCCATCCACAAGTGCCTCACTGGGCTGGCCCAGGAAGACACACGAAAATATCTAGGAAGACCCCGTTCCCAGCCAGCGAGGAAGGTCAGGGCAGTCCACGGAAGAGGCCGGCGGCGAGGGCACTGTGAGCCTGACCAGGCGGACCTGGCAGGGGCGTGCAAGGCCAGCCCTGAAGGCCACCTGGTGGGCCAAGCCACCCTGAAGGGAGCAGAGCCTGAGCCCGCCAGCCAGGGAGTGCAGGCCCTGGGCTTCCCGCCGACCACTCAGTCAACAGCAGAACCTGCCTGCTGATCCCCACGGCTGAGATGACACGTGAACCAGTCAGCTCCGTTCAAAGTTCCACTGACAATGGGAACAAAGACCTGAGGGCGCAGAAGGCGTTCCCACAGAAGCAGAACAGGGGAGCCAGGGAGGAACCCCAGGAAACCCTGGCCCAGGAGCTCAAAATGACAGCGGGTACGTGGGACAAACGCAGAGAAGGGCTAGGAATGGAGCTCTTTCCTAGTTTGAGACAAAGACCTAAGCAAAACACTTCACTTTCCTCAAGTCAAGTATGTAAAACCACTACGTGGCTCACGCACGGACCAACAAGGACCCACAGCCAGGCCTCCCCAAGGGGAACTGGACGCCTGTGGCCGTGCTGAACCACAGCAGCCCCACCGCAGGGGATGAGGCACCGTGGCAGAGACACAGGCAAAGCAGCCCCTGGGACAGAGGGGTCAGCGTCCGAGGCCTGGCCCTCCTGACACATTCCTCCACGCAGATTCCACCCCAGGACGACGAACCGGCTCTCCACGGGAAATGCATACCGACATGTGAGGCCCAAGCTCCTGGCCCCGTTGTGGTAGCTGCCTGTTCAGTACCCACTCTCCTCCTCCCTTTGCGTCACCCGCTGCCTTCCTTTGGAGGACCACCCCCAGCTCCCCACTGGGGAGCAGGCGTCTGTCTGGGTGGAGCACCCCACTTTCCTTCAGGAATGGCCCTGCTGCGCAGCCCCCAGCGCATACACCATGACTGTGCTGAGACAGGACACAGCGGCACACGTGCCCTCCTCAGAGCAACGGCAGGCCCGTCCTTCAGAGCTGCGGGAAGCATCTGCAAACAAGGGAGCCCGGAGCCCAAGGTCACTGCAGCAGCCACCTCCAACACAAAAGCCCACGAAGCCGCCCACTAGGCAGGCAAGTCAGACTGGCACACAGCGAAGGTGCCAGGCCCTGCCTGAGGCACACCCGAGGCTCTGCCTCAACAGCGCCCTTCAGGGTTGGGCCCAGGTGGGTGGCTTTCCACGATGTCCAACCTAGTGCACCCTCACCCACCCCGGCAGGATAGAATGGTCCAAACGTGAGGAACACAGCCTGGACTTCACGCCCTGTGTGTGCTGACAGGCAACCACTCCAACATCAGAGATCTTCAAACCACAGGCTGCACCACCAGCCACCTCCCACAGAGAGGATTCAACTGCAGACAGGACTCCCCAGCCCCAGGGTCCTCTGCCACCAGCAGCCCCACAGCAGGCAAGTTAGGACCCAAACTATGCAGACACAGCCACACAAAATTAGACAGGAGAAGCCAATGTCTTCCACTAACTTTATAGCAAAGGTTGCTTATTACAAATACAGCAAACCAAGGACAGACAGCAAAGCAACTGCTCGCAGCTAAGAACTGAAGAGTGGCTGGGAGGGAGGCACTACGGTTCTAACAGCGGAAATCAGAACGGAGCTGATTTTCTTCCTGCAGCCCAGCCCTCAACTTCAGTCCCATCTTAAAAATAACCAGCCGGGGCTGGGCGCAGTGGCTCACACCTGGAATCCCAGTGCTTTGGGAGGCTGAGGCGGGCGGATCTCCTGAGGACAGGAGATCGAGACCAGACTAGCCAACGTGGTGAAAGCCCGTCTCTACTAAAAATACAAAAAATTAGCTGGGCATGGTAGCTCACACCTGTAATTCCAGCTACTCAGGAGGCTGAGGCAGGATAATCACTTGAACCCGGGAGGCAGAGGTTTCAGTAAGCTGAGATTGCACTACTGCACTCCAGCCCGGGCAACAAAGTGAGACTCCAACTCAAACAAACAAACAAAAATAACCAGCCAGGTGCAGTGGCTCACGCCTGTAATCCCCACACTTTGGGAAGCTGAGATCACTGGAGTCCAAGAGCTGATCCCAGACCAGACTGGCCAACATGGCGAAACTCTGTCTCTACTAAAAATACAAAAATTAGCCAGGC
>NW_012118511.1:377634-378855 GCF_000951035.1 Colobus angolensis palliatus
CACAACCGGCCAGGCGCGGTGGCTCACACCTGTAATCCCAGCACTTTGGGAGGCCGAGGCAGGTGGATCACCTGAGGTCAGGAGTTTGAGATCAGCCTGGCCAACATGGCAAAACCCCGTCTCTACTAAAAATACAAAAGTTAGCCAGGTGTGGTGGCAAGCACCTATAATCCCAGCTACTTGGGAGGCTGAGGCGAGAGAATAGCTTGAACCTGGAAGGTGGTGGTTGCAGTGAGCCGAGATCACACTACTGCACTCCAGCCTGGGTGACAGAGCGAGACTCCGTCTCAAAATAAAAAAGACTCACCACAGCCTCCGCCTCCCAGGCTCAAGTGATTGTCCTGCCTCAGTCTCCCAAGTAGGTGGGATTACAGGCATGCACCACTGCACCCATCTAATTGTTGTATTTTTAGTAGAGACGGGGTTTCACCACGTTGGCCAGGATGGTCTCGAACTCCCGACCTCAGGTGATCTGCCCACCTTGGCCCCCTAAAGTGCTGCGATTACAGGAGTGAGTCACCACGCCCAGTCGACAGACCATCTTAAATCGTATCACTTAGACTAAAGGGGTTTAACCTTAGAAATGTTTAATCCTGTGTTTATGAGCCAGCAGATTTCTGTGTCACAGTAAGCTTGAAGAACTGATGCGAGTTTTTAATAACTCCTCGGGAGAATCCCAGCACGTGGGGCTGTGCTTTCGGAGTCTTGATTAAATCAGCAGGGGTCGAATGAATTCCAGGCTTTCAAAGTTACACAGGCCGGAGCCTCCGGTCACCAGCTCTAGGGAAAGAGTGGGAAATGTATGTGCTCTGTTCATAAGCACAAGAGATGCCAGCCCAAAAGTCAAATAAACCTCCAGGAACCACGCAGGGATCACAGGGAAGAAAGAAGAAAGAAACAGGTTTCAAGGCTGAGCACCACTCTGCTCCCTCCCAGGCAGCATACACACCCCACATGCCCTGCGAGGATCGCCTCAGGGCCCAGGCTGCTGTGGACTACACAACAGCACCAACAGATTTTGTTGGCAGGAAAAAAGGCCCAATCCTGGAATGCCCACCACAGCCACAGAAGTTTTCAAAGTACTAGGACCATTCCCCACACGTAAAACATCCCCCTACTATTTCTCAGCCTCTAGGAAGAAGCTTAGAAGATCATTAAAAAAGCAACAATCTGGCCGGGCGCAGTGGCTCACGCGTGTAATCCCAGCACTTTGGGAGGCCG
>NW_012118511.1:379420-384826 GCF_000951035.1 Colobus angolensis palliatus
AAAAAAAAAAAAAAAAAAGCAAGAATCCAATTATCCAAGTACCAATGCCCTGAAACGTCCACTCCTCCCTTTATGAAGCACAAAGGACCATGTCTACTGGACAGATCCAGATCCTATTTAAGAGGGTATAGACTTTTCTGATGAAGGGTAAAGTTTACATGTCATCATGACTTCGAAGAATTCCCAGGTTCCTAATGACTCATAAAGTCATCTATTTTAGTCTGGTCTGTTCTCAGTAAAAGTATTCTCAACATTATAAATATACAAAAGTATCTAATGACAAATGCAAAAGTATCATGAATAAGAACAGAACCAAAATCCAACCCCAATGCAGCAGGACATCCAGTGTGGGTTAACGCCCGCCTCATCAGCACCTTTCCCTGGCTTGTTCTCCAGCTCTCGGAGGTGAGTACAGAAAGCGGGACGCTTGGCGTCGGACTCACCTGAACTCTCTGCCTTCGCTGTACCGTCTACTGGAGGAGGCCCGTGGGGCAGCTGTCTCCAGGAGCAGCTTCTGAGGGAGTCTTCCGGGAGGAGCAGCGTCTCTGCCATCGTCCTCGTCCATGTCCTGGCCACATTTCCATTCCTCATCTTCATTTAAAGTCGGCAGGTATCCAGATATGCCCTTCCCTGTCCCTGACCCAGAGCTCTGGTCACTACAGACTTTCGGGCTCTCCGAGCCTGTCCTCGTATATTCCAAATAAATATCAGACTTAAGGAAAGAAGGATAGGTGTTTTCCTCCATAGTGGCCTGGATTTCTGTCTGGGCCTGGTCAAACATGGCAGGATCGATCAGCTGCTTCATGATGCAGCCCTTTATGAAGCTCTTGGTGGCCGGCTTGGTCTGCCGGGACACGATGCCATTGTTATCAAGGATGTACTTTCGATAGATGGCTCTCGCCAGCTTCAGCCTCTTTTCCTCATTCGAGTCACAGGGCTCCAGCTTCCTGAAGCCAGTGCAGGCAAACCAGAAGTCCAGCAAATCGGCACAGCCCTCCTGCTTCAGGAAAGTCCTGAACAGGCTTATCCCATCTTGGTCATCCAGCAGGGAGTGCAGTGACTCAGCCCACTTCAAGTATGGTGGGGTGGGGGAGGCACTGCCCTCAGGCTCATACCCCAGGTCCAGATCCGAGCGCCTCGGAGTGGCCGTCGAAGTCTCAGCTTTAATGCCAACACCTTTCCCAGAGCAGAAACCGTAGCTGGCGGGCCTCGGGTCTGTGGACACCAGTTCTCCCTCCTCACCAGGCACTGGGGGTCGGGGAGCATCTTCGGTGAAACTTGCTCCGAGGTCCAAGGGGAAACCCTGCTCTTGGATATTCATTTTGGGACTCTGCGTCAATGAACAATGAGCGCTGCACCCTAATACATCAGTACTTACAGCTCCAAAGTGAATCAATCTGTCCTGTTGAAACCATTAAGAGGACAAGGATTAGGAAAGGTGGGTCCATGAAACACGACCAGAGGTTTTCTCAAGACAAGACTCACGATGATGCCCTCCCGCTCAAACTCAAAGCAAGAAACTCAGTTTAAATGTTCAGTCGAGCTATATTTTGGCTACAAGCATAGTTCCACTGTAAAGCAATTTCTGGAAACTTTTACAACTACAGGAATGCCTCTCATGCTAAGAAGGGATGCCCAGGACACGGCAATGCCACTTCCCACAAGTCTCACTGCACGAACATCACAGAGGCTGGCAGCTTGAGCACCTCCCACCTCAGCTGCAGAGCTGAGTGACAGGGAAGGCAGGAAGGCCGGAGGCAGGAAAGCTGCCTCTAGTCCTGGCTATGTGTACAAACCTGAGTGAGGGCTGGACCCTCACAAGTAAGATGGAGACAATCGCTCCACCAGCCCCAACAACACTCAGAGAGAAAGGAAGGCGCGCTACAGCCCCCAAGGTGGTGGGCGTCTTCTGAACCCCACATCCTCCAGGCTCAAGGCCACCGTTTTCCGCCTTTGCGTCACGTCACACATGGTACACCTTGCAACACGTGAGAACACACGGCAGGGTGTTCCTCCAACTCTCAACACGCGCCTCAAAGAGAGATCATCATGGGTCACCTTCAGCCCCATCGACCAGGGGATCAAGGACACCACCCGCGCCCGGAGGCTCGGACACCGCCACTGGAGACAACCTTAAAATGCTCTGTCAGAACGCTGCACTTGACTCTTAAAAGCCTCTCTGATGAGGATTCAGAGAGCAAATAGTAAATGGGTAATTTAAGGAACAGAGAAGGCACAGAATAAAAGGAAATGCAAATACAATCTTTAGCTAAGGAAGCTATAGTTCATGTGACTTCACTTCTTAAGCTGAAAACCGAACCGCCCACCCTCTTAGACATCAGGGAACTATAGAATTTGCTGCTGCTACTACTGCTGCTGCTGCTACAAGCCTGCAAGGAGTATGCAAAAGAGACTAGATAAGGGCTCCAACAGAACCCCTGCCACGGTCTGTGGTCCTTCCTGCCACGTACTATAGGAGCCCAGGAGCTCTGGCTATGCCTCTCAACCTGGCCACGCAGGTGACTGCAACACAGCCTGCCATGATGTAAGTGGTCCTGGCTAAAAGGGGCTGGAGAGAGGGCTTTAGAGAAGCATGTTGGGTTCAAAAGCCTGGAGTGCTGAACAAGCCACGGGGAACAAATAAAACCCTAAAACCCAGGACCAACTCAAGGGGGGTCTCCCAGCCACCACTCCACACTGCTGTCCCTGGTCTACGCGGAATCTGTCCCCCACATCAACTTCCTCACATTGCACACACTTTACCAGCCAACAGCTGCTCCCGGCTGGAAGCAAGAAGGATCGACAGAGCCAGGCACGGTGTCATGCACCTGTAGTCTCAACTACTCAGGAGGCTGAGGCTGGAGGATCCCTTGAGCCCAGGAGTTCAAGACTAACCTGGGCAACATAGTGAGACCCACTCTCTACAAAAAAACTTTCTTATTTAGCCAGGTATGGTGGCAAATGCCTGCAGTCCCAGCTACTTGGAAGGCTGGGGCAAGAGGATCCCTTGACCCCAGGACTTTAAGGCTGCAGTGAGCTATAATTGCACGCCACTGCACTCCAGCCTGGGCAACACAGCAAGATCCTATCTCTAAAACAATAAAATAAAATTAGTAAATAAATAAGAAGCATCCATAGATGGAGGATGGGTTACAACCATGTGCCCCCAGTGACATTTCAGCAGCTAAGGACTTTTTGTGAATGCTGCTGGGTAGTGTGTCATCTTGGCCTCAGCAGGAACACAGCTTCTAAAGGTCAAGGCCCAGTGAGCTGTGATATCCTGCTGCTCACAGACCACTTCAGCGGCAGCCACTCTGTGAGCCCCATCAGCATGGAGGGAGCACCCTGGGTGTGGGCACCTCCACACTAGCTCACGGTCATCTGTCTGGGACGCCGTCACAGGAAAGAAGGCCTGTACCCTGACCACCTGAGCCTTACCGTGATAGATGCGCTGCCATTCACTAGCTTGAATATTCATCAATGAATATTTGATTCATTGATTTTTAATTCAATGATATTTAATGCTTTAATTCATTGATGTAAAAAAGAAAGACATTTGTCACAGATGCCAAACACTAGCTCTCTACAGATGCTGAAATACTGTACTACAGAAAACAGCAGCAAATTCTTCCAAAACTAATGGGTTTTGTTGTTTTGATTTTTTTTTGTTATTTTGAGACAGGGTCTCGCTCTGTCGCCCAGGCTGGAGTGTGGTGGGGCGAGCTCAGCTCACTGCAGCCTCAGCTTCCCAGGCTCAAGTAACTCTCCAGCCTCAGCCTCTCACGTGGCGGGAACTACAAGCAGGAGCCACCAACGCCCAGCTAATTCTTGTATTTTTTGTAGAGATGGGGTTTCACCATGTTGGACAGGCTGGTCTCAAACTCCTGAGCTCAAAGCAATCTGCCCACCTCGGCCTCCCAAAGTGTTGGGATTACAGACCACCGTGGCCGGCCCCAAAACTAATGTTTTAATTCCTGTGTGAACCAAGTCCACCTTAATTATTTAAACTATTTTTCAGAGCCCAGGAGAAAATTTTTTGATAATCATGTGTATTTTGGGCTGTCAACTGACAGAAGACTTTTTGGTGTCCCTGGAAGCACCTGAATCCCTCCACAAGTTACTGATGTTGTTAAAATATGTCCCAATTCCTGAAATCTCTGGGTTTCCACACGGAAGCACACCAAGCATTTAGTGTACACACAGGTACACACCACACATAAAGCAGTTATGTTTACTCAGGTTAGCATCAAATGCCCGCAAGCACTGAATCTGGCCCACAGCCTGTAGCTACCATCAATAAAGTGAGTCCATAAAACGGGCGGGATGCCTCCAAGTCTGATACCGTATTTAAAATTCCCTTTCATCACTTCTTAGGCATATGCCCCAGGCACCATGGCAGCAAACTCAGTGCTACCTACGTGTGTAGGTATTTATTTTACCCAAACTTAACTTTTGAAATTTTGATTTACATGGAGGATGCAAGTAAAACAGCACGACTCTGACATCTTCCCAACTGTCCACTGATTTAACTCTTGAAAGTTCAGGGCTACTATTTCACATGTAATTTGTTCCCCCATCACTGAAATTCTCAGTGACCAATGTAATCCGAAAAAGTCTGCTTAGCTTTTCTGAAACTAGAAATCCAAGTCAACACCAGCTGAAAATCAAACAAAAACACTGTTTTTCATGCTTTCCCATCCTTGTCCCCGAACGGAGATCTTTTTTTTTTTTTTTTTTGAGACGGAGTCTTGCTCTGTCGCCCCGGCTAGAGTGCAGGCTGGATCTCAGCTCACTGTAAGCTTCGCCTCCCGGGTTCACGCCATTCTCCTGCCTCAGCCTCCCGAGTAGCTGGGACTACAGACGCCCGCCACCTTGCCCGGCTAGTTTTTTGTATTTTTTAGTAGAGAAGGGGTTTCACCGTGTTAGCCAGGATGGTCTCGATCTCCTGACCTCGTGATCCACCCGTTTCGGCCTCCCAAAGTGCTGGGATTACAGGCTTGAGCCACCGTGCCCAGCCCCGAATGGAGATCTTAAAACTGAAACCCAGGCCAGGTGTGGTGGCTGACGCTTATAATCCCAGCACTTTGGGAGGCCGAGGTGGGCGGATCACCTGAGGTCAGGAGTTTGAGACCAGCCTGACCCACATGGAGAAACCCCAACTCTACTAAAAATACAAAATTAGTCAGGTTTGGTGGCACATGCCTATAATGCCAGCTACTTGGGAAGGCTGAGGCAGGAGAATCGCTTGAACCTGGGAGGCGGAGGTGGCGGTGAGCGGAGATCACACCATTGCACTGCACCCTTTATAAATTATCTTAGAAGGGGCCAGGCACGGTGGCTCACGCCTGTAATCCCAACGCTTTGGTAGGCCGAGGTGGGCGGATCACCTGAGGTCAGGAGTTCCAG
>NW_012118511.1:393086-403110 GCF_000951035.1 Colobus angolensis palliatus
CCGGAGGCCCCCGCGGGGACCGCCACGGCCTGCTAGCCGCCGTGAGGGAAGCAGGCTCCCAGGAGTTGGGTGGTCGGCCGGCAGGGATGGCCAGGTCCCTTGGAAGGTGGCGTGGGCTCCACCCTCCTGAGTCCCCAGGCAGCCGGGACTCACAGCGCCAGGGAACACATTAGGCCCCAATATGTGCTGGCTGCCACCCGGACAGGAGCCACCACCTCCAAGGAGCCCACCGGCTAGGACCCTGTGCCTTGATTTCTCCCAGGCACCATCTAGTATCAGAGAAGGGTTCTCCTTCCCTCCGCTGCCCAGGCCAGCCTGAGAGGAAGACCATTGGAGTGTCTGGAACCCTGCAGCCCCTCCCCTGGGCTGTCTCCACAGCGGCCCTGCCAAGGGGTGCAGTCCAATCCTGCCACCCTGGCTGCCCACGTGCCACCTGCCCTGCAGGCCACAGAGCACAAGGCCACAGCCCCAGGCATCCCACAGCAGAGAGGCACAGGACCCCAGCAGCAGCCCCCATGCCAGCTCTGGCCAGCCCAACCCTGTTCAGAACCAACCCTCTGCTCTCCACCCAGGCCTCAGCCGACCATCAGGCCCTGCCTCCCCAAGGAGGAGGATGTGAGTACCAGGATCAGCCCTGTCCCTCCCAGAGCACTGTTGGGCCTGGCACCTCCCAGGACGCCCCAGGCAGCCCCCTGGGGTCAGCTATACCCCCATTTAACAGAGGAGACAGCTGCAGTTCAGGCCACACAGGACCAGCTCGCCTCCTGCTGGGTGAGGGCTCCCCACCTCGTCCACCCCACACCTGAGCCAACGACCCTCATCTATCTGCCCTCTGCTTTAGGCCTCCCAGGGCTCTCTAGTGCCCACAGCCCTTCGGGGCCCTTCCTAACAGCGCCTCCCCCATGCCCTCCCCTAGATGCATCTGGCCACTTGCCCGCCTCTGTGCTTCTGTGTCCATCATGTCCATACCCCCCAGCTCCCTCCAGGCACCTCTCACACCAACCCCACGTCTTTCCCTGGGCTATGTCACCCTGGGTGCCCAGCCTCATCCTTCATAGCTCCCAGGCAAGTGCAGAAGTCCCAGCTCCAGGCTCCCTGAGCCGCCAGCCCACCCCCCACCAGATTCCCACAGGTGGGACTGCATGGAGAACCATGGGTGGAAGCCTCCCAGCCCACGCCCCTGCCAGCCCTCGCCCCTGCTAGCCCACGCCCCTGCCAGCCCTCACCCCTGCCAGCACTCAGCATGGTGTCCGATGCCAGCATTGCTGTGTGGGAAACGGGGCAGCATGGGATAAGGACCACTAGGCTGTCCCCAGCCTGCCAAGGGCCCAGGCCCACCTCCTAGATCACCGTGCTCAGAGCAGGTGAGCAGGGGCTGGGGATATGAATAAAGCTGTACTGCTAGGCCAACACTTGGTCCCGCTGTGTCCTGGCAGCAAGCACCCTGCCAGATCCCACAATGGTGGACGCTGGGTCCTCCCCGCAAGCCCCCCCAGCCCATTCAGCCTCAGAACCTTAGAGGAGACAGAGTGGGTGGCCTCCATGCTATAGCCCAGCTTCCAGGGATGAGGGAGTCCTGGATGGCCAGACAGCAGGACCTCAGACACTGGCCCTGCCCCCCACTCCCAGCAAGGTCCCCAATGCTTGCCTTGCTTCTGCAGAGCTGCCGCTGCGGCCGGGCCAGGCTCTCGGGGCTGTGTCCATGTCCATCCTCCTCTTGGCCCTCGGTGGCAGGTGTCCCCAAGCCCTGGGACCAGAACAAGGCCCTTGGGCCTCCAGCTCCTCGGGGCCCCTGCCCTGCAGGGACAGGAAAGGGGTCAGAAAGCCTGGAGGAAATGCAGCAGCCCTTCTAAAGCAGGTTGTGGTGTTGGTATGGAGAGGAGATTCTCTGAGTCTGGCACGGCCAGGGGGAGACCAGAGGCAGGCCAGGCAAGAGAGATGTAGAGGAAGGCCCTGAGGAGGGCAGGGAGCACGTGGGGGCCTGTGGTGTGCAGGGTGAGGTTCAGCCACCTCCCTTCCTCACAGAAGGGGCAAACGCCCTTTGCTTCGGGTGCGAGTTTGCCACGAAGGCTTTTATTTGATTGACCATGGATGACATTTAATCAGGTTTTGTTTCTAGGCACCAAATGAAAAACTTAAGAGCAGACATGAAATTATTTTCTTCAATGTAGACATAGAAGGAATGCTTTTTTGTTTGTTTTTGGAGATAGAGTTTCACTCTGTTGCCCAGGCTGGAGCCCAGTGGCGTGATTTTGACTCACTGCAGCCTCCACCTTCCATTCTCAAGTCATCTTCCCACCTCAGCCTCCCGAGTAACTGGGATTACAAGCGTGCGCCACCACACCCCACTAATAGTTTGTGTTTTTGCTAGAGACAGTGTTTCATCATGTTGCCCAGGCTGGTCTCTAACTCCTGAGCTCAAGGGATCCACCTGCGTCGGCCTCCCGAAGTGCTGGGATTACGGGCCCAAGCCACCACGCCCAGCCAGAAGGAATACTTTGAAAATAAAGTGACTGGCTAGCTGGGAGCAGTGGCTCACGCCTGTAATCCCAGCACTTTGGGAGGCCGAGGCGGGTGGATCACGAGGTCAGGAGTTCAAGACCAGCCTGACCAACATGGTGAAACCCCGTCTCTACTAAAAATAGAAAAATTAGCTGGGCGCGGTGGCTCAAGCCTGTAATCCCAGCACTTTGGGAGGCCGAGACGGGCGGATCACGAGGTCAGGAGATCGAGACCAGCCTGGCCAACACGATGAAACCCCGTCTCTACTAAAAATATTTAAAAATTAGCCGGGCGAGGTGGCGGGCGCCATTAGTCCCAGCTACTCAGGAGGCTGAGGCAGGATAATCGCTTGAACCTGGGAGGCAGAGGTTGCAGTGAGCCGAGATCGCCCCATTGCACTCCAGCCTGGGTGACAGAGTGAGACTCTCTCAAAAAAAATAAAAGTAAAAATAAAGAAAAGGCCAGGCACAGTGGCTCACACCTATAGTCCTAGCACTTTGGGAGGCCGAGGCCAGGGGATCACTTAAGCTTAGGAGTTCAAGATCGGTCTGAGTAACACAGTGAGACCTTGTCTCTACTAAAAAATGTTTAAAAATTAGCTGGGCGTGGTGTTGCGCACCTATGGTCTCAGCTACTTGGGAAGCCAAGGCAGGTGGATCACTTCAACCCGAGGCAGGTGGAGGCTTTAGTGAGCTATAATTGCACTATTGCACTCCAGCCTGGGCAACAGAGTAAGACCGTGTCTCAAAGAAATAAAAATTAAGAAAATAATAGGCCGGGCGCGGTGGCTTACACCTGTAATCCCAGCATTTTGGGAGGCTGAGGCGGGTGGATCATGAGGTCAGGAGTTCAAGACCAGCTTGACCAATATGGTGAAACCCTGTCTCTACTAAAAATACAAAAATTAGCTGAGCGCGGTGGCAGGTGCCTGTAATCTCAGCTACTCGGAGGCTGAGGCAGGAGAATTGCTTGAACCTGGGCAGCAGAGGTTGCAGTTAGCTGATATCATGCCATTGCACTCCAGCCTGGGTGACAGAGTGAGACTCTGCCTAAAAAAAGAAAAGAAAAGAATAAAGTTTTGATGCCTTAAATGTGTTTATCCACTTAACTGAGGAACACTACTTCTAAAAAATGACTCAAAGGAAATCCTAGAAGACACGCCAAGGACATTAGTTGGGGAGCGTTTGCCACTGTGCGGTGTGTGATAGAGACAGCCAGCTGCAGAGATAGACTGTACAGCCACTGTCTCCAGGGGCATTAGTTGGGGAGTGTTTGCCACTGTGCGATGTGTGACGGAGACAGTCAGCTGCAGAGACGGATGCTGTGTAGCCACCATCCCTACACCAGTGTAAGGGGAGCAGGGTGAAAGGACGGATGATTCTGATCCAGGGTCCTGGAGGCCGAGGGAAGCCTTGGGTTCAGCCTCTTCCTGTCTGCCGCTTCCCCACCCCACCACCCGGTCCATAGGTGTGAGAGGTGGGAGTGGGCAGGCAGGGGAGGCCCCCGGAGGGGGAGTTCGGGTGAGGGAGGACTGCACTTTCCATCGCAGGCACAGCCACCACCACCCTCCGTGGCCTTCCAGGTGGTAAGGCGTAAGGCAAGCCCCAGCTCTCATCCCTGAGTCTTCTTTTCCTATCAGTTCTGAGCCCACGGGAGAGGCCAGATGCTGCCTGTGCCCTCATCCCGAGCCCAACAGAGAACAAGGAGATACAACACCCCGGAGAGGTGCCGCAAGGCCACACACATAGAGCACCACTTTTCGTGAAAATAGAAAATGCGGGCCAGGCGCGGTGGCTCACACCTGTAATCCCAGCACTTTGGGAGACTGAGGTGGGTGGATCACTTGAAGTCAGCGGTTTAAGATTAGCCTGGGCAACAATGCAAGACCCCGTCTCTACAGAAGCATTGTTTTTAATTAGCCAGGCATGGTGGCGTGCGCCTGTGGCCCCAGGTACACGGAAAGCTGAGATAGGGATGGCTTGAGCCTGAGCAGTCAAGGCTGCAGTGAGCCAAGATGGTGCCACTCCACTACCAGTCTGGGTGAGAGCAAGACCTGACTCTGGGCTAGGTGTGTTGGCTCCCTGACAGGCTGGGTGGTGGGACGGAGCCCACGGCTGGCCGTGGCCCAGTTCTGGTGTTCCAGGCACATCGTGAGTACGGGGTAGGGCCCACTGGCCTCCCCCAACCTCAGTGCTGTTTTCCCAAAAAAGGTGGCATCCAAGTGCAGGGGCCATGCCCCGAGGGGCCTCGGGCTGACTTCGGGAAGCAGCAGGTGAAGTCCCGCCTCCCTGGGCAGCCTCGGGCCGCTTCCTGTCCTTGTTGGGGGCACTCCTGCCCCTGCCCCACCAACCCCAGTCCTTGTCCCTGCTGTTCCCTCACCTGAATGCCCTTCCCTGCCCTGATGGCCTCCATCCCACAGGACTCTCCGGGCGCCGCCGCCCCCCCCCGTTGGTGCTCATCTGTCTTTCTACCCACTCTCCCCAGCGGCCCCAATGCCTGCACACCCCAGAGCCCAGCGGTACCCTCTCAAGCTGGCAAGGGGACATTAAACGGGAGGTGAGGAAGTATGGCCCCCAGCGGGCAGGTACCTTCACCCCGGCCCACCTGTGCCCCCGTCCACCTGTGCCCTCCACCGCCTCCCTCTGCTCGGCTGTCCCAAGATGTCTCTCTCCGCTGCCTAGGAACCCTGCGGCCGCCGCCAAGTTCTGAGTGTGTGATTGTGTGTGCCGGGCCCCAGGCCCCTTTGTTGCCGCAGCGTCTGTCGTGGCAAACAAAAGTGCACTGGATTAGCCACAGTGGATTAAAAGATTTGCTTCTCAGAGTTTACCTAATAACCTAACAATCATGTCGACGGGAGCTTTGAACCCCCAGGGCGCGCCTGCCAGGCCAAATGAGAGCTCAAGGCCTCTGTGGACAGCAGGGCGTGGTCAGGGGGAGGAGACGTGGCCACGGCTGTCCTCACACCCCGCTCGGCCCCTGCAGGCTCCTCTGGGCAGAACTTGGGGAAGGGACAGCCCCCGGCAGGAGGTGGAGGGTCTTCCACAGGGCACGGGTGTTGGGACCAGGTGCCCGGCCCAGGCCCCCAGCGGCATCCACACACGTCGCACACGGCAGCAAGGACACAAGCGGCACGGAGACGGCCGTGCAGGCGACGTGTGGGTCCCACAGTGCTGTGGTGCACGACATCTCTGCTGTCACCCCACGGCGTCCTTTCCTGCCCGTACACGCATGCACGCGCACACACGTGCACATGCACACACACACAAGCACGCCCCGCTTTGATCTCCAAAGGAGACTCCACTGACAAGCTCTTAATCGCAGCTGCCCTTGCAGGGCCTGTCCCTGAAGTCCCGAGTAATGGGATTTGGCGCTTCTGATCCATCGGGCTGGCCGCTTCCCCTGTCCTAGGTGGACATTTGTTTCCTTTTATCGCTTCTGTGTCTTTTTTTTTTTTTTCCTCGAAAAAATGCTGCTTAAATGGCACCGACTTGACATGGCTCGTCACCCTGGAGCGGTGGCCGGGACGCTGGCCTGGATCAGTCGGGGGTCTTTGATGCCGCCTCTATGTGAAACCTGACGTGGAAGACCCACCAGGGCGGTTTTGGGGTCCGAGGTCCGTCAGGATCCATCCTGCCTCACCCTGCTCCCTTTGTCTCTTCCCCTGACCCTTCCTTGGGACACCCGGAGAGGGTCTGAGGGTGAGGGTGCGGGCGCTGTGTGTGGGCTTGCGCTTGAGGGTGGGGTGGGCCGAGGGCAGGGCCGCAGCCGCGAGAACAATGGGCAGAGGAGGCGCGTCCACCTGTCCGCCCGGCCGCCTGCCCGGCTTACCTCACCTGCCTGGCTCCGTGTGCCTGCTCACGCCCCACCGTCCCGCTGTCCGCCATGATGGGCTTGGCCGTCCGTCCGAGCACTTTCAGCCACTCTGGGAAGCAGGTCCCTGCTCTTGGCCACTGTGTGGCTGGGAGGCAGAAGCGTGACTCTGGGCTGCAGCTCGGGCTCCCGCCGCCGATTGGCTGAGGCAGGGACCAGATGACGGGCCTCGGAACCCTATGGTAGCCATGGCAACCAGCCCCTTTAGACACCGCCACCCCCGAGCCACTCCTGACTGCCGAGGGAGCAGGCGGCGCTGCCCGTGGGCCCATGCCAGGGTCCCCTTGGAGGAACGAGGCGGGCATGGCTGCATGGTAGCTGTCCCCACAACAGCTGTTAAGCGTTTGCATGTGTGTCTTTCATGTCCAGTGTGTGGGGTCCTTGTCCCTCTCCTGGCCTGTCTGGGGCCACTTCATGCCCTGCCTGACCCCCAGCGGAGGCAGAAGCACTGGCCTTGAAGCCCCTGCTGAGAGGAGGACTTCAGGTCAAGCTTGCCCCAGGGGCTGAAGGCCAGGCACACTCTGGTGGGAAAATATAGGGTGGAAGCAGTGGGAGGGGGAGCAGGGAGAACTTCCTAGCCCCAGTGGGCAGAGCCAAGCTCTCATCCACCTCAGACGGCAAAGGCTGCCAGCTCTATCTCTGCCCACAGTCCACTCTACCACCCTCTTGTTAGCTGCAGCCCTTGGAATATACTCATGTGCTCACAGTCCTGTCTCACAAGCCCCCTGAGGCCCCTCCCGCGGCCTTGGTCCCTGGACCTGGGGTTCCCACCGGGCAGGACTCTGGGTCTTTGGCCACGCTGAGCAGACCGTCTGGCCATCAGCCACACACCTGCGGCTACACCTGCTCTCCCCCTGGGCTGCAGTGCCCTCTTGCGTCCCGAGAATGCCTCTTCCCTCCAGGGTGCATCGGCATCGGCCCCTAGCAGAGCTTTCCTAGATGTCCGGAGACCAGGCTTCTCACCCGTCACCCATGGACATCCTGGGCATTGCAGGGCACTGAGCATCCTCAGAGCCACCCCCCACCCCCAGCCCTGTGACTTCCAGAAACAGTATTGGCTTGTCCAAGCGCCCTGGCAGCAGCACCGCGCGGCCAAGACCCCTTCGAAGGCCTCCCCTAAGCCTGGGAAGCTGAGTCCCCCTTCCTGGCCCAGGCCCAGTACCTGATGAGCAGAATCTGGTGATGACCTGCTCCAGGGCTGCAAGGAGCAAGCGAGAGCCTCGGGCTGCTGCAGCCCAGGGAGGCCACTGCCAAGGCCAGCAGAGGGACCTGGGAGTGAGGGGAGCCTGCAGTATGGTCCACAGGGATCCACCTTCAAGAGGGCGACTTCAGGGCCGGTCCCGGGGAACCTGG
Source organism: Colobus angolensis palliatus (assembly GCF_000951035.1). Lineage (NCBI taxonomy): Eukaryota > Metazoa > Chordata > Mammalia > Primates > Cercopithecidae > Colobus > Colobus angolensis. The sequence continues at coordinate 400,812 of NW_012118511.1, forward strand.
TATGGCCTGGGCGCCGGGGGTCTTGGGCTGCGGCTGCTCCCCAAGGACCCTGGGCCTAGCTCCAGGCTTCTTCACACTGGCCTGGTTGTGAGCCACCGTCCCAGGATGGAACCCAGCCTTGAAGCACCCCCCATGCCATGCTCAGAGCTACCAGCTTGTCTGGGGACAGGGTGTGGGTGGGGACGCCAGCCTGGGACAGCAGGCAGTGGTTGGGATGGTCCAGGGCTGGAGCCAGCCTAGGGAGGGCAGAGGGGCACTGCAACAGAGGGAGCCAGGACTGCGAGGGAGCCCAGGCTGCTAGGTGTGGTTATGTGGCCAGGCTTCCAGCTTTGGTGGCTGGTGGGTGTCGGAGGGACAGGGACTTGAGGGAGCCTGGGAGCCCCACACAACCCAGCCTGTGCCTGGGGCCGGCAGAGGGTTGGTGTTACAGATGGGCACCGGTGAGAGGGAGAGGGCAGCCAAGGACTGAAGGTGGAGGCGGAGCCCTAAGCAGGACCAAGGGACACACAGTGGTCTCCTGGCAGCTCCCTTGGGCTCCCAGCACACTGATGGGGGCATAGGACGGGAGCAGAGGTGCCAAGCGACCCGGAGGGCCCATCTGCTCTCCACACCCTTCCCTCCACTATCCTGCTGATTCTGTGCACCTGAGCAGGACTCAGGAAGCAGGCGAGACCCTTGGGGTCAGGGGTCAGACATGGAGTTGAGACTGGGTACCACAGGCCAGCCTCACATCCACTCCACCTTACCCTTCCTGGCCTTGGCTTCCCCGTCTCTATGTGACCAGGTCACTGATGCCTTTTCCAGGCCTCCAGTTTTCTACCCCCAAAAGGACCCCTGCCCATAGCCATGGTGAGGGTCCACCCCAAAATCCACCCTGAAGTCCACAGCCCAGTCTCTGCCCCACACCGCGGCTGACTGTTGTCATGGAGACACAAGGCCTCTGCCAAGCCTGGGACACACGGTGAGGAACTCCTGGGCCCTGAGGGCTCTGAGAGGCTGGGGCTGGTGCAGGCTGGCCCAGGGCAGCTCTGTCTCCTGCGGGGTTCATCTTGCTCTGCACAGACCCCTCTCCCACTCCTGGTGCCTGAGGGTCTGCAGGCCTCAGTGAGGCAGAACTGGCCGTTCTCACAGACGGAGTCCAACACCTCAGGAAGGAGCCTGACAGTTGTGATCGGTGAGGGCGGCAGGAGGGTCCGGTGGCCCCAGCCTGACCTGGCTCTGGAAGGGGTGAGGTGGGCACAGACAGGGCAGGAAGGTGTGGGGTGGGCACAGGGAGGACAGGGAAGGGTGGCCAGCAGTCATTCCCAGGTCGGCTCCCCAGGCTCCCAGCTCGGTTCTGGGTTCCCCACGTCCGTGTCGGAACCGGTACAGTCCCTGGGACCCCTCCCCACATCCCAGGAGGCAGAATAGCATGCTGGATCCGGCTGCTGGGCCTGTCCCAGAACTGAGTCATGGTTTGATCTTGGGGGACGGGTCAGGCATTCACGGAAGGCCTCTTGCCCTTTTCTCCGTCAAGCACTTTTGTGGCCTCTGACCAGAAAGCAGTCAGGGCCCTGGCCACACCCAGACCCCACCTCCGTCCAGCCTGGCCTCCCCTGCCGTGGGCTCCAGCGAGGTGACTGGCACAGGAGGTGACCTGCTGAGGCCAAATGTAGCTCCTCTCACTGGTCCGCTGGCAGCCTGGTCCCAGACCCATGACCCTGAGTCAGCACAGCTCAGGACACTGATAAGCACGTTCCACCACGGCCAACAGGGGGGCCGAGGCCAACACCTGCGAGCCCACGGCCAAGCCTGGCCCCTCACCCCTTGGGGCCCCCGGAGTCTGACCCAGGAAACCCTACTGGCCTTGGCAGGAGCCCTGCCTGCCCTGGGGCCTTGGTTGGGGTGGGAAGGAGCAGGTGGTGAGTGAGGGGCAGCTGCTGAGGCCTGAGCTGGGACGTGCTGGACACACACACCATCGGGGAGCCAGGGGCAAGCTGAGGGACTGGAGGGGGCTTGGCTTAAATTCAGAGCTGAACACCGGAACTATAGGGGGCAGGGAGTGGCCAGAACATCCCAACTCCGGCGAGAGCTGGGGCCTGGAACAGCACTCATGGTGTGGGCAGCTGGGCTGAGCCTTATGGCCCCACAGAGCTGGGAAGGGGACTGGCTAAGCACTGTCTGCTTTTCATACATTTTTTTTGTTTTTGTTTTGTTTTGAGACAGAGTCTCGCTCTGTCACCCAGGCTGGAGTGAGTGGCACCATCTTGGCTCACTGCAAGCTCCGCCCCCAGGTTCCCGCCATTCTCCTGCCTCAGCC
>NW_012118511.1:404339-408900 GCF_000951035.1 Colobus angolensis palliatus
GTGATCCGCCCGTCTCGGCCTCCCAAAGTGCTGGGATTACAGGCGTGAGCCACCGCGCCCGGCCTAAAACTTTTTTCCACTTCGTTCACAGAGCAGGGGCATCACGTGAAGGCACCGGTACGGAGAGCAGCAGGACACGTGCGCAGAGGTGCCTGGTGTGGACAGAGACCTCGTGGGCACTCCCAGGGCTCTGAACCAGGCAGGTCCTGACCCAGTGACCCCTTGTGGCCCCGGAAGCCACGGGCTCCTCTACAGCCCAGCAGGGCCAGCTGCTCTCTCTGGACTCTGCCACAGCCCTCTTGGGAGCTCAGGGCCCCTCAATCAGCCAGCAGGCCCACATCGGGCAGCTGCCTCCAGTTCACCCCATCCTGCCACCAGCTGGGGCTGGCTTAGGCTCAAGGCACATAAAGCCCCCTTGTCATTCTGCACATGCGGCTGGGGGAGCCCTCCCTGTGCTCCCTAGGAGAACTGAATGGGTCCGGAGGACCAGGATATCCAGGTAAGGGTCAGGGGAGAGGGCCAGGCACCCCTAAACCTCAGGGCAGGAAAAGCCTTAGGGTACACAGCCCGGCTTCCCACTGGCCATACCTCCACCCTGCAGGTCAAGTGGGAAGCAGCAGGGGGGGACACCAAGGTCGCAGGTCCCCAAGTTCGTGTCACCCCCACCTCCTGTACCACTTGCCACGACAGTGCTGACCAGGGAGGGGCTCCTGACTCAGGCAGCTGCACCAGCAGGGCCCTCTGAAGGCTTGCCCCTCTGCTTCCTTCCAGTCCCTGAAGAGCCAGACCACAGCCTCCCTTGCCCTGCTCTGGAGAATGTTCGAGAAGGGCAAGAACGTGCAACGGAGAGGGAACGGGCATCATCCAGCTACACCCCTGGATGCCCCCAGCTGCACCAGGCCCTCTACCAGAGGAAAGACAGACACGGAATCCGGCCGGGGTGGTGGCTCACACCTGTAACCCCAGCACTTTGGGAGGTCAAGGCAGGTGGATCACCTGAGGTCAGGAGTTCAAGCCCAGCCTGGTCAACATGGTGAAACCCCTTCTCTACTAAAATACAATTAGTCATGCATGACAGCAGGCGCCTGCAATCCCAGCTACTCAGGAGGCTGAGGTGGGAGAATCGCTTGAACCCAGGAGTTGGAGGTTGCAGTGAGCCGAGATCACATAGATGCACGCCAGCCGGGGTGACAGAGTGAGACTCCATCTTAAAAAAAAAGAAAAAAAAACAAAAAAAGGTGAGAAGCCGAGGTAGGCAGATCACAAGATCAGGAGTTTGAGACTTGACCAACACGGTGAAACCCCACGCCTACTAAAAATGAAAAATTAGCTGGGCGTGGTGGCGGGCACCTGTAATCCCAGCTACTCAGGAGGCTGAGACAGGAGAATCACTTGAACCCGGGAGGCGGAGGTTGCAGTGAGCTAAAATTGCGCCACTGCACTCCAGTCTGGGCAACAGAGCGAGACTCTGTCTCAAACAACAAAAAAAAAACCAACCACAAAACACAGAATCAAACCTCGCTCTCTGCAGCTCAGCTGGGGACAGGCAGCCAGAGTCAATGCCCACGTCTCATCCGAGGTCTCAGGGACAGCAGGGGCAGAGGTGACAGGATCAGGGTCCCCAAAGAAAACGCCGGCCCTCAAAGCAAAGACGCGCACACACAGCCTGGCCCAGACTTTACTCGCTCCCGGCCCCACGGGCACAAGCAGCACTGCCCCAAGCATGGGGGCCCCCACCTGGGAGGAACCGGGTGGCCCCAGGCCTCCTGGGGATCCCTGCCAAGCTGGCCCCAGGCTGGAAGGTACATGGGCAGCACACAAAACCAGGATCCACTCACTGCCCACGAGTGGCCCTCACAGCTCCCCGGGATCTGCGTCCTCAGTGCCAAGAGCCTGGCAGGAAAGGCTGAGCCTGGTGGTCAGGCACGGGGGAGCTGTGTGGTCACTGGCCACTGGCTCTCTTCTGCACCACCACCGGCTCTGACAGTGCCTGCTGCTGCAGCCGCTGGATCAGCTCCGCCACGTAGATCTTGAACAGGGGTACAGGGTCCTGAAGGAAAGAGGGGCTCATGGTGAGGCCAGGGAAGCCCAGGGCAGCTGGAGTTCTGGTGGGGATGGGACCAGCAGCTGCCGCCCAGAGGAACTGGGGCATGGGAGGCCCTGGAGGGCAGAGCCCTGTCAGTGAGACGAGAGACACCCTCCCTTGGGGACGCTGGAGGCACACACCTGCCCCTGTCCCATCCCTGTGGTTGTGGATACACAGAGGGAATGGGGGCAGCCAACTGCCATGCCATCAGGGGCTCCCTGTCCCGACAGCTACCACAGGCTCCAGACCCTGGGATGTTGGTGGCCGAGCAAACCCTCGGTGCAGGAACCCAAACCTCCTACTGAGGGTCCTGTGGCAGGACAGGGTGGGGACTTGGAGAGGAGGGAGCGGGCCATGCTCCTCTGTGGGGGCAATGCAGAGCAGCAGCTCCTCCCCTAGCCCACCCAGTGCAGCAGCCCCTCGTGCAGGCTCTCTCCAAGGCAGCACACTCCCAGACCCCGAACACCAGGCTCTGGGCAGGCAGCAGTGCTCACACACTCACCTTTTCCTCCAGAAGTCTCTGCTTCTCGATGGCCTCCTCCAGCGTGAGGCCCACCCACTCTGCCTCCTCCTCTGGGATGGCAAATTCCTAGGCAGGCAGAGACGGAAAGGGTGGTGAGACCCAGGGCCGAGCCAGGAGGCCCCCGGGGCAGGGAGCAGGATGGAAGACCTCACCTTGTATTTGTCGTAGATGGCCGCCCGCCGCTCGGGGTCCTCGGGGTGCAGCTGGGGGTCCTGCCGGGCAAGCCGCAGCAGCATCCCTCGCTTCAGGTCCATCCCGAACTTGGAGCACAGGTCCTCCTTCGGGGTCTGGCAGGAGGCTCACATGGGGCCAGGTGCTGGTGGCAGGGCCCCGCCTACCCTTCCAGCCAACCCACCCGGCTCCTCTCTAGCCGCTGGTGGTCCCAGGACAGGACAGAGAAGGCCCAGGTGGGGCCGCCTCAGCACCCCAACACGGGGGTGGGATCAGAACAGAAGCAAGTCCAAGAGCAGGGAAAGGGTCAGCTGTTCTCACTCAGGCCCCACGGGCAAGTCAGCCACCCACCTCTCCTGCAGGCAGGAAACCCCACAGGTGCTGGCCAGAAAGGGGCACAGCCCCATTCACGCTTTCCCAGTGATTCTCCTGCACAGATGCCAGCGTGCCCTGGTGTGATGCTGACCTGGGGCTCCCTTGAGTCTGACTGGCCCATCCCAGACCCTGCTGTGCACTGACTTGCCCCACCCTGCTTGCCTTGAGGATGTAAAAGTCGAACCCGTAAGCCTCATCGATGAGGTCCAGGGTCCGCATGGTCACGGTCACCGTGAACTTCTTGTCCAGAATCTCACTGTAGAGCTCTCGCTCAAACAGCTGTGGCTTCCACACCTTCTTCAGCCTCTTGGAGAGCTGAGGGTGTAACGGAGCCCCCGTGAGTACTGCTGCCTCCTCCTACAGACCAAGGGGGACCCAGGGCAACTGCCCTCACCCTCCCCTGGGAGACTCCATCACAGACCCACTGCTGTCAGACTGGGGACTTGGAGCTGAGTGGGCCGGCCCCCAGCCCAATGCTGCCCTAGCCCAACCCCTGGTCCTGGCTGTGTACCCAGAAGTCAGCTGCTCCCCAGCAAGCTGGGCGTTCCCGCCCTTGTCACATGGTTGCTGCATGTGTTTCAGAAACATGTGCAACCCCACAGTTCACAGGTCGTCACATTCCAGGCTGGAGGTGACACAAGTCTCCCCAGAGGCTTCAGCAGTCCCGCCAGGAAGTCCACCATAAGCAGCCTCCAAGCTCTGCTGGCCTCCCTGACCTGCTCTGCTCCACACACAGGCCTCCTCCTCATCCTAACGTTACCCCGACTCCCCACGGCCTCTGGTTGCTCCCCAGCCTGAATCACCCCACCTCACCCCTAATTTATCAGTCCTGTTTGCCAGAACTGCGGTTCTTGCTCTGCGTACCCCTTGCTGGAGCTGTGTCTCCGCCAGGCTGTAATCCCCAGAGTCCATCCACGTCCCTCCAGGTACCCCGGGCATTCCGCACAGTCAAGCCCTGGGAGGAGCCCCTGAAGCCCGCCTGCCGACCCACCTTGACCCACCTTGTCGTTGTTGGCGTATCTTTGGCCCAGGATCCAGCCCTCGCCGCCCCACAGCCCCCGCTGGGACCTGGAGGGAAAGTAGATGGGGATAGGCACGTCCTCCACACGCTCCCGCTGCCCGTTCTTGGGGTTGATCTTGAACTTGGCCCCATGAGGCCTATAATGCACGGCAGTGGGCGTCCGCTCGTCCTCCAGGGAGCGCAGGTAGTGGCCAGGCAGGCGGGCACAGATGCCCTCCCGCAGCCGCAGCCGCTTCCAGAGCCACACGGGATACTTGTGTAGAGGCATCGCGGGCCTGGCGGGAGGTGAGGGCTCGCAGTCACCTGCAGCCTGGCCCGGCCCCCAGGTCTCACTCCCTACCCCGACTCCTGGGCTCTGACCTTCTACCCCTACCCCGGCCCCCTG
>NW_012118511.1:409498-418964 GCF_000951035.1 Colobus angolensis palliatus
GGTCTCCCCGCCGCACCCCACCGGCCCGCGCCCACCTTTCAGAGCTCTAAACCCGGCGCCCCACCGGAACCGGAAGCCGGTCTGCCGCGCCTGGCCCTCCTCCCACCGCTGACTGGCTGCAAAGGCCATCCGTCTACCCCCCTCGTTCCGCCCCCTTTAGGGACCGTAAAAAATACCCTGCAGAGACAGCCGCAGCAGCTCAAGGCACCATTGGCAATGTGCGGCCCAGGCGTTTCCGCAAAAGGGCGACGCGGGCGGGGCGGGGGTTGTTCTCCCGGGGCCCACTTACCCTACCAGGGAAGGAGCGCAGAAAAAATGTGAAAACTCGTTTAGTTTGAAAAATCACTGTAGAATATTAAATTCACCAATCACAGATAAATCAGATCTACATAAAAATATGTCTTAATGTCTTAGAATTTCCTTTTACTCCAAAACACCCCATATATACATGTTTCTCTTTTATAAGCTTAGAGATTGCTTTGGTGGTCAAAGGCAGGGTGGCTGGGGGAGGTAAGACCCTCAGGAAAGCCACACCCCGGACAAGACCCAGCAGGGAAGCCCCCAGAGCCAAGTGTAGGAGGACTCCACCCGGGTCTAGCCGCCCACTTCTGCAGGGTGGATCCAACACTCACAGGCCTCAGGGAGGGGCCAGGTGCTGCGCCTGGTCATGGCTTCCCCCACGAGGCTTGCATGAGGAGCAGAGACAGCCCAGTCTCCGGAACACCCACAGGGCACAGAGACAGCCCAGTGCAGGGGGCAGACACCACCACAGCTCCTGGGACCCAGAGAAAGCTCCCAGAGGGAGGCCCAGGAACGCTGGGGCAGATGGACTGGGCTGGGTAGGGGTTCCTTGTGGGCCAAACCCCCAGAGGAGCAGAGCACCCCAGTTCCAGGAGACACTTCTCAGGGACCCAAGGCTCCAGAGCCAAGAAAAAGGGAAGGGCGGGGCGGAAGCCTGCATCCCCAGCGCCCATCAGCTCTGGTGGAGACCTTGGTCTCCAGTCCCTGTGATGACCACAGCAGCAGAGGGGGATCCTCCATGCCCCAGGCAGGCTGGCATCAGGGCCACATAGGGGCCAGGAGCAGGGGTCTCGGAGTTCACAGCTCCCAGCTCCAGTGGTGGGCTCAGGGTTCCTGGGCTCCATGGGTCTCTTACCACAGCCTCACCAGGGAACAGGACCATAGGGAATCCTTCACCCCATCTCTAGCCACCCGCAGGCCAGCAGAGCACACAGCCCCATCCTCGCACAGGCACCTGTGGTCTCCAGGTAACCAAGCCCAGGCCCCAGGGGCCACTGCAGACAGCAGCTGGGATCTGCAGAGGGACCTCAGCAGCCAGCAGGCAGCTGGCGGGGAGAGGTGCGTGTGAGGGAGGGGTGGCCCTCTCCTCAGTAGGAGGAAGTGAGAGGGTACCCAGGCCAATTTTATTCAGCTGGAAATCAATCTGTCCAGGGCTGAACCAGGTGCCTCCCCCTCGATGCAGCTCCTGGCTGAAGAGGTCATCAGAGCAGCAGCTGTCCCCAGGCTGGTGTCACGTCACCGTGTACAGTTCCTCCCGATCGTTCTTGCAGATCTGATAGTGGCAGGGGAATTTCTGCGAGCAGGTCCAGGGCTCGGAGTGCTCATCAGGTGGCGGCAGCAGCAAGGCTGCGCTCCCGGCCAGCAGGACATGCCAGATGCTGTGGGTGTAGTAGTAGTTGTCGCTGGTCATCATGGAGGTATAGATGGCAACGCCCACGGAGGCCATGGAGATGCCAGGCAGGAGGTAGAAGGTCCAGCGCTGCCACGAGGTGGGGTAGCACTGGCGCCGGTGCCCGCAGCGGTAAGTCTAGAGAAAACAGCCACGCAGGCATCAGTGCAGCCGCAGCTCCCAGGGCCCAGAAACAGTGGTTACTGGGGGCCTGCCCAGGTCTGGGCAGCAGAATGACAAGGGTGGGCTGCTTCAAGGGGGCTTAAGGGCACAAGGCCACTGGTCCTCAGGCCCAGGCCTCAGGGACACAGCCATGCTGGGCCTCTGTGGGTGCCATGGCAACTCCCAGCAGATACGGGAATTCACTGGTTGGAGCAAGACCGGGAACGTGGCCAGAGCAAGGGGCCAGGCTCTCTTCTGCGAGCATCTGGGCAGCAGTGCCAGCCAGCCCGGCTCCTTACCCACATGGAGGCCATGATCACGAAGGCAAAGAGGCAGGGCCCCAGCATGTTCCAGATGCCCCTGCGGTCCAGCTGCAAGGACATGGCGATGACCAGTGTGCCCAGAAGAAACAGCACCTGGGCAAGACACAGGGATGACTGCAGGGACATCTCTGAGGGCTGAAGGCCCAGCAGGAGCAAGTGTACCCCAGGGCCCCACAGCACCTCTGCCTGCCCCCTGGGAGCTGCTGCCACCCTCTGACCAGCTCTGCCAGCCTCTGACCAGCTCTGCCAGCCTCTGACCAGCTCTGCCAGCCGGCAGGGACACGCCCCTCCTTCAGCTTCTGCATTGCATCCACAGATGAATGTGGCCAGGCAGGCACCTCTGGGGGACTAGAGGGTGGTCAAACTGGACAGCCACATATGGCAGCCCTGCACCCACACACTCACTAGCCCTCTGTACCCCTGGGTTTCCAGGAATCCCCCATCAGGGTGGCTTCAGTCTCCCCCACTGTTCCACAGGGAGGAGCTCCCACCCCCCAGTCTCCATCAGACACTTCTGCCCACAACCTACAGTTCTCTGCCTATCTGCAGGTTCAGGCCCTGCACTCAGCCCTGCAGGACCCTAGTGTTTCCCAGCCTCCCCCCTGCCCTGGCTGTGGGGCTCCCATGGGTACCCCCTTGGGGCAGCACCCAGCCTGCAGTTCCCAGAGCAGACGGGAGGGCAGAGCATGAAACTCACAAACCTAGGGCACGAGTCTCCCCATGCCAGGGCCAGCTGCCACAGAGTCCCCAAAGCATCCTTGGCACCAAGGACCCAGGGAGCATGGGTGGGGGCTTCTCGAGGGTAGGGGGCCTGGCCTCCCCTGCCTACCACCTTCCTTCCTGGCATCCTCCAAACAGCCGGCACTGCCCCCTCACAACTGCCTCCAGGGTCTCAGACCCGCATCTCCGTGTGGCATCACAGAAGACATGAGGTTTCTTTTCTTTTCTTTTGTCACCGAGGCTGGAGTGCAGTGCTGTGACCTCGGTTCACTCCAACACCTCCACCGCCCGGGATCAAGCGATCCTCCCACCTTCGTCTCCCGGGTGGCTGGGACCACAGGCATGCACCCACTACGCTCAGCTAACGTTTCGATTTTTTGTACAGCCCAGGCTGCTCTTGAACCCCTGGCCTCACGGGATCCTCCCCCAGGTGTTGTGATGACAGGTGTGAGCCGCCAGAGCCACCACGCTCGGCCGAGATGTGAGGTTTCCAGGGGCTGTGCCCAACGCCAGGTCCGGCCTCTCCCACGGTACTGCCTTTCGCAGGCTGCACTCGGGGGCCCTGCTCCCCCAGAGCCCACACCCTACGTCGAGGGTCACTCACGTATTTCAGAACTGCCTTGAGCCGCGCCATGCACAGGATGGTGACCCAGATGGCCGCCCCGGAGCCCAGGAAGTCGCAGTACTGCAGCGTGTCGTAGTTGAGGATACACAGCACCGCCTCCCCGGGCTGGTCGCAGGCGTGGTAGAACTGTGGAGAGGCTCCATGAGCGCCATCCCGCCCTCCCACCCCAAGTCCCTGCAGGAGGGGCCAGCCTACCGTGGAGAAGAACATGGTGTAGGCGTAGACGGAGGCCTCGACCAGGAAGAATCGCTGCACTGAGACGGTGATGGGGGCCAGGAACATGAGGTTGCTGAGCGTGAGCAGCAGTGCGGCTGCCCTCTGCTGGGCCACCGTCTGGGCTGTGCTGTTGTCCGTGCAGCTCCACCCACGCCAGCCTGCGGGCACAAAACCCCACGGCGGAGGCTGGGGGCGCTGCTGAAACTCGGGGCCCACCCCTCACCCAGACCCTGCAGAGAAGCCCCTTCATCACCCAGGAGCAAGCTGGGTAGGCACCGTGGGCGGGGGCCAAGGTCAGGAGGCAGTATCACCCCCGGGGATACCTGGTGCCTGTGCCAGGCAGACAGATTGTTGGCGGGGAACAGGGGAGTGGGGAGGAGGCTTTGCCCCTGCAGGGGTCTCTCTCCAGCCCCTTGTGGCGCTTCCCCAGGGGAAAGGCATAGCATGGCACTGGAAGCCAACAGCAGCAGCGTCTCGGGGCGGGCGGGGCCCTGGCCCTCACCTGCCTTGCAGCTGCAGCCGGCATACAGGTAGCTGTGTCTGCGGAGCAGGAGGCACTGGCCGTAGGGTCCACAATCGTTCAAACAGGGCACCAGGTACAAGGTGGTCTCCACATGGACCACAGCCTGCTCACACTCCCTTTGAGGAAGGGGCCACAGGAAAGCTGGTGCAGTGGTCTGACAGCCCAGCTGCCACCTGCACACCCAAGAGGCTGACGGACATGAGAACCCAGCATTGAGGCCCCCAGCTTTCAGTGGCCCTGGAAAAAGCACCCCTCTAGCTGAGTCACTCAGAATGCCAACCCCAGGCAGCCCGGCTGTGATCCTGAGTGAAATGACAGGTGCCTGACCCCCGTCCCTGCCCTAGCTTTACTTACTCAGCGTTCTCAGGGCACATGAGCTGCAGAGAGAGGTACCAGTTGTCTGTCTCTGGGTAGGGGATGATGAGGTTGGCCCTGCGAGACCAGGCGCTCAGAGACAAGGGGTAGCCCTGGAAGAAGGCTGCAGGGAAGCCAGAGGGCCCCATCAGAGGAGGCCGGGGTAGGGAGCTGGCTGGGGCCACGCTGATGGTGACGCCTGCCCATCATACCTGTGGTGCAGTTGAGCGAACTGTTGAAGCCAAGGAAGGGCGAGGCAGCGTTCACACAGGCCACTATGACGGTCTCATTCCGCATCTCTGTCTGGAGAGGGAGGCAGTGCTGGCTCAGCCCCAGCAGCCCCTGGCCGCAGTGGGGTCATCCACCCCACATGCCAGCTCAGCCTGCTGCTGGTGCCTTTTTTTTTTTTTCTGAGACAGAGTCTCGCTCTGTCGCCCAGGCTGGAGTGCAGTGGCGCAGTCTCGGCTCACTGCAAGCTCCGCCTCCCAGGTTCACACCATTCTCCTGCCTCAGCCTCCTGAGTAGCTGGGACTACAGGCGCCCACCACCACGCCTGGCTGATACTTTTGTATTTTTAGTAGAGACAGGGTTTCACCGTGTTAGCCAGGATGGTCTCAATCTCCTGACCTCGTGATCCGCCCGTCTCGGCCTCCCAAAGTGCTGGGATTACAGGTGTGAGTCACCGTGCCCGGTCAGTGCTGGTGCCTTTCTCTGAGACTCCTGCAGGCTCCGGGCCCACCGGGACTCTTCCTCCCCGGGCCCTGGGACGTCCTGCCTCCACCCCACCTCTGACCCTAGCTACCCTGGGGCCTGCTGACAGGACAAGGCTGCCCAGCAGGGTAGGCGCCCCCAACATGGGCCCCTGTCCTGGCCCATGCCTGCTGGTGTCACTGTGTTGCCTGTCCCAGTGCCAAGGTAAACGAGGAGGCCCCGCAGGGGCCGCCCGACGCCCTGCCCGAGCCCAGGCCACAGGCCGCTTGCAGACAGCAGGTACCTTGTTGGCCCGCAGGGAGATGGTGAGGGAGCCCCCACTGTCCATGCCGGTGTTCAGGCGCAGTCGCATCACGGACGGTGTGTTCGGACACGCCCTCACCGAGACCCTGTCCAGGAGCTGGAAGTGCACGGACACCACGTCCATGTCCTCCCGCGTGACTGGGTAGTTTGTGAGGCAGAAGGGACCGCGGTCCACCCTGCCACTCCTGCCCAGATCCTGGTGGTCGGGGCTCAGGGAGGGCAGACCAGTGGAGGCATTGAAGCTCTGGTTTTGGCTGCTCTGCAGAAGGGGCCGGACGGTTACACTCTGTGGCCTGCAAGCTGCCGAGAGGACAAGGGGTTTGGTTGGAGGAAAGTCTAGGGATCTGGGGAGGGGCAGGGCCATCCCTCCAGCCCTTGTGCAGCCCACCTGTGAGGGCAGCTACAGCACTGAAAGTCACTGTCCCGAGGGGCCCCACCAGGCTCTCAGCTGTCACTTGTAGCCACCGGTCCCAGGGCGGTGAGGGCAGCAGTAGGCGACAGGGCCAGGGGGCACTGGTGCAGGTGAGCACCTTCTGGAAGTTGCTAGGCAGGGTGACCGGGCCCACGGTGAGACGCACAGGGCAACCCAGGCTCCCGCTGGACACACAGTCCCGCAGCTCCAGCAGAAGCTCCCGCGTGTAATCGGGGACAAAGACCCTGCAGCAAGGGGACACAGCTGGCTCAGCCTCTGCCATTCCTCAGCCCACCTCATGGGGACCCAAGGAGGCCAGGCATCTGGACTACTTCCCAGCCCAACCCCAGGGCTCAGGGCCAGGCTCTCGCACCCACTCCACCAAATCTGAGGTGGGGCCGGAGGCCAGAGCCGGGCCGCCCCCCCAGGCCCCGCTCACTTGAGGTAGCTGGGGTGGGAGAGGAGAGTGTGTGGAAGGGGCACATCCGGCTCCATGATTGAAATCTCGACCACCCGTGTGACCAGCAGGTCAGGCTGGAAGACGTAGGCACAGGTGGGAGCCAAGCCCTAGGGAAAGAACAGATGTGGGCAGGGGTGGTGTCAGAGAATGCAGGCATGAGGGCAGGGACCCACCAGAAACCCCACGCATGCAGGGAGCAGGGCTGGCCCCAGAGCGCAGTGTGGAGCCTAGAGCAAGGACCACCCCAAAGAGGTGCACGGCAGGGACTGGCCATCGCCGCGAGGTTCTCTGCCTCCATCCCGGAGGGCAGCCCCTCTCACCTTCAACTCGATCTTCTGGGATGAGGGGGGCAGGTGGGCGGCCACGAACCAGTCCCCGGGGGCTGGGTGGGAAACGTTGACAGAGGCATTGCTTAGCAGTGCAGCGCTCAGCGGCACCCTGACCTGGAAGGAGGGCCGCACCGAGGTGTCGTCTGGGAAGCTGGTGCCCAGTGGGTTGATGACCGGAGGAGCGCCAGAACGGAAGTGCCTGGAGACGGGAGAGCAGCACAGGGCTCAGGCACAGGGCTTGGCCAGGCGCGGGGGGTGGGCAGGCAGGCAGGCGGCCACCTACACGGTGATCTCTGCGTCGGTGCAGGCGGTGCCGCCCTCCCGGGAGACCTGCAGCAGCCAGCGCAGAAGCACGGTGTCTGGGGGCACACGGAAGCGGAAGAGCCTGGCACTGCCGTACCAGCTGTAGAAGGACAGCTTCTGCGGGGCCTGCGAGAAGTGCTCGGACACCAGCCCCACCTCTGTGAGGAGAAGGAGGCGTCAGCCAGGCTGGGCGCCCTCCTCCAGGGCCGCAGATGGGGAGGATGAGGTCCCCAGAGGGAAAGGGCTGGAAGCCCCGGGGGACCCACCTGGAGCCCTTGGCACACCAACTCTGACCTTGGTAAAGGTCACGGCCGCCCTCTGGCCCCTCAGCCAGTCCTCTGCCATCCCTCCCCAAATGACCTACATCCCACCCTCCGGGCATCTGGGTCTTTTCACAGCTGCCATCTTACTGCAGCAGCTTCCAAACAAGCCCCAGGGCACCTCAGCACCCATCGCCACCCTAATGCCTCCAACCTTAGAAGACCCCACTCCCCACGCACGGCCAACCCAGGTGGAAGCTGAAGGACCCAGCAGGTGTCAGGAAGGAGCCCCTGCCCCTCATCACAGAAGCCCTGGCCACCAAGGCCAAGGCACGGGCCTCCCACCTCCTCTCAGCCTTCCACACCCCCATCTCTGGATGGGCTGGCTGCCTGCTTGGGCTACGATGTCTTTGGACACAGCCAGACCAGAGCCCAAATTCCCCCTTACCCAGAGGGAGACCCCGCGTGCGGGAGGGACCCAGGCCAGACGCCTGGCCAGCCATGAGAACAAGGGCACAGCTGGCCCCTGCATTCCAAGCGGGCAAGGCTCCTAACTGTCCTTAGGGAACGCGCCCATGCCTGGTGCGGGGATGGAGAAGGGCCCGCGGGAGACCATCCTGCTCATGGCCCCAGGCGAGGACTCACAGGCTCTCACCCCCAGCCCCCGTGCCAGTTCCGTGCCAGTTCCGGCCTCGTGCCCTTGTGACCTTGGGCATCCTTCCCTCCCTGGGTCCCAGCCTTCTCCTGGGTAGGTCAGGGTGGAGGGCACGTCCCTTTGGGGGCCCCTCCCTCCGAGGTTAATTAATGACAAAGGCTTCAGGAGGAAATGCACAGTGGACACAGCAGGGTGCGGCATCCTCCCTCCGCTGCAGTTCGCTGCAGTTCCCCGTCCTGCACTCAGGAACCCTGCCTAGGTCTCACTGGAGAGTGGCTGGCTCAGGCCCAGGCCTCTCCTGAGGAGGGAGACAGGTGAGCAGCAGGCTCTCCTGCCAGCCTGGTGACCCTCCCATAGAGGCACCCGAAGAAACAATATACCTGCCAACAGCAGCCTGTCGGAAAAGCCAGGCCAAGCTCCAGGGAAGCCTGGCCTGGGGGCTGGGCAGGGGCGGGGGCAGGCTCCACCCACAACGCACTCCAGGCTTTCCAGGTGTCTGCTGGCCACCAGGTCCCACCCACCAGGCTGTGGCCTGATAATGTGGGCAAAGAAAACTCAAGCCCCCAGGACCACGGTGTCCTGGAGAGAGCCGGCCTCTGTGGGGACGGGCAGGGGAGGCCACCTGCAGCACACAGCCCCTGGGCCTGCTGGGGCAAAGCCCTCAGCCCCTCTGGCCCTGGAGCGCCAGCCTGAGGGCACCTAGAACCCAGCTGGTGGCTGTGAAGTTTCAGCAGGTACACAGAGATAAGAGATCTGTTCAAGGTTGTCCTAACACCCAGTTCCCGACTCCCAGGGCTCACACCCCTCCGGGCCTCTCCCAGGGCTCTGTAGCCCAAGCTCCCTGCCCAAGTCGCCCACACTACCAGGCTGTTAGCGGTGCTCTGAGCCCAAGGTGACCACGGAGTGAGGAGGGCCAGCTACACACCTCCCTGCCTGCCCCACAGCTCCTCCACGGACACAGCGCTGGGTGGGGAAGGTGGGAATGCAAGTCCCTGCCCCTGTCCTGGGAACGTGAGTGAAGACCCCTGACCCACATCCTCCAAACCAGGACAGGCACCCATGGGAGACCCTGACCACCCACAGTTGCCACAGAGCACCTGCTCCACAGTAGGCTGGCAGGAGTGAGGGGCTGAGCCAGCCCATCAGGCCTCTCCACTGCCCACACCCAGTTGTTCCATCTCCCAGGGACCCCTCACCAGGCCTGCGTTCTGGGACAGGGGCATTTCCTTTGCCAGTTTCCTAAGGTTTTGGTTTTTTTGAGGGTCTCACTCTGTCACCCAGGCTAGAGTGCAGTGCCATGCACACGGCTCATGGCAGCCTCAGCCCCCCATGTAACTGGAACCGCAGGCTCACATTACCACACCCAGGTGATTTTTTTTTTCTTTTTTTCTTTTTTTTTTTTTTGAGATGGAGTCTCGCT
>NW_012118511.1:423513-424996 GCF_000951035.1 Colobus angolensis palliatus
AAAAAGAGAAAGACTCCATCTTTTATTATTATTATTATTAAAACATAATTTTTTATTATTAAAATAATAATAATAATGTACTGGAGAACACTAGGGCCTAGGGACAGACACACAGGGATGTTTGCAGCAGAACTGCTTGTAGTTGCAAAAACCTGGGAGCTCCATGAGGGCAATGGGTAAACAAATTATGCTATATAATACACTCTGATTTTTTTTTTTGAGATGGAGCCTCACTCTGTTGCCCAGGCTGTAGTGCAGTGGCGCGATCTCGGCTCACTGCAAGCTCTGCCTCCCGGGTTCACGTCTTTCTCCTGCCTCAGCCTCCCGAGTAGCTGGGACTACAAGCACCCGCCACCATTCCCAGCTAATTTTTTGTGTTTTCAGTAGAGATGGGATTTCACTGTGTTAGCCAGGATGGCCTCGATCTCCTGACCTCATGATCCGCCCACCTCGGCCTCGCAAAATGCTGGGATTACAGGCATGAGCCACCACGCCCAGCCTACTCTGAATTTTTATGCAACTTTTAGATGGGTCTATAAATGTGTCTTCTGAAGGAATGTCGGTAAAGTGGAAAAATTCAGCTGCTGGATAACATGGACGCATAGTATTTCCAAACAAACAGGAAGACCCTCAAGCCCCGTCCCCAGGTCTCTCTCTAGTGAGCCTGGGTGAGGGTGAACTCCAGCTGCCTGCGGCCTGGCCAGAGGGGAGGGTTGCTGGGTGTGGGAGCTGCTTTCCACAGTGGGTGTGCTCTTCGCCCAGCAGCAATAAGCATTATTATAGTTGCCTTGGATAAAAATATCAAAAGTTAAATAAAAGCAAAAAAAAAAGCTGCAATCCAGTTTTCTCCAAATAACCACCCTGTGCACCTCCTCCAAATGCTTCCTGTGTGCAAGACTGTATGAGGACCGCTCTCTCGCGCGGACACTTTCCCATGCTTTGCAGGTTGAAAGGAGTTTCCCTCTGTCTGTTCATGGCCACCTGGTAGACATAGTAGACCTGCCTCCCCACTCTGCCCCGAGTTTCCTGAGGGCAGGAGATGGGTCTCTCTCACTCTGTGGCCAGTCGGGAGGGGTGCAGACGGTAACCCCGTCTTTCTGACCCAGTGCCCCAACCTGTCAGCATGAACCACACCAGAGGTGCCCAGACATCAGAGTTTCACAGACAGAAATAGTTTTCCCAGAGTTTGGGTTTTTTTTTTAGGCTCAACTACCATGCATTATTATTCTTTCATTAAAAAAAGGTCATTTTCCCAGCCTAGGCAACATGGTGAAACCCAGTCTTTACAAACAAACAAACAAATTGTACCCAGGCATGGTGGCATGTGTGTCTATAGTCCCAGCTACTCCAGAGCCTGAGGCAGGAAGATCCCTTGAGCCCAGCAGGTCAAGGCTGCAGTGAGCCAAGATCGCACCACTGCACTCCAGCCTGGGTGACTGAGCGAGACCCCATCTCAAAAATTAATTAATTAATTAATTAATTA
>NW_012118511.1:427026-428014 GCF_000951035.1 Colobus angolensis palliatus
GTTTCTCCATGTTGGTTAGGCTGCTCTCAAACTCCTGACCTCAGGTGATGTGCCCGCCTCAGCCTCCCAAAGTGCTGGGATTACAGGCATGAGCCACTGCACCTGGCTGGAAGTACATACTCTTAGAATTTGAATGAAGGTTCAGTTTTTTTTGTTGTTTTATGTTCAGTGCAGTTTTTTGTTGTTGTTTTACATTCAGTAGATGGCAGTAGATGGATTTTTCTTTTTCCTTTTTTTTTTTTTTTCATTGCGACAGGGTCTTGCTCTGTCACCCAGACTGGAGTGCCATGGGAAGATGGTGGCTCCCTGCAGCGTTAGCCTCCTGGGATCAAAGGATCCTCCTGCCTCAGTCTCCCAGGTGGCTGCAATTACAGGCCAGTACCAGCACGCCCAGCAGTGGTTCTTATTTATCCCCATTTTGTCTGAGCAAATAAACGCCTGTCCTGGGTGTGGGTGCTAGTGAGCCGGAAGATGAAGGGCATGGGCAGTGACCGCACAGCGCTCAGCCTGCAGGGAGCCTGGGGTGAGTCCAGCAGTACTGGAGCGCGGAACCACAGCAGATGTCCTTGTCCCTTCCAAGGGGTGGGAACAAAAGGTGACAGGGGCAGAGATGACTGCTGGGGCAGGAGGCCCAAGAGTTGCTCTCTGCTTGGAGAGCTCCCCTTGGCATCCCTCAGCAGTGTACCTGGGCTGGCCGATGGGACTGAGGCTGTGCTGGGCCCCTCCTTGTAGGAGGAACCCACTCTTCCTGGATCCTCCCTGCAGTGACCTGAGCAGAGGTGAAAGAGGTCTAGCAAGATGCGGTGGCTCATGCCTGTAATCCCAGCACTTTGGAAGGCCCAGGGAAGTGGATCATGAGGTCAGGAGATTGAGACCACGATGAAACCCTGTCTCTACTTAAAATACAAAAAAAAATAGGCCGGGCGCGGTGGCTCAAGCCTGTAATCCCAGCACTTTGGGAGGCCGAGACGGGCGGATCACAAGGTCA
>NW_012118511.1:435554-436385 GCF_000951035.1 Colobus angolensis palliatus
GGTTCCTGCTTTGGATGGAGGGAGCCTTTGCTCAGAGTCTGGCAGAGACCCAGACGCAGTTCCAGCGCTGGCCTCTGAGGGGCAGTATAGCCCCATGGACCACCCGAGCCCCTGGAGCCCAGCTGTGACTGGAGGTGATGCCACTCTGCACCTCCCTGGCTGGTCTTTGTATTAGTCATCTATGCTGCATAACAAATACCCAACAACTTTATGATATAAGCAGCACACATTCATTATCTTCCAGATTCCGTGGACGGGAGGCTGGGTGGGGCTTAGCAGGGTGCCTCTGACTCCGAGGCGCTCATAGGCTGTGGTGAAGGTGTCAGCCACGCTGAGGTTATCCCAAGGCTTGACTCGGGGAGGATGCACTTGTTTTTCTTTCCAGATAGAGACAGGCTCTCGCTCTGTTGCCCAGCCTGGAGTGCGGTTGCAGTCTCAGCTCACTGCTCCCTCTGCCTTGCAGGTTCCAGCAATTCTAGTGCCTCAGCCTCCCGAGTAGCTGGGACTACAGGCGTGTCACACCCCACCAGTGTAAGTTCTGTATTTTTGGTAGAGAAGGGGTTTCACCATGTTGGCTAGGCTGGTCTCAAACTCCTGACCTCAAGCGATCTGCCCACCTTGGCCAACCTAGGTGCTGGGATTACAGGTGTGAGCCTCTGCGCCAGGCCACTTTTTTTGTTGCTTGTTTTGAGATGGGGTCTCACTCTGTTGCCCAGCCTGGAGTGCAGTGGCACAATCACCGCTCACTGCAGCCTCAACCTCCTGGGCTCCAGCAATCCTCCTGCCTCAGCCTCCTGTGGGTTCACTTCTTCTTTTTTTTTTTTTTTCTGA